>NC_069506.1:328445793-328800793 GCF_027579735.1 Bombina bombina | reverse complement strand
CAACATTACAACCCACCACCCACATACCCCTACTCTAACCCACCCAAACCCCCCTTAAAAAACCTTTCACTAACCCCCTGAAGATCTCCCTACCTTAAGTCGTCTTCACCCAGCCGAGCCGAATTCTTCATCCAAGGTGCACAGAGGAGGTCCTTGATCCGGTAGAAGTCTTCATCCAAGCGGCAAAGAAGAGGTCCTCCATCCGGTAGAAGTGTTCATCCAGGCGGCGTCTTCAATCTTCCTCCGGAGCGGAGCCATCTTCAACGGAGCCGACGCGGAGCCATCCTCTTCAACCGACGACTTCCCGACGAATGAAGGTTCATTTAAGGGACGTCATCCAAGATGGCGTCCCTTCAATTCCGATTGGCTGATAGAATTCTATCAGCCAATCGGAATTAAGGTAGAAAAAATCTGATTGGCTGATGCAATCAGCCAATCAGATTGAAGTTCAATCCAATTGGCTGATCCAATCAACCAATCGTATTGAACTCGCATTCTATTGGCTGATCGGAACAGCCAATAGAATGCAAGTTCAATACAATTGGCTGATTGGATCAGCCAATCGGTTTGAACTTCAATCTGATTAGCTGATTGAATCAGCCAATCAGATTTTTCCTACCTTAATTCCGATTGGCTGATAGAATCCTATCAGCCAATCGGAATTCGAGGGACGCCATCTTGGATGACGTCATTTAAAGGACCAGGCATTCGTCGTTAGTCCATCGGCCAGGAAGGATGCTCTGCGCCGGAGGTCTTGAAGATGGAGACGCTCCTCGTCGGTTGGATGAAGATAGAAGATGCCGCTTGGATGAAGATGTCTGCCGGTCCGGATGTCCTCTTCTGCCCAGATAGGATGAAGACTTCTGCTGGTCCAGATGTCCTCTTCTGCCCGGATAGGATGAAGACTTCTGCCAGTCTGGATGTCCTCTTCTGCCCCATCGGATGAAGACTTTGGCCCAGCTTAGATTAGGTGTAATTAGTTTAAACTTCTTGTAATTCTTTTTTTTTTGTATTATAGAATAGTTTTTTTATTGTATTTTATTTTAGGTAATTGTAGGTAATTTATTTAATTAATTTAATGATAGTGTAGTGTTAGGTTTAATTGTAACTTAGGTTAGGATTTATTTTACAGGTAATTTTGTACTTATTTTAACTAGGTAGCTATTAAATAGTTATTAACTATTTAATAGCTATTGTACCTAGTTAAAATAAATACAAAGTTGCCTGTAAATAAATATAAATCATAATATAGCTACAATGTAATTATTAGTTATATTGTAGCTATATTACGCCTAGATTTAGAGTTCTGCGGCCAAAGGGGTGCGTTAGCTACGCGTGCTTTTTTCTGGCCGCACCTTTTAAATACCGCTGGTATTGAGAGTTCACAGAATGGCTGCGTTAGGCTCCAAAAAAGGAGCGTAGAGCATATTTAACGCAACTTCAACTCTCGATACCAGCGGTGCTTACGGACGCGGCCAGCTTCAAAAACGTGCTCGTGCACGATTCCCCCATAGAAAACAATGGGGCTGTTTGAGCTGAAAAAAAACCTAACACCTGCAAAAAAGCCGCGTTCAGCTCCTAACGCAGCCCCATTGTTTTCTATGGGGAAACACTTCCTACGTCTGCACCTAACACTCTAACATGTACCCCGAGTCTAAACACCCCTAACCTTACACTTATTAACCCCTAATCTGCCGCCCCCGCTATCGCTGACCCCTGCATATTATTTTTAACCCATAATCTGCCGCTCCGTAAACCGCCGCTACTTACATTATCCCTATGTACCCCTAATCTGCTGCCCCTAACAGCGCCGACCCCTATATTATATTAATTAACCCCTAATCTGCCCCCCACAACGTCGCCTCTACCTGCCTACACTTATTAACCCCTAATCTGCCGTCCGCACGCCGCCGCCAGCTACATTATAGCTATGTACCCCTAATCTGCTGCCCTGAAAACCGCCGACCCCTATATTATATTTATTAACCCCTAATCTGCCCCCCACAACGTCGCCTCCACCTGCCTACACTTATTAACCCCTAATCTGCCGAGCGGACCGCACCGCTATTATAATAAAGTTATTAACCCCTAATCTGCCTCACTCCCGCCTCAATAACCCTATAATAAATAGTATTAACCCCTAATCTGCCCTCCCTAACATCGCCAACACCTAACTTCAAGTATTAACCCCTAATCTGCCGATCGGAGCTCACCGCTACTCTAATAACATTTTAAACCCCTAAAGCTAATTTTAACCCTAACCCTAACACCCCACTAAATTAAATATAATTTTATTCTAACGGAATAAATTAACTCTTATTAAATAAATTATTCCTATTTAAATCTAAATACTTACCTGTAAAATAAACCCTAATATAGCTACAATATAAATTATAATTATATTATAGCTATTTTAGGATTTATATTTATTTTACAGGTAACTTTGTATTTATTTTAACCAGGTGCAATAGCTATTAAATAGTTAAGAACTATTTAATAGCTAAAATAGTTAAAATAATTAAAAAATTACCTGTAAAATAAATCCTAACCTAAGTTACAATTAAACCTAACACTACACTATCAATAAATTTATTAAATACAATATCTACAATGATCTACAATTAAACCTAACACTACACTATCAATAAATTATTTAAATACAATATCTACAATTATCTACAATTAAACCTAACACTACACTATCAATAAATTAATTAAATACAATACCTACGATTACCTACAATTAAACCTAACACTACACTATCAATAAATTAATTAAATACAATACCTACAATTACCTACAATTAAATAAACTAACTAAAGTACAAAAAATAAAAAAGAACTAAGTTACAAAAAATAAAAAAAATATTTACAAACATTAGAAAAATATTACAACAATTTTAAACTAATTACACCTACTCTAAGCCCCCTAATAAAATAACAAAGCCCCCCAAAATAAAAAATGCCCTACCCTATTCTAAATTGAAAAAGTTCAAAGCTCTTTTACCTTACCAGCCCTGAACAGGGCCCTTTGCGGGGCATGCCCCAAAGAATTCAGCTCTTTTGCCTGTAAAAAAAACACATACAATACCCCCCCCCAACATTACAACCCACCACCCACATACCCCTAATCTAACCCAAACCCCCCTTAAATAAACCTAACACTAATCGGAACAGCCAATAGAATGCAAGCTCAATCTGATTGGCTGATTGGATCAGCCAATCGGATTGAACTTGATTCTGATTGGCTGATTCCATCAGCCAATCAGAATATTCCTACCTTAATTCCGATTGGCTGATAGAATCCTATCAGCCAATCGGAATTCGAGGGACGCCATCTTGGATGACGTCATTTAAAGGAACCGTCATTCGGCGAGTAGGCGTCGGTTGAAGAGGATGTTCCGCTTCGGCTTGGAAGAAGATGGCTCCGCTCCGCTCCAGAAGAAAGAAGATTGAAGATGCGGCTTGATAGAAGACTTCATCCCGATGATGGACTTCCGACTTCAGCCCGATGATGGATTTCTTCAGCTGCCGCTTGGATCCAGACTTCAGCCCAAGGATGGACGTCACTCTTCAGCCCCCCGCTTGGGCTTGGATCAAGACTTCCGAGGACCGATCGGTGAAACTGGTATGGTGAAGATAAGGTAGGAAGATCTTCAGGGGCTTAGTGTTAGGTTTATTTAAGGGGGGTTTGGGTTAGATTAGGGGTATGTGGGTAGTGGGTTGTAATGTTGGGGGGTATTGTATGTGTTTTTTTACAGGCAAAAGAGCTGAATTCTTTGGGGCATGCCCCGCAAAGAGCCCTGTTCAGGGCTGGTAAGGTAAAAGAGCTTTGAACTTTTTTAATTTAGAATAGGGTAGGGCATTTTTTATTTTGGGGGGCTTTGTTATTTTATTAGGGGGCTTAGAGTAGGTGTAATTAGTTTAAAATTGTTGTAATAATTTTCAAATGTTTGTAAATATTTTTTTATTTTTTGTAACTTAGTTCTTTTTTATTTTTTGTACTTTAGTTAGTTTATTTCATTGTAGTTATTTGTAGATATTGTATTTAATTAATGTATTGATAGTGTAGTGTTAGGTTTAATTGTAACTTAGGTTAGGATTTATTTTACAGGTAATTTTGTAATTATTTTAACTATTTTAGCTATTAAATAGTTCTTAACTATTTAATAGCTATTGTACCTGGTTAAAATAAATACAAAGTTGCCTGTAAAATAAATATTAATCCTAAAATAGCTATAATATAATTATAATTTATATTGTAGCTATATTAGAGTTTATTTTACAGGTAAGTATTTAGATTTAAATAGGAATAATTTATTTAATAAGAGTTAATTTATTTCGTTAAAATAAAATTATATTTAATTTAGGGGGGTGTTAGGGTTAGGGTTAAAATTAGCTTTAGGGGTTAAAAAATTTATTAGAGTAGCGGTGAGCTCCGATCGGCAGATTAGGGGTTAATACTTGAAGTTAGGTGTCGGCGATGTTAGGGAGGGCAGATTAGGGGTTAATACTATTTATTATAGGGTTATTGAGGCGGGAGTGAGGCGGATTAGGGGTTAATAACTTTATTATAATAGCGGTGCGGTCCGCTCTGCAGATTAGGGGCTAATAAGTGTAGGCAGGTGGAGGCGACGTTGTGGGAGGCAGATTAGGGGTTAATAAATATAATATAGGGGTTGGCGGTGTTAGGGGCAGCAGATTAGGGGTACATAGCTATAATGTAGCTGGCGGCGGCGTAGGGACGGCAGATTAGGGGTTAATAAGTGTAGGCAGGTGGAGGCGACGTTGTGGGGGGCAGATTAGGGGTTAATAAATATAATATAGGGGTAGGCAGTGTTAGGGGCAGCAGATTAGGGGTACATAAGTATAACTTAGGTGGCGGTCGGCAGATTAGGGGTTAAAAAAATTTAATCGCGTGGCGGCGATGTGGGGGGACCTCGGTTTAGGGGTACATAGGTAGTTTATGGGTGTTAGTGTACTTTAGAGCACAGTAGTTAAGATCTTTATAAACCGGCGTTAGCCCAGAAAGCTCTTAACTACTGACTTTTTTCTGCGGCTGGAGTTTTGTCGTTAGATTTCTAACGCTCACTTCAGCCACGACTCTAAATACCGGAGTTAGAAAGATCCCATTGAAAAGATAGGATACGCAAATGACGTAAGGGGATCTGCGGTATGGAAAAGTCGCGGCTGGAAAGTGAGCGTTAGACCCTTTCCTGACTGACTCCAAATACCGGCGGTAGCCCAAAACCAGCGTTAGGAGCCTCTAACGCTGGTTTTCACGGCTACCACCAAACTCTAAATCTAGGCCTTAGGGTTTATTTTAAAGGTAAGTATTTAGTTTTAAATAGGATTAATTTATTTAATTTTAGGAATATTATTTAGTTTAATTTAAATTATATTTATGTTAGGGGGGTGTTAAGGTTAGGGTTAGACTTAGGTTTAGGGGTTAATAACTTTATTATAGTAGCGGCGACGGTGCGGGCGGGAGATTAGGGGTTAATAATTGTAGGTAGGTGGCAGCGATGTTAGGGAGGGCAAATTAGGGGTAAATACTATTTATTCTAGTGTTTGCGAGGCAGGAGTGTGGCGGTTTAGGGGTTAATAATTTTATTATAGTGGCGGCGAGGTCCGGTCGGCAGATTAGGGATTAATAAGTGTAGTTAGGTAGCGGCGAGGTTGGGGGGGGGGGCAGATTAGGGGTTAATAAATATAATATAGGGGTCGGCGATATTAGGGGCAGCAGATTAGGGGTTTATAGGTATAATGTAGGTGGTGGCGGTGTCCAGTCGGCAGATTAGGGGTTAACATTTTTTTTTTATAGTGGCGGCGATGTGGGGGGGGTGCTCAGTTTAGGGGTACATAGGTAGTTTATGGCTGTTAGTGTACTTTAGAGCACAGTAGTTAAGAGCTTTATATTCCCGCGTTAGCCCATAAAGCTCTTAACTACTGACTTTTTTTGTCTGTAGGAGTCTTGTCGGTAGAGGGTCTACCGCTCACTTCTCCCAAGACTCCAAATACCAGCGTTAGACAGATCCCATTGAAAAGATAGGATACGCAATTCGCGTAAGGGGATCTGAGGTAGCCTGGAATCGCGGTAGGGAAGTAAGCGTTAGACCCTTTCCTGTCTGACTCTAAATACCAGCGGGCAGTAAAAAGCAGCGTTAGGACCCCTTAACGCTGCTTTTGACGGCTAATGCAGAACTCTAAATCTAGGTGTATGTGTTTGAAAGGGTAGGGCTTAAAGGGGTATATATATATATATATATATATATATATATATACAGTCCAATGTGGATCCAGCACTCACCTATCTGTTACAACCTCCAGGGTGCACTTTAAACACATAAATATAGTACTCCAAAAGAAAGAAATTCTCAGTTGTTAAAGGGTAAATTATTTTACTTCAGTTAACATTTTCGGGGTTAGTCCTCAGACTGAAGACGGGGGTAATCCCGAAAACGTTAACTGAAGTAAAATGTTTTATCCTTTAACAACGGAGAGTGCCTTTCTTTTGGAGTACTATATATATATATATATATATATATATATATATATATATATATATATAGGGTATATGTATATGTATATATGTGTGTGTGTGTATATATTTGCATTTGTGTATGTAAATATCTGTGTGTGTATATTTGTATGTGTGTATGTATATGTGTGTGTGTGTATATTTGCATGTGTGTATGTATATATGTGTGTGTATATTTGCATGTGTATATATATATATATATATGTGTGGGTGTATATTTGCATGTGTGTATGTATATATTATGTATATATGTGTGTGTATATTTGCATGTGTGTATGTATATATGTGTGTGTGTATATTTGCATGTGTGTATGTTTATATGTGTGTATTTGCATGTGTGTATGTATATATATGTGTGTGTGTATATTTGCATGTGTGTATGTATATATATGTGTGTGTGTATATTTGCATGTGTGTATGTATATATGTGTGTGTGTATATTTGCATGTGTGTATGTATATATGTGTATATATTTGCATGTGTATGTATATATATATGTGTGTGTATATTTGCATGTGTGTATGTTTATATGTGTGTATGTATATATGTGTGTGTATATTTGAATGTGTGTATGTATATATCTATATATATCTATATCTATCTATCTATCTATCTATCTATCTATCTATCTATCTATCTATCTATCTATCTATATATATATATATATATGTGTGTGTGTGTGTATATTTGCTTGTGTGTATGTATATATATATATATATATATATATGTGTGTGTATATTTGCATGTGTGTATGTATATATGTGTGTGTATATTTGCATGTGTGTATGTATATATGTGTGTATTAAGGGCTGATGCTCTATCTGGTAGCTACAACCTTTTGAACAATAACTTATTTAACTTACATTCTAATAGCAATAAACACATGGACACAGAGAGCAGGGTATAAGACCATATCATGGTCATGTTTATTTAACATTTAAATAAACCTGACTTCAACTGAAGTCATAACTAAAACACTCAACTTGTGGCGGCATTCAAGGCCTAGTAAATTAGTAATAATAGCTTCATATGACTAGAGGTCGCAGCCAGGTGTTATGGAATTGCAAACTGCAAAGGGGGCCGCAAAACGAGTCTCCACCCCATTCCGTCTAGGAGGCACAAACGTCCTAAAGGATCTTCAGCCAGCAGACCCGCGGGGCGAGGGCCCCCCAGGTCACGACCTGAGGACATCTCCCCCGCCCATTAGATTGACTGTCACCCCTACAGACTCTGACCTCAGGTGTTTATGGCCACCACCTATTGCTGCTAGGAGATAAAAATTTAGCTTTTTTGCTTCCACCTATAAGGCACTGATAGGAAAAAGCCTTGCAGCAATTACCACCAGGAAGCACAAAAATTACCGCCAAGGTCTTACATCGATTAGGCCAACTAACACTATCCCCGCCTTTAGCCTACTAAACCAGCAACCACTAGGAAGCCATTTGCCTGAATGATGCCATTGAACTGTTAGCACTATAGCCAACGAGCAAGGGGGTTGGGAGGGAGGGAAACTTTCTTTGTTGAAAATCCCAGGAAGAAGAGGTAAGATTCTTCTAGAGCTACCCTTATAACTGGTAAGTCTAAGACCTCCCCTTACTTTGCAACATTGTTGCTAACACACTGAGCCAGGGATTTTCACTACCTTGTAATGCACAGGCCCTTAACTCCGTTACAGGAGACCTTGCTACCCTACACTCCCCTAAGGGCTGATGCTCTATCTGGTAGCTACAACCCTTTGAACAATAACTTATTTAACTTACATTCTAATAACAATAAACACATGGACACAGAGAGCTGGGTATAAGACCATATCATGGTCATGTTTATTTAACATTTAAATAAACCTGACTTCAACTGAAGTCATAACTAAAACACTCAACTTGTGGCGGCATTCGAGGCTTAGTAAATTAGTAACAATAGCTCCATATGACTAGAGGTTGCAGCCAAGTGTTATGGAATTGCAAACTGCAAAGGGGGGCTGTAAAACGAGGCTCCACCCCATTCCGTCTAGGAAGCGCAAACGTCCTAAAGGATCTTCAGCCAGCAGACCCGTGGGGCTGGGGCCCCCCAGGTCATGACCTGAGGACATCTCCCCCGCCCAATAGCCCGACTGTCACCCCTACAGACTCTGCACTCACATGTTTATGGCCACGACCTCCCGCCACAATTGACAGGCTCTATCAGAAAGACGGACTCTTGCCACCACCAGCTAAATATAGGTAACTAAGGCCCTTTTGAGGTCCGCCAGGAAGATCAACAGCCCTTCATCGGAAAGGTGCACCCAATATGGACGATATAGCTGCTTCCTTTCGGCTGAAATCTGTTCATGGCGGACCACAAAACCATCTTCAGCCATGACTGCTCTACCCAGCTCCCTATTTACCTTCTTCCTAACGCTGTATGCTGTCTTGGGCGTGGGAAAGAACCTCCAACACAAACGGGGGATTATGTTGGACCAACCCAACCTCACCCCCAGAAACGTTGCACAGATCCATCGCACGTCAGACCTCATAATATTGATGAGGTCTAACACCAATGCACAACCTAAGTCGTTGCCCCCCATGTGTAATAGGATAATATGAGGCTGCTCCCATCTACGTCTGGCATCTTGAAGGAGGGCAGGCAAACCATTCCATTGTAAGCCTCTATGACCCAACCATCTCACCAAGGCTCTTCCTACCTATAAACCCAGCTGCTGCCCATCAGGATGGGAGAGAACCCGCAAGGCCGCCCAGTGCACGTAAGAGTGCCCTACGATCCAAATGCACATAGGGCCCCTAGCAATACCTAAAATGGATTACAATAGTTATGAACTTTATGCCAACCGAACCAGGGCAACTCGTTAACTTACAAGTCGTCTTCCCCTTCCCCATCTATGCCTCCGCTGGAGGCCGCACATACAGCCTGTAACACTGTGACTTCCATCTGCCTAACTTTTGTATATGCTCCGCCCCCCAGCCTAACGCCACAGCGCTAGTGGCCGCCCCTATACGAAACAAGTGAGTAGTAGATCTGCAGTCTCCCATACCCGCTGATATTACGGCCCTCTTCAGAACCGCTGCAAACTGGTATCTAGACAGGTTAGCCCCATCAGCATGCACTAGGAACTGCAATTGGCCATGCGGATGCTGCGCTACATAAGTCCTGGTCAAGCGCACCGGACAGGCTCCCGAAACCGAAGGGGTCAGGGTCACCCAAGCCCCTTTCCCTTCCTGGTCTGTCTTTAAACGCGGGAAGAACAAAAGCATGTTGTCCCCAGCCCACTTGACATGCGCCACCTGTATGCCAGACTTAACTGCCTGCTTGGAAGCAGCGACCAACTCCCCCAGCATCAGGGCAGCAAAAATTGCCAATGAAAAAGTGCACTTAAACAAGGCCTTCTCATAGGGATCTGTGCACACGTCATCCAACGCACTAAGCAGTTTGGACAACCTGTGCATTGTCACTGGTTCCCGGGCATCTCCTAACTTTCCTTCTAACCTGCTCCAGCCTTTGACAACCTGCCTTACCATGAACCCTTTTGTGACATTGGGGTATTCTAGCAGGTTGCTGAAGAAAGATATTGCCGCAAGCTTAGCAGATATTGCTCCCTTTGAGATTCCCTGCCTATTCAAGCTAGCGAACCATTCAAGAAACAATGCCTGGGTGCCGCTCTCTACTCCCGAGCCGTGCACTAAGCAAATCCCCACCCACTCACCCCAGTGCTGTGAGTAGGCCTTCCAGGTGTTCGGAGCCAGGGATGCCTGTACTAGGTGCTGAATGGAAGTCCATGTCCCGTCAACTGCCAAACAGAGAGGGGACAGGGTAAGCCGTACGCTGCAGCCTTGGGCGCCAACCTACGGAACTGCTCCCACTGAAACCTAGATAACGTGTCCGCCAAGGTGTTATTCACCCCCGGGACGTGCCTCGCCGTAAATTGAATGTTGTACTGTAGACATCTGAGTACCAATTGGCGTATGTACTGAACCACCACTGGCGAGGAGGCAGATAGTCTATTAATAGCAAAGACAACGCAAGCATTGTCTGTCCAAAACACAATGAACTGGTTCCTTAGATCCGGCCCCCACAGCTCCATTGCCACAATTATGGGAAAGAGCTCTAACAGCATTAGGTTCCTAGTCAGGCCCGCCTGGACCCATGACAGCGGCCATGGTTCGGCACTCCATTGCCCGTCAAGATATGCCCCATAGCTGAATGCCCCGGCTGCATCGGTGAAGAGATGGTAGGCCTGACTAGATGCCTGTGGGGAACGCCATAGCAGTGTCCCATTAAAATCTACAAGAAATCGCTCCCATACCCGTAGGTCCTCCCGCATGTCTTCTAACACTGTGACTACCTGAGAGCGCTGAGGAGCGGTCAGCTTAGCTTCCATCCTCCTATTAAACACACAACCCATGGGTATCACCTTACACGCAAAATTGAGGAGACCCAATACCGACTGCAGCTCTCTTATGGACATGCTTGAGGCCGCCGTTGCCTTCCGTACTGCCATAAGCATGGCTCCCACCTTATCGGTGGGAAGACGACATAGCCTTGCAGTAGTGTCTATTTCTATGCCCAGGAATGTCAGCCTTGTGCAAGGCCACTGGGTCTTGTCCTCTGCGAGCAGGACCCCAAACTCAGCCATCAATCCCCTCATCACCGCCATGAGCCTAGCACAATCCAGAGTATCGGCGCCGCTCACCAGCAGGAAGTCATCGAGATAGTGGGCAACCGCGCCCCCGCCTGCTGCTGTCATGATCGCCCAATGCAAGAAAGTGCTAAACACCTCAAAATAAGCGCAGGACACCGAGCATCCCAAGGGGAAGCACTTGTCAATGTAATAACGGCCTTCAAATTTGCACCCCATCAATCTGAATGACGTGGGGTGTATGGGAAGCAACCGGAAGGCCGACTGTATGTCTTTTTTTGCTAGTAGCGCGCTCGGCCCTGCGCCCCTAACCAATTTTAAGGCCTGATCAAATGACTGATAGGTCACCGAACTAATCGTCGGGTCAATAGCATCATTCACTGATCCGCCCTTCGGATAGGACAAATGCTGGATCAAGCGGAATTTCCCTGGGTCCTTCTTAGGGACCACCCCCAGCGGTGAAACCACCAATGCAGGAATCGGCGGCTTGTCGAATGGACCTGCAAACCTCCCCAAGGAAATTTCTTTATCTAATTTAGCTCGAACTTCCTGTGGCATCTCATAGGCCGACTTTAAATTCCTGTGCGAGGGGGACCCCACTACTGTACCCTGTTTTGGAATCTGAAACCCCGCCCCAATCCCCTCGAGGAGTAGGTCGGCAGCCTCCCTATTGGGGTAGGCCACCAGCCAGGGCTTAAGTGCGCCCAGCCTCAGTGGTGTTGGAGCTCTTCTGGCCAGCACCCCCTTTGTAAGGTCCTCGATTGGCTCCACCCTCCTTCCTCTTTGGGCAGTCTGAGCCCGAGTGCTGTCCCCCGCAGTACATGCAGGCGTGATGAAAGGAGCAAGAGGCTCCGTTATTGCACTGCTTTTCATTAAAACGCCAGCACTCCCTGCCACGGTGCTTAACCAGGCCCTGCGCTTTAGAAGGGCCTGAGTGTACTTGCAATCCCCTGCCTTTTTCGGGAACAAGTTGGGACCACAAGTCCAAGTCCTTGACCCCGAAATTGAGAACGGGGTAGCCTACCATCTTCCGCCTAAACTCACTATCGTAGGCTCTCCACATCCCCTCGCCGAACCTATTATAAATATACTCGATAATCTCGGTGTATTTAATGACGTCCACCGCAGCCTCTGGCCTCTGCTCTATATAGCAGGGGGAGAAAACTCGGAAGCAACGCCTCCACTCCTCAAAAGTGTCCGGACGCTGGAACTTCTTAGGCCCCGTACCATCCTTGCTACGCTCCTTATCTCTTTGAGCCCCTAGCGACAGCTCAAACATATTAACGTATTTGTGGTCCCTGATGTTCTGGACAGTCTTCACCTTCAGATGCGCGTGAAGGTAATGGATCTTACAAGGGTAAGAGTCCCCTTGCAAAGCCACTCTCCTTGCGCCTACTGCACTATCTTGCGTCTGCACGCTACTCAGTGTCGCAGGATGCTTGCTCCCGCTGACATGAGCCATGCCCTGCGCTGCTGCAAACGGAGAATGCTCTGCCTGCCCTACACCTTTGCTCTGGTTATGGTCCGCGACTAACAATTTCAGCATTCTAAACATGCGCCTCTGCCCTTTGCTGTTGAGCCCTAGCTTCCTACCCCTATCTGAGTCAGTACTAGAATCTGCACTAAGTGTGTGTGACAGAAGCAACAAAGATGTCTCACCAGCTGCAGAAGTAGAGGTGGCCTCAGTCACCAACGCTGGTCCTGACGGTCCTTCTCCAGCCCGGACTGTTGCTGATGGTCCTGCTACGCTGGTCATCTCAGCCTCTACTGAGGAGTTCATGGGATCCTGAGAAGGAGAAATAAAAGAGAGGGGAGTATCCAGGCCGACCACGTTGGAAACCCTATCGCGTCCACGGGAGGGGGTAGACATTCTTGGCCCACCATGATCAACAACCCCACTCATACCCACAGTATTCCCAGCAAAATTCGACTCATTCAATGCAACCACTTGGCTCCTCAGGCTACCAGTACCACCAATTTCTGCTGCGGTCATACCCGGTATTGGCCTTTCATTGATTCCCCCGCAGTAGAGCCACCCTGCCTGGATACTCCCCACTCACCTGTGGCCAGTACCCGGCTTGTCCTCTTCCTTGATGCCGTCGGTCCCACCGCCAATCCCAACGCCCCCGGCTCTCGCGCGTCACTACCAGAAGTGATGTCACACGCCAGAGGCATGGGACCGGAAGTGGGAGCGGCCGGCACCAGGCCGCAATTGGAGCCTGCGGTAGGAGTTTGGAGCTGCTTCGACTGAACCACCAATGGGCCCCTGGAGTCTAGAACACCCAGCCCGGGGGCAGGTAAGAAGGCCCAAGCAGCACAGCCGCAGTGAGGGCCCGGAACAGGCCCACCACGGCAGCAGCAGCCTCCTGGGATAGCCCTGAGGACGTTAGGGTCCCAACACCTGCCTCTAATGCCCTCTCTAAACTAGGGGCAACTCCCTCTCCTGCTTGCTCCACTCGGCCTGCAACCATAACAGTACCAGGCCCAGCGAAGCCAGCCACCGGAATTGGGGGACCAGGGGGGGAGTTCTGCCTAAGGAGGAGAGCAGAAGATACAGGCCTGTCCTTGGTAGGTGTCGGTGGAACACCATCCTCAATCTCTTCTTCTTATCTCCTAGATGCAGCCCTGCGTGCAGACACCCCAGCCATCTCTCTGAAACGTTGAGGTAAAGCAGCACTCCTCTTGGATCGAGACATCACTGGAAAGGATGATAACAGCAAACTTTCTTTGTTGAAAATCCCAGGAAGAAGAGGCAGGATTCTTCTAGAACTACCCTTATAACTGGTAAGTCTAAGACCTCCCCTTACTTTGCAACATTGTTGCTAACACACTGAGCCAGGGATTTTCACTACCTTGTAATGCACAGGCCCTTAACTGCGTTACACTGCGACCTTGCTACCCTACACTCCCCGTCTATATGTGTGCAGATTATTAGTAGAAGAGGTGCTTCCTACTAATAACCATGTTAAATGCTGCTCTATACTATTTATTATAGAAACAGTGATTACCCCTTTAAGCTTTTTTGGGGGCGAGCAGCTCACAAATGCTACAAAGACTCAACTTCAAGCTCTTTGTAAGTGGCCAACTGCTAAAGGGACATTCTAGCCAAAAAAAGGAATCCACATGGATGTATTTCAGTTTTGAATAGAAGCATTTCTGTAATATACAGGTATTAACAAAAATGCTTCAAATAAAAGCTATAGCTGTTTCAAAAGTGTATTTAAGTATGCTCTGTGCACCAGCATTTTAAACACAGCACTTGCTCAGAGAGCCTAATGTGCTTGTACCATCTGGTAATGACGCAATTTGTTAATTGCTGACATGATACAAGCCCCACTGACACTTTGAGCAGCTTCAGTATTTAAAATGCTGGTGCACTGAGAATATCTAGCTATACTTCACATGCACGTGTAGAGAAAAATGTTAACACTAAAACAGTGATCTTTTACTAAATATGTTTCTTTTCAAAGATGTTATCAATCTACGTGCATTTCCATTTTGACTGGAATTTTCCTTTAATAAATCCCAAAAAGATGTCAGATGTATAGTGAGTAAAGGCTTGATGAGTATGTTTTTTTATGAACACAAAAGTAGATTTTTAGGGGTAGATTTATCAAATGTTGGGCGAACATGATCCGCTGTAGCAGATCATGTCCGCCCTACATTGATGAATGCCGACAGCATACGCTGTTGGCATTTATCTTTGCACAAGCATTTCTTGTAAAATGCTTGTGCAATGCTGCCCCCTGCACATTTGCGGCCAATCGGCCGCTAGCAGGGGGTCTCAATCATCCCGATCGTATCCAATATGGATGATTGCTGTCTGCCAGCTCAGAGGTGGCGGATGAGTTAAAAGAACAGCGGTCGTAACTTAAGTTTCAGGCGGACCTGAAACTGCGGGGGTAGATTGCAACATCCATTGCTTGATAAATCTACATTTTCAGTAACACAATGCACTAGTACTCTGCAGTAATATGACATAAATCACTGCTATGAAGAAATATTTTTTCTTCTCTAAACAAAAAAAGATTTGCAAACTGTAAACTACTCCAATAGAAAGTAATGGGGGCTCTAGGGAAGATTTAAAAGTTTGATGTGACAGCAGCCAAGGTAGCCCTTAGCACTGCTAAAAGCTCTCAATTTAAACTTAAAAACCAATCAAAATGCAGTCTTGTCAAAGTAGTTTACCTTGTTTTTGCTTCTAGTTGAAAATGTATACTTTATTCTTAGAATAAGCAAAATCTTCCAGCGCACCCGGCAGCAGTGAGACTTAGTCACAAAAAACACCAAGCAATTGAAATAAATGAATACCTGTTTATTGGGAAAGTCCTTCACATATACAATGATGCACAATGTTGTCCCACAGGTAGGATAGCAAAACAGCAAAAGACAGGCAGCAAGGTAGAAAAATATATATAAACTGGTCAGACGCGTTTCCTTGTATTACATCCTCAGTGACCATACTTACTACCCATGATACACTGCCTTAAATACAAGTGAGCTGTTAACTCACAGCAATCAATTAGTCAATTAAAGTGAACTTGATACTATAAGGCAGGTAAGCATAAGCAAAGTATGTATTTTAAACTTCAAATTTATTTGTCCTGTCATAAATACTCAAATGAACAATTAAATTAAAAGACATAATAAATGTTCTAAATGTAAAGATATAACATGTTTAATTAAATACCAATATAAGTATTAAACTGAGTGATAATAGTAATAAAAATAAAATTAATTATTAAATAATGTCTTTTAATCTGAAAAAATTGTCAAAAATCACTAAAAATGTATTTCAACAATTATGTCGAAATAAGTGAACATTGTAAAAATAAACTAAATTATACTATTGATCTACAAAAAGTTTTACATCCCAATCAAAGTTTAGACCTGCTGGCACCCTGGTGCCCAACTGAAAAATCCAGTAAACTTCTCTTTTACTGAGAGCAATACCTCTATTGCCACCTCTTGGATGCCTAGGAATCAGTTGGATCGCCTGGAATGTCAGCAGTGAGCTGTCAGAGTGGTGATATTTTTTGAAATGCAGGGAAATAGGCGTAGTGGACTCTGGATCATCAATTGAGCGTAAATGCTCTAAAAAGCGATCTTTTAACGCACGAGTCGTTTGTCCTACATATTGCCTATAGCACCCCCTACAGGTCAAAAGGTATATAACGTAGCAGGAATTGCACGTCATATGTTCACGAATTTCAAATATCTTTTGATAATTCGTAGATGTAAAAGTAGTACCAAAAGATGCAAAAGCACAAGACTTACACCTTTTACTTCCACATTTATAAAACCCAGGTTTAATAGAGAGCCAGTTTTTTTGAGTTTGTTGACGTGGTAACATAGAGGGAGACAGCATGTTTCCCAAGGTTTGTGCCTTACGAGACACAAAGCAAATACCCTCCCTAACAATATCTACCAAACTTTCATCAGTGGTCAATATGGGGAGAGCTTTCCTGATTATGTCACAAATCTTGCCATATTCCATACTGTAGGAAGTAATAAATTTTAGTTTATTAAATTTGTCTGAAGCCTTAAATTTGCCTGACACAAATAAATCTGTTCTGTCTAATTGATCAACATCACTTTTAGTTTGGAGTAAGGCTGTGCGTGAATAACCTCTCATGACTAATCTGTCGGTCAAATCACTAGAGTGTTTTTCATAACTAGTTGAGCTTGTACAATTACGTTTAATTCTCATGTATTGACTTTTAGGAATGGATTTGATAGTATGATATGGATGACATGATTTGGCATTCAAAATTGTATTTCCAGCCATTGGTTTTCTGAACAACTCAATCTCTATGCAGGATTTTTGAACATTTGAATGTAATTCAATATCCAAAAAAGGAATTGAATGTGTACTAATTTCCATGGTGAACTGTAAATTAAGTGAGTTGTTCTGTAAGTATTCGAGAAACGGGTCAAGGAGGTCTCTAGGACCTTTCCAAATCAACAAAATATCGTCGATATAGCGACCAAAATAATGGATATAATCCCTGAAGGGGTTCCCATCTCCATAGACGTGGGACAGCTCCCACCAACCCAAATATAGGTTGGCATAGGAGGGGGCAAATTTGGCCCCCATCGCCGTCCCACGCCTCTGGAGATAGAAATCCCCCTCAAACAGAAAATAATTATGGGTCAGCAAATAGTCAACTGAGACCTCAATGAACCGCTTCAATGCAACATCATATGTAGAAAAATTGTCCAAAAAGAATTTGATAGCCAAGGCTCCCTTGTCGTGAGGAATACAAGTATATAAAGAGACCACGTCAATAGTAACGAACATATAGTCCTCCTGCCAAACTAGGCTCTCAATTTGTCTGATAACATCAGACGTGTCTCTTATATAACTCATAAGGCTCAAGACAAAAGGTTTTAAATACCCATCTATCAATTCAGAAAGTGGCTCATTCAATGAGCCTATTCCTGCCACTATGGGTCTGCCAGGTGGACTGGTGGCGTGTTTGTGAACCTTCGGCAAATAATGAAATATAGCCGAAACAGGGTGCTCAGTATATAAGAAGTCAAAATTAGCCTGTTTAATAATGCCATCACTCATGGCTTGCTCCAAAATAATCTTCAATGCTGATTTAAAATAAAATACAGGATTACTTTTGAGTTTCTCATATACCGAGACATCCAAAAGTTGTCTGTAGGCTTCACTTAAATAATCTTGACGATTAAGAACCACCACCTTACCACCTTTGTCAGAATTACGTATGACAAGTTCATGCTTATTTTTTAATTCTTGAATAGATTGAAATTGTGCTTTTGACAGATTAGCTCTATGGTGTTGTTTCTCACTTTCAGTTAAACTTAGTTTTTTCAATTCTTGTTCGACAGTTTTTTGAAAGACTTCTATGGAATTGGATCTAGATTTAACTGGATAAAACTTTGATTTACCCTTCATTTTTGTTATATCCTGGGTAGCCCCAACAGGATAAGGGTTAAATACCAAGTTTTCTCTATCCAATTCCATTAAGTCCAAAATAGAGCATTCCTCAGAAAAATCTAGACCACATCTAATGGGAACTGGTCTCTCCTCTACCACCACACCCTGAGTATCTTCAGTGACTCCCAAAAAATATTTTTTGAGAACAAGCGATCTCACAAATCTATTGAGATCTACCACCGTATTAAAAAGATCAAAGTGTGTGGTAGGAGAGAAACCAAGACCCAGAGATAAAACCTCAATTTGTGTTTTAGTTAAAACACAAGAAGAAAGATTAATAACATTATTAAGATTCATGCATATTTCTGGAACTGCGTTGCTCTCCTCCTCTGTGGGTACCGCCTGGGCTTGGGTATCTGATCCTGACTTGAACTTCCCTGACCTTCCTCGTCCCCCTCTGCGTATTTTTTTTATTCTTAGTTTGGCAATTTTGACTCATACTTCACAACAGCCTGGCAAACATAGCAATAGTTAGACATATCAGAGTTTCCTTCAGGGTTTATTGAATACACTGAACTGTAAAATAACTTCAATCATGGCCCAGAATTCTGCTATACAAGGCCCATTGTACACAACAGAGAATACAGAAATACAACTATAGTTTCTAGGAACCATTTTTCATATATTCACTGCTACAGTATAAATAAAAAAATAAAAAAAATCATAGTCTACAAAGTGAGTAAAATCCACAGTTCAATAAATACTGTGTTGGATTGATTTTTCTATTCTTTAAATTTAGAGAATCCTAAGTGATGTAAAATGCCCCTTTTGTAAAAATATATACTAAAAAAGTGTAATAATTACATTTTTATTATTTTCCTCTTTTTTCCCAAGCCAGGATTTCAGTGAGCAAAATATACTAGAAGATGTATATCAAGCTAAAGATTGCAAGAGGCAAATGTAATAATACATACAGAAAGAGAAGTCAGCTCAATGGCTTGTTCTATGGCCAGTTACTTCCTTAAAGTAGCTTCTTTCTGCCCAATTGTGCTTTTCACAGGAGGAAAACTTTCCTAAAGTATATCAGTCTGATTCTGCCTTACAAGGTCAGTCAAGCCCAGAAATACCAGGTAATTTTTCTATAAACAAGGGAATTGGCAACCCTAGACTATTGTTTCAGCCTCCTTTGGGAATCATCAGTGAGGTGCAGCCATATCCTTCAAAGCACATTGGGTAATGAATCCACGTCTGGTTTCCCCAACCACCCTTAAGGATACTTTCCTCAAGGTTATAACACAAATACATACAGAAAGAGAAGCCATCTGCCAGGAATGAACTTGTTCTATGGCCCAGTTAACGCCTAGGAGTAGCTTCTTTTATCCCAATTGTGCTTTTCACAGAGGAAAACTTTCCTGAAGTATATCAATCTGATCCCGTCTAACAAGATGAGACTAGCCCCAAAATTCTAGGCAATTATCCAGTGAATGAATTGCAACCCCAGATGTTAATTTTGGCCTCCTTTGGGAGGAGGATGATTTTGATTTTATCAAATAACAGAAATTAGCCAGATTACAACTTTTGTCAATGTGATCAATTTACTAAATTGTTATCAATACATGAGGGGTCCATATGGGTTTTTGGGGTTTTTAATAAGAACTAGAGGGGCCCCTTGTCCCATAATAGAATTTTAAAGTCCTTTTTTGCCAGGTGATTGCTGTCACCAAAGTAATCACAAGGCTATACAGACAAAATGTACATTTTTTTAATGGGACATGCCCACTATAAAATACATTTTATTGTGGCTCTATAAACATTTTTGATATTTTATTATATGCCCCTTAGGCTACAGTTAACTGCAAAACCTGTTTTTACTTTTTTTTTTTTTTATTTATTAGAGGATTGCTACTTTTTAAGACCCCTACCATTTGAAAGAGCATGCGATTATCTTTCAAATGAGGGATCTTGAACGACTGTAACTTGTAACAGAACTGAGATTGAGGAGTTTTAATCACCTCCCCCATCCAGCTCCAATACAGTGGCAGGTCCGACAGACATCGCTGAATGCGGAGAGCAATACGCTCTCCGTATTCAGCATTGCACCAGCAGCTCACAAGAGCTGCTGGTGCAACGCCGCCCCCTGCAGACTCGCGGCCAATGGGCCGCCAGCAGTGAGGTGTCAATTAACCGGATCGTACTTGATCGGGTTAAATTCTGGCGATCTCTGTCTGCCTGCTCAGAGCAGGTGGGCAGGGTTATGGAGCAGCGGTCTAAAGACCGCTGCTTCATAACTGGTTTTGTGGCAAATCTGAAGACTCGCCAGAAACACGGGCCCACAAGCTCCAAACGGAGCTTGATAAATGGGCCTCTTGGCCTTTTATAGTATAGGATAATCTCAGATACATTATTGTCTTCTATTAGAAAAGATTTATTACATGTCCTGTTATGTATGACATTCCCTTGTATAGATAAGAATGTAAAGTTTGTGAGATTGATTTACATGAAAAGTGATAGAGGAATAATGTAGGGAAAAATTAATATGGGCATGTTTAATATTTATGATAAATAAGCACAAATGACGTTACTTGGTTATTAAGAATGCAAAACTTTATTGTTTCAATAAAATTGCAAAACTTTTTTGTTTGAATGCAATTGCAAAACTTTATTGTTTGAATACAATGACAAACAAATATATGTTTAATAAAAATAACCATTGAGGATTCTGTGAAGTACACACCCATTCTCCTTATTATTTCCTGTATTAACAGGTCAAATTTAATCTGCTTTTTGGCCTCCTCTCTTTTACGCTCTCTCTCTCCCCCCTCTCTTTTGCATTCTCTCTCTCTTTTGCGCTCTCTCTCTCCCCCCCTCTTTTGCACACTTTCTCTCCTCCTCTCTTGTGTGCTCTCTCTCCCCCTCTCTTTTGCGCTCTCTCTCTCCCCCTCTCTTTTTGCGCTCTTTCTCTCTCCCTCTCTTTTGTGCTCTCTCTCCCCCCTCTCTTTTGCTCTGTCTCTCTCCCCTTTTGATGCTCTCTCTCTACATCCTTCTCTTTTGCTCTTTCTCTCCATCCCTCTCTTTTGCTCTCTCTCTCCCCCCTCTCCCCCCCCCCTCCTGAATGGGGTCTGTAACACACACAGGCAACGTTGTGCATTATGAGGATGCCTCATCAGATGCATTGAGGTCCAGATTACGATTAACAATTACGCACAAGCGAAAAGGGATTTATGGCAGGTGTTTGCATGTGTCGGGTGTAGCGCTTATATTACAAGTTGAAAGTAAACACAATCGCTTGAATGCAATCATGATCTATGCTAGAATGATTACCGCGTCCTCAGACCTCTGGTTAACCTGTTTTACAAAACAAAAAAAGTTATACAAAACACATAAAAAATACATTACAAGGTATAGTTACACTCATAATAACATTATATAATAAAAAAAGTTCTCAGCTGTTATAAAAAAAACAGCAAAGGGCTTTAACATTGAGATGCATACATATACATGTCTAAAGATGGATATGTTTGTATATATATATATATATATATATATATATATATATATATATATATATATATATATATACAGTATATGTGTATATATTGTCATGGTATATGTAAAGATTAATATGTATATATTATTAAATATTTGGCTAATCAGTACCAAATGATTCATTCATTCATAAAACATTAAATGCTTTGACTTGAGACCAAGATTCAATCTTCCCCCATTCAGTACACAAAGTTAAAATGCCTCCAAGTGAAGACAATAAAACATTTGGTCTACTTAATTTAAACTGTCATTTCAAAGAAAGGCAACTTGCTCAAAAGGAATGGCCATGTTTATTTTGGTATATTATAAATCCTGGATCAAACGTAATGATTCCCCTTCCTGATGAACAGGACATAGGAGAACCAGATTATAAAATAGATAACCCCATGCAGGGATATATATTGACACTATGTCAAAGAAATAGCTGGATTGTCTTTTGCAACTCAATCATCTTGTCAAAGATAAACATAGAATCCTTCACTAAATCTTTCTAATCTGAAAAGAAACCAATGCTAACAGACACATGTGATAACAATGCAATGGCTCACTGAAGCGTTTGAAGCCAAATGAGATGCAGAGACCCATGACTACTGACACTTGAGTGTATGTAATGCAGACATACGTCTGGGGGAGGATAACATACAGCAAAAGCACATGGCTTGCATTATAATTTAAAAGTTCACTGTTTAAAAAAAAAAAAACTATACTTAGATTTCAGTAAAATATACTTCAGACAAAAAGCATAAAATGTCTTAGCCTCTATGTCTTTAAGCATATGAATATGAATATCTGTGGACCTAAGAAGCAATGTTTAATAACCCTAATATTTTTGTTTCAGATTCTGCATAGACAAGATTCATGCATTCAAGATTATAAATTACTTTAATGTAATGATATTAAAAATAATTTGATGTTTCATATTAAAATAATCAAGAAATTGACATGATGCTACCCTGTCTGGAATTTAGGTTGTAAGTGATTGATGCAAAAAGTTATGGTCTGATAAATGATCACTTTATAAAAATGTATTAAATTGTTAAAAATGTTAGGAATGAATCTGTTTGTTTGTCATGCTGCCCCCCGATGTCCAAGGTCCGGGAATTACAGTCAAAAGACTTAATTGTTAACAAAGGTGCATGTTCCCTAGCAACCATATATCCCAGGTTGTCCAATCAGAAGGGGCAAGGATCCGTAAGGACTATCCAATTCGTCAGTGATGGTACAAAACAAAAAGGGGTGGGGTAATATCACCTGATAAAAACCCCAAGCATAGAAAAGGTTGGAGGGTGTCTGTGTGCAAAAACTGTGACTGCTAAAAACTTGGCTGCGTTACCTACAGTTACAAAAAGGCATAATAGCTACATTCTTTTCCACATGCAAAAACTCAATTTTGGTATTCTGAGACTATTTGGATAAACAAAGAAGATTTTGGGAGATTGAACTACAATTTGGTTCAAACTGGTGATGTATGGTTGTTATATTTTTTTTTAATATTTTAAACATAGGTTATTGGTAAGATCATAGTCAAATTATAAAGTAACAAAGAATTTATTTCCGTTTAAATAAATGGACATTTAAGGTAACTGTTTACATTAAGAATATATGTACTTTTAGTGTCCTAATTAGGATTGTGTTAAAATCAATTGTGATTATATAGCTGAGTGCATTACTTGAATGTTAGTAGCTGAATATCTTGGAATCTCATTGTGTTAATTGAATTAAAGGCTATTGTGAATAAGGCTAATTTTAAAGGTAAACTTTCATGAACTTTGTATAGCATATTTTAATAGTTTTAAACGTGTATAGTATTGACTCCTACTCTGGTTCCTACAAATATATTTCAATGTGTTTATAGATATCAACTAATAAAAAATAATTCAGGAATTTATAATAATTTTATGGTTTCTAGTATATGCATATTGATTAAGGGTTTAATTTAAAGAAAGATTGCTAAATATATTGTGTTATAACCCTGCCATATACTGACATATTATTTGGAGGCATTGCATGAGATATTATTAATATTTATCATATTGATATAATATATTTGTAGTAAATAGAAATTATTATAAAAAAAGAGAAAAAAAAATCATATTTCGAAATTAATATTTTGAAAATATATTTTTTTTTTTGAAAATTTAAATATTGATTTTCATATTTCAAGATATTAATTTAATTAAATTAATTTTTTAAAAATTAATAAAAATATACATTTTTCATATTTCAAAATTGATAAAAATATAATTTTTTCATATTTCAAAATTAATATAAATTTTTTTGAAAATATAATTTTTTTCTCTCTTTTTATTGGTAAAAATTGTATTAGCGTTTTAATTTAACTAAATACTAAGCTAATATAATAATGTCTGTTACCAGGAGTGAATCATTTAATTCTATACATAAGTGTAATATTAGGGGTGTTTAGACTCGGGGTTCATGTTAGGGTGTTAGGTGTAGACATAACTTTTATTTCCCCATAGGAATCAATGGGGCTGCGTTAGGAGCTTTACGCTGCTTTTTTGCAGGTGTTTTTTCAACCGGCTCTCCCCCATTGATTCCTATGAGGAAAGCAGCGCTGGTATTGAGGTGAGATGTGAAGCAAAATTTTGCTCTCCGCTCACTTTTCTGTGGCTAACGCTGGGTTTGTAAAAACCCGTAATACCAGCGTTGTGTGTAGGTGAGCGGTGAGCATAAAATGCTCGTTAGCACCACACAGCCTTACCGACAAAACTCATAATCTAGCCGATTTATTTTTGAAAACAATTATTTTTTGGAGGATATCCTTATCTTATTGTATTTTTGAGGATAACTGTCTCAGTTTAATACTTGCACTCTCTTGCACACCATTGATTAAGAATAGCCACATCCAGCTGTTTCTGGTCTTTGGCTTCCCTAACGCTTCTGTACAGAAACTTGTATATTATTTAGGTCATGTGTACTATTTAAACTATTTTAACTTATCGATACTATAATCGCATTTGTAACGCGCCCGTCGGTGTTGACACATCCTTAACCCCTTACTGACCAGACCACTTTTCCATTTGTTGACCGCTTGGGACCAGGGCTATTTTTACATTTCTGCTGTGTTTGTGTTTAACTGTAATTTTCCTCTTACTCATTTACTGTACCCACACATATTATATACCATTTGTCTCGCCATTAAATGGACTTTCTAAAAATACTATTATTTTTATTATATCTTTTAATTTACTATAAAAAAATATGTAAAATATGATGAAAAACTTGAAAAAAACACACTTTTTCTAACTTTGACCCCCAAAACCTGTTGCATATCTACAAACACCAAAAAACACCCATGCTAAATAGTTTCTAAATTTTTTCCTGAGTTTAGAAATAACCAATGTTTACATGTTCTTTGCTTTTTTTGTAAGTTATAGAGCAATAAGTACAAGTAGCACTTTGCTATTTCCATTTTTTTTTCAAAATTTGCGATAGTTACATTGTAACACTGATATCTGTCAGGAATCCCTGAATAACCCTTTACATGTATATATTTTATTTTATTGGACAACCCAAAGTATTGATCTAGGCCCATTTTGGTATATTTCATGCCATCATTTCACCGTCAAATGCAATCAAATAAAAATAAATGTTAACTTTTTAACAAACTTTAGGTTTCTCACTAAAATTATTTACAAACAGCTTGCGGAATTGTGCACAAATGGTTGTAAATGCTTCTCTGTGATCCCCTTTGTTCAGAAATAGCAGACATTTATGGCTTTTGAATTACCTTTTGGTAATTAGAAGGCTGCTAAATGCCACTGCGCACCACACATGTATTATGTCCAGCAGTGAAGGGGTTAATTAGGAAGCTTGTAGGGAGCTTCAAGGGTTGAATTTAGCTTTAGTGTAGTGTAGTAGACAACCCAAGTATTGATCTAGGCCCATTTTGGTATATTTCATGCCACCATTTCACCGCCAAATGCAATCAAATAAAAAAAAATGAACTTTTTCACAAACTTTTTCACAATTATAGGTTTCTCACTGAAATTATTTACAAACAGTTAGAGCAATCATGGCACAAATGTTTGTAAATGCTTCTCTGTGATCCCCTTTGTTCAGAAATAGCAGACATATAGGGATTTGGCACTGCTTTTTGGTAATTAGAAGGCCGTAAAATTCTGCTGTGCACCACACTTGTTAATTAGGTAGCTTGTAGGGTTAAATTTAGCTTTAATGTAGAGATCAGCCTGACACATCCCACCCCCTGATCCCTCCCTGACCCCCTCAAACAGCTCCCTTCTCTCCCCCACTCCACAATCGTCACCGCCATCTTAAGTACTGGCAGAAACTCTGCCAGTACTAAAATAAAAGGCATTTTTTAATTTTTTTTTACAGTTATTCTGCAGTGTTGGATCCCCACTTAGCCCCAACCTCCCTGATCCCCACAAACAGCTCTCTAATCCTCCCCCCTAACCTAGTTCCCGCTATCTTGAGTACTGGCAGCTGTCTGCCAGTACCCAGTTTGCTGTAAAAACTGTATTTTTTATATTTTATTATCTTAAAAATAAATTTTCTGTAGTGTAGCTGCCCCCCCTCAATTCCCTCCCCCTCAAAGATCCCTTGCCAAATATTGATTTACTCCCTCCCACTAAACCCTTCTCATACATGCATCTCTAAAGTATCATACAAGACTACTATACTAATGATATACTCAAATATGTTTTAAATTTCTATTCATATGTTCACTTATATGGCCACTATCTACTTAGACTACTACTAATACTTTAGCCTTTGGCGCTCCTATTGTTTGTACTTTTAGTTAACTTTTTGCTCCAGATCTTGTTAGGGGATATTTTAAAGTGTGCTTGTATGCTCAACCAGGCGCAGTCTACTACATACCAATTGCACTTATGATGGTTAATGTACAGGTTTATAAATGTGAAATATACTCATCTCTGTTATTTTTAAGAGAAAGTAGTTTTGCTGGATAAAATGAAAGGTGTCTCGGAGACCTTTTAGACATGAACAATGGGTTGGCCATGAGCATTCTAGGGAAGTGATTAGGATTTTTCAGCAAGTCTATCACCAATCATGTGAAATTCTTAATGGCTATATTGCCCTTGTAAGTCTAGCTGTCGTGTCTTGCGGATGGGACAACCGGAAAGTATAAAAAAATTTGATTTGCACAATTTTTGAGTTTTTATGTTGCAGCAACGTTTTTACGCTAGATATTATGTTAACAAATTGTTTTTAGTAAATGTAGGACAATGTATGGTTATTGATCAAGCACACACTTACCTCTAGTTCAGTATTAATGTAAGTTATATTCAATATATTTCTTTACTGTGACACCGCTATTCGCATGCATTTTCTGATACACCTATGAACTGTATATAGCTGGATAATAAAATCATTCTTGCCGTGCATAATATTTTAAATACAAAAAGATGTTGAGATCAGATTTCCAGCAAATGTCACTGGAGTTTGCTTCACACAAATTCTCTCTGATCACACATGTAATTTGCTCATTTGGAAAAGAAATGACAATACACATTTTTTGGAACTTGTTAGAATATATAACAGCTGATATCCTGATGTTTATAATATTGACATAAATAAATCATATAGTATAAATTACATAATATCATTTTTGTATCCACTTTGCAGTCTGTCATTTTGTGTATTTGTCAGCGTCGCTCAGTCAACAGTATGAAGATTCCATTTCATAAGGTAGGTTTTATTTGTGTTTATTTCATGTTGACATTCTTGTATTTTATATTTCACGGGTTGGTGGTATAGAGATGTACTGTGCTCTAATTAGTTGGAAATTTCTTACCAAATTGGTGAGAACTGCAGATGTTGCAAATTTCATCTTTGAACTTTCTACTGACAGTTAGCTAAAAGGATGATAATTACTCAACTGTAGTAGCAACAATCTCTCCTGCTCCTTTTGTGTAGCACAACTCAAAGATTTCTAAGACATACTGATTGTTATGAACAAGCAGCAAGGTTGGTGCAAACAAATATTTCCCACAATCAGTTTTACACTGAAATCCCATCACATTGGACAATTTGTTTGGTTATTAAAGGAACACGAAAGACTTTAAGATTGCAATATAAAATGTTTATCCATAGTAGTTCATGTGGATTTTCCTATTCTGAAATAGAGCAGAAGACAGAATGTACCACCTTGTGCTGATCATTTCAGTATAAAGCATTAGCAGTGTTCATACAGTAAAATGTCAACTCCCAAAAGCATTCCTTTGTACAGATATTAGCAGGCTGGGTTATCATAGTGACTCAATGAACTGAAACTTTGGGCCCCATTTAATAAAGACCAGACAGAAAAGGTTCACTTCCGGTTCACCTGGGATCACAAAAAGTGGCCAGCAAAACTGATTACTGCTGCTTCCTAACTAACAGCTACAGGCTCAAGGCTTCCAAAGCTACATATGTAGCTTGATAAATGGAACCCTTTGTCTAAATCAAGTCTGTCCAAACTCCAACAGACTGACAGACTCCAAAGCAATAACTGTTTTCAGACACCTAAAGAAACAGCTCTGAGTAGCCGAGAAATGCATTGTAGCGTTTATTTAGAAAGCCATAGCTGTTCTTGATTTGTTGTAATAAATGTTATAGATTTTACTTTAAGAAACCCTTTTATTGAGCTGTTACTGCTGGGGAGCAAACAAGTCATTTTATTGAAGAGGTTTATACTGATATTATCTGATCAATATGGCCCCTTCTGTCTTCTGATTTTTTGGGAACTTTTGAATTTTGTTGTTTAGAAGAAGTGTTGCCTATTGAAGATTTTGTTTCTACGAATAGAGACTGTATCTCCATTTGTTTGGGATTAAATTATATATCCGGAAGTTTTCTTTTGTCTTTGGGTATTCTTTAGAGTGTTGACGTAGTAAAGGTTCATATTACAGACTTCACAGCTACAAACCTGTCCCTGATTGGCCCTTAGCAGATGGAATAAAATACTACAAAGCAAGATGACAGTGGCTATCAGTGTCTTCTCCAGTAACAAATCCAGACAGGCAAGCGGTGAGAGAGTTTGTCCATTGAAAAAAATTTGCAGCAAACACAGTGTTAGTGAATTCAGAAAGAGTTTCATGCTTGGCTGATATACTAATATATCTCTTTATATATTATGCTCTAATAGCAATGACTGCCTGTCATGTCAAGCAGTCTGTGCAGCGGAAGGCTAGTTAGGGTGAGAGCTCTGGGGTAATCCATGAGAAGAGAAGACTAGGTCTTAATGAACCCCGCTGCATCTTGGCTGCTCTGCTAACCATGCAGCAAAATCTGCTCTACCAGACTGGCATTGAGCAATGTGACTTGAGGGAAAATGGCGACTGAGAGGGCCTTCTATCCCAATTTGGCAGCCCATCCCTCAAAGCTGATCCCAAGCTCAAGTAGTGGATTTATCCAGTACAGCTTGGAACTTATCCTGCCCCTTCCTTTGTCTCCTGCACCTGCACTTGTATCTACTCAGGTGGAAAAATCTGCAGCGCTGCTTTCAAAGGGGAAATAGATTCTGGCAGGGATGACACCATAAATTGCCAGACTGCCAGAGGCACTTTTTCTGGAGGGTGGAAGTTGTGTTCCGTAGCACTGTGTAAAGCAGACAGAGTGTTCAGTCTGTGTTGTGTAACTCTTCCCCCTTGCTGTCAGTGTCAGCCAATGTGACGATAGAAGCCATTTTTTTAAAGGACATATGAAATTAAACAATCCTAAGGAAACTGAATGGATGATGTTAAAAAATGTTAATAGGGACAGACTGAGCATGTGTGAAGTGCTCTAAAATAGAGAAGATTTTTTTTTTTTTTTTTTAAAAAACCCTGAGATGATAAATCTTGATATTATTTCTAAAAAAAAAAAAATACAAGCATTTTTTTTATTGTTATTTTAAACTAACCCCCACCCCTACCCTTCCTAAAAAATAATAACCTTGCATTTCATTTATTTTTTATTTTATTTTTATGTTCAAAAACTCATGGGGCACTGTCCCTACTCCACTCCACTGACAGTGTATCAACAATGAAGCACTGCATTGCAAAAGATCTGCACACAAAATAAATGTTCTTAAATCATTGGCTTTCAGTCTATGGACAAACCCCTTGAATAGCTTATTTTTTGTTTCCTTCTTTTCTCCTTAGCTAAAAAAGGACAAAAATAAATAAGCTCCTGCACTAATCAAACAATTATTGTGTAACATGTAGAGGAGCCAAGGTCCTATATTCTAAAGGATGCCCTCCAGACTCCCTAAAAACCTTGAAAAAAATCAATATTCAGTAGGGCATTAAAGGAATTTCAGACAAATAAATAATATGGGGCCGATTTATTAAAGTGCAGACGGACATGATACAATGGAGGCATTGATCATTGCTCAAGCAGTTCTTGTGAACTGCTTGTGCAATGCCACCCCCTGCAGATTTGCAGCCAGTTGGCCACCAGCAGAGGGTGTCAATCAGCCCAATTGTAAAGAATCGTGCGGATTGAAGACCGCAGTCTCAGAGGCAGCGGATAAGTTAAGGAGCAGCGGTCTTTAGACCACTGCTTCATAACTGCTGTATCCGGCGAGCATGAAGGAGCTTGATAATTCGAATTATAAAGTTATTTTTCATTATGTATAAAACAAACATATTATGAAGAATGTAATTTTGAGTTTAAATACTACATTTTCAACTCTAAAATACTTGATTTTTATATTGATTGGTTTTAACTAGAAATATCATACGTCTATCCCATCCTTAGTATGACAAATTGTGTATAAGAGTGCAGAGCAAATCAATAATTATGTAGAAATGTCCATTGTATTGCTGGAAAATGTGAAGAATAAAGCCCATTTATAAATGAATTGATGGAATGGGAAAAGAGGAATTACTGCTCAAAGTCTTTGGGGGTGATTTATCAAGCTGAGGCTGACAGGGGTGCACATATGTGCCCCTGTCCTCCACAGCTTCCCTTTGGCAGGCTTAATTCCCCAGGCGTAATTCAGCATAGCACATGAGCGCTATTTTGCACTTGTGTGCTATTCCGCCCCCTGCCTGTGCACAGCCAATCACGCGAGGGCAGGAGCCGTCAATCTTCCCGGTCAGACTAGACTGCGGAAATTGAACTTCGCTACTTTAGAGGTGGCGAAAGATTAGGGAATCAGCAGTCTGATGACCGTTTGTTGTTAAATACAGTGTGCAGGTTCTCTTGTGAGAACGGGCAGCCTTAGTGGGTCGAAAGGTTTGTGAAGCCTTTGATAATTCTACCCCTTTATATCCATAGGGTGTTTAACAATAGAAGAGCTTTGTAAAGAATAATTAAATTGCAAAAAAGTTTAAAAAATATACATGTGCACAGACAAAGAATTCATTTTGGAATAATTGCTTGTTAAGGGAAAAACATTTATTTTGCTTTCTCAGATATTCTCTCATCAAGGCCTGATTGGCCTACCAAAACACCAGGCGATTTCCCAGTGGGCCACAGAAGCTGGGGTAGGCCAGCTACAATTTAAGGGGATAGCTCTGCTTTTGAGGAGAGGCATCTTATCACCTCTCATTTCATCTTATCACCTCTCATTTCTCTAATGAGCTAGACACCCTAAGGTCACAAAGTATTACCTTGTATGTTTTATTTCCTAGACCATGTACCATTTCAGTAGCCCTCATTTAAATAGTTTCTAGTGTCCAGTCAAGTCACATAGTAAAAAAGTGACACAATGTTTTGAGTGTCTTCTCCAGATCACACTATGGATAAATATTTTCACACTGTGAAAGGGAGACATGCATGACATTGGGTTGTCGGGTGCCTAAATAACAACAATCTGGCATTTATTTTTTATTACCAAATCAATAACAATTAAATTCTGAAAAACAAATTGGGGGAATGAGAATCCCAGTATATCCCTTAAGAAAAATTGGGTGAGTGTATTCTACGGACTCAACTCAAACAGTCCTGCTGGTCATGGGGTTGTTTGATATTTGAAAAAACATTGACCCAATATTTCTTTTTGAGAAATCCATTCAAGGCAGCAGAGTAGAAGCTGGATAACAGCTTAAACTTAAATACATTTAAAGTAGTAGCAAGGGCTATTGCTACAAGCCAGCAGCAGCACAAAATATATATTTAATTATTTATTTAAATGTAGTTAGAATTGGCCAAGAATAAAAATGAACTTAACATACTTATTAGCTGACACAGATATCAATAAAATGATATGTGCCTCTATTTATCAAGCCGTCAACCGCAAATATGCTGGAATTCCGCAGCGTATTTGTGGCAAGCTTGATTCGCTGCAGTTATCAAACCCTACAGACCGGCAGAAGTAGAATATAGTGACGTAACATACGATCCGCCGGTCTCAGTCTGACACAGATCGATGCTTACGTCACTACAGATGTTCCGAATGCAAGTTCGGCACAATCTGACTACTTTTGCTAGTTATCAAAAAACTAGCAGGTACGCTCGCCACTTTTCCGGCCCAGCGTACCTGATTTTCAATCCGCCGCTAATGGAGGCGGCGGATGCCATAGGAATCAATGGGAGTCTGACAGTAGCGAAAGCTTATGTTCGCTGCTGCCCGATTTCCCATTGATTCCTATGGTAGTTTCTACACCTAACACCCTAACATGTATCCTGAGTCTAAACACCCCTAATCTGCCCCCCTACACCGCCGCAACTAAATAAAGTGTTTAACCCCTAAACCTCCGCTCCTGGAGCCCGCCACCACCTACATTATACTTATTAACCCCTAATCTGTCCCCCTATACCGCTGCAACTCTAATAAATGTATTAACCCCTAAACCACCACTCCCGGGGAGCCCACCACAACTCTAATAAAGTGTTTAACCCCTAATCTGACCCCCCCTACACTGCCGCCACCTACATTATACTTATTAATCCCTAAACCGCTGCTCCCCGGACCCCGCTGCCACCTACATTAAATTTATTAACCCCTAATCTCCCGCCCCCAACGTCGCCACCACTATATTAAATTTCTTAACCCCTAAACCTAAATCTAACCCTAACACCCCCTAACTTAAAGATAATTTAAATTAATCTAAATAAATATTCCTATCATGAAATAAATTATTCCTATTTAAAACTAAATAATTACCAAAATAAACCCTAAGGCCTAGATTTGGAGTTTGGCGGTAGCCGTGAAAACCAGCGTTAGAGGCTCCTAACGCTGGTTTTAGGCTACCGCCGGTATTTGGAGTCACTCAAAATAGGGTCTAACGCTCACTTTCCAGCCGCAACTTTTCCATACCGCAGATCCCCTTACGTCAATTGCGTATCCTATCTTTTCAATGGGATTTTTATAACTCCGGTATTTAGAGTCGTGTCTGAAGTGAGCGTTAGACATCTAACAACAAAACTCCAGCCGCAGGAAAAAAGTCAGTAGTTAAGAGCTTTCTGGGCTAACGCCGGTTTATAAAGCTCTTAACTACTGTGCTCTAAAGTACACTAACACCCATAAACTACCTATGTACCCCTAAACCGAGGTCCCCCCACATCGCCGACACTCGAAAAAAATTTTTTAATCCCTAATCTGCCGACCGCCACCTACGTTATCCTTATGTACCCCTAATCTGCTGCCCCTAACACTGCCGACCCCTGTATTATATTTATTAACCCCTAATCTGCCCCCCTCAACGTCGCCTCCACCTGCCTACACTTATTAACCCCTAATCTGCCAACCGCAAAGCGCCGCCACCTACGTTATCCTTATGTACCCCTAATCTGCTGCCCCTAACACCGCCGACCCCTATATTATATTTATTAACCCCTAATCTGCCCCCCACAACGTTGCCTCCACCTGCCTACACTTATTAACCCCTAATCTGCCGACCGGACCTGAGCGCTACTATAATAAAGTTATTAACCCCTAATCCGCCTCACTAACCCTATCATAAATAGTATTAACCCCTAATCTGCCCTCCCTAACATCGCCGACACCTAACTTCAATTATTAACCCCTAATCTGCCGACCGAATCTCGCCGCTATTCTAATAAATGTATTAACCCCTAAAGCTAAGTCTAACCCTAATACTAACACCCCCCTAAGTTAAATATAATTTAAATCTAGCGAAATTAATTAACTCTTATTAAATAAATTATTCCAATTTAAAGCTAAATACTTACCTGTAAAATAAATCCTAATATAGCTACAATATAAATTATAATTATATTATAGCTATTTTAGGATTTATATTTATTTTACAGGTAACTTTGCATTTATTTTAACCAGGTACAATAGCTATTAAATAGTTAAGAACTATTTAATAGCTAAAATAGTTAAAATAATTACAAATTTACCTGTAAAAGAAATCCTAACCTAAGTTACAAATAAACCTAACACTAGACTATCAATAAATTAATTAAATAAACTACCTACAATTACCTACAATTAACCTAACACTACACTATCAATAAATTAATTAAATACAATACCTACAAATAAATACAATTAAATAAACTAGCTAAAGTACAAAAAATAAAAAAGAACTAAGTTACAAAAAATAAAAAAATATTTACAAACATAAGAAAAATATTACAACAATTTTAAACTAATTACACCTACTCTAAGCCCCCTAATAAAATAACAAAGCCCCCCAAAATAAAAAAATGCCCTACCCTATTCTAAATTACTAAAGTTCAAAGCTCTTTTACCTTACCAGCCCTGAACAGGGCCCTTTGCGGGGCATACCCCAAGAAATACAGCTCTTTTGCCTGTAAAAAAAAACATACAATACCCAAGCCCCCCAACATTACAACCCACCACCCACATACCCCTAATCTAACCCAAACCCCCCTTAAATAAACCTAACACTAAGCCCCTGAAGATCATCCTACCTTGTGTAGAATCCTATCAGCCAATCGGAATTCGAGGGACGCCATCTTGGATGACGTCATTTAAAGGAACCGTCATTCGTCGTTCAGTCGTCGGCCAGGATGGATGTTCCGCGGTGGAGGTCTTCAGGATGCTGCCGCTTCGCTCCGGATGGATGCCGCTTGGATGAAGACTTCAATCGGATGGAAGACCTCTTCTGCCCCGCTTGGATGAAGATTTCAGCCGGATCATGGACCTCTTCAGCCCCCCGCTTGGGCTTGGATCAGGACATCGGAGGAGCTCTTCTGGACCGATCGGTGAACCTGGTATGGTGAAAACAAGGTAGGATGATCTTCAGGGGCTTAGTGTTAGGTTTATTTAAGGGGGGTTTGGGTTAGATTAGGGGTATGTGGGTGGTGGGTTGTAATGTTGGGGGGCTTGGGTATTGTATGTTTTTTTTTACAGGCAAAAGAGCTGTATTTCTTGGGGCATGCCCCGCAAAGGGCCCTGTTCAGGGCTGGTAAGGTAAAAGAGCTTTGAACTTTAGTAATTTAGAATAGGGTAGGGCATTTTTTTATTTTGGGGGGCTTTGTTATTTTATTAGGGGGCTTAGAGTAGGTGTAATTAGTTTAAAATTGTTGTAATATTTTTCTTATGTTTGTAAATATTTTTTTATTTTTTGTAACTTAGTTCTTTTTTATTTTTTGTACTTTAGCTAGTTTATTTAATTGTATTTATTTGTAGCAATTGTATTTAATTAATTTATTGATAGTGTAGTGTTAGGTTAATTGTAGGTAATTGTAGGTAGTTTATTTAATTAATTTATTGATAGTGTAGTGTTAGGTTTATTTGTAACTTAGGTTAGGATTTCTTTTACAGGTAAATTTGTAATTATTTTAACTATTTTAACTATTAAATAGTTCTTAACTATTTAATAGCTATTGTACCTGGTTAAAATAAATACAAAGTTACCTGTAAAATAAATATAAATCCTAAAATAGCTATAATATAATTATAATTTATATTGTAGCTATATTAGGATTTATTTTACAGGTAAGTATTTAGCTTTAAATTGGAATAATTTATTTAATTAATTTCGTTAGATTTAAATTATATTTAACTTAGGGGGGTGTTAGTATTAGGGTTAGACTTAGCTTTAGGGGTTAATACATTTATTAGAATAGCGGCGAGATTCGGTCGGCAGATTAGGGGTTAATAATTGAAGTTAGGTGTCGGCGCTGTTAGGGAGGGCAGATTAGGGGTTAATACTATTTATGATAGGGTTAGTGAGGCGGATTAGGGGTTAATAACTTTATTATAGTAGCGCTCAGGTCCGGTCGGCAGATTAGGGGTTAATAAGTGTAGGCAGGTGGAGGCGTCATTGTGGGGGGCAGATTAGGGGTTAATAAATATAATATTGGGGTCGGCGATGTTAGGGCAGCAGATTAGGGGTACATAGGGATAATGTAAGTAGCGGCGGTTTACGGAGCTGCAGGGGTCAGCGATAGCGGGGGCGGCAGATTAGGGGTTAATAAGTGTAAGGTTAGAGTGTTAAGTGCAGACGTAGGAAGGGTTACCGCATAGCAAACAATGGGGCTGCGTTAGGAGCTGAACGCGGCTTTTTTGCAGGTGTTTGGTTTTTTTTCAGCTCAAACAGCCCCATTGTTTCCTATGGGGGAATCGTGCACGAGCACGTTTTTGAGGCTGGCCGCGTCCATAAGCAACTCTGGTATCGAGAGTTGAAGCTGCGTTAAAAATGCTCTGCGCTCCTTTTTTGGAGCCTAACGCAGCCTTTATGTGGACTCTCGATACCAGAGTTATTTTTATGGTGCGGCCAGAAAAAAGCCGGCGTTAGTTTTTCGGGTCGTTACCGACAAAACTCCAAATCTAGGCCTAAGATAGCTACAATATAACTAATATATTAATATGTAGCTATCTTAGGGTTTATTTTTATTTTACAGACAAGTTTGTATTTATTTTAACTAGGTACAATAGTTATTAAATCGTTATTAACTATTTAATAACTACCTAGTTAAAATAAATACAAAGTACCTGTAAAATAAATCCTAACCTAAGTTACACTAACACCTAACACTACACTATCATTAAATTAATTACCTAAATTAAAATAAATTAATTACAATTAAATAAAATTAACTAAAGTACAAAAAAACAAACACTAAATTAGAGAAAATAATAAAATAATTACAAGAATTTTAAACTAATTACACCTAATCTAATCCCCCTAATAAAATAAAAAAGCCCCCCAAAATAAAAAAAAATCCCTACCCTACACTAAATTACAAATAGCCCTTAAAAGGGCCTTTTGCGGGGCATTGCCCCAAAGTAATCAGCTCTATTACCTGTAAAAAAAAATACAATACCCCCCAACATTAAAACCCACCACCCACACAACCAACCCTACTCTAAAACCCACCCAATCCCCCCTTAATAAAACCTAACACTACCCCCTTGAAGATCACCTTACCTTGAGACGTCTTCACCCAGCTGGGCACAAGTGGTCCTCCAGAGGGGCAGAAGTCTTCATCCGATCCGGGCAGAAGAGGACCTCCAGACGGGCAGAAGTCTTCATCAAGGCGGCATCTTCTATCTTCATCCATCCGGCGAGGAGCGGCTCCATCTTGAAGACATCCGACGTGGAGCAACCCTCCATTCTGCACTCAAAAAATGAGTGCAGGATTTTCCATAGCATCGTATTACAGGTTGTGCGGTCCGCCTAAAATGCTTGCTTTACAACCTATACCGACACGAGCCATTCCGCTATCTGAGACCAGTACATAACTAAAATGTTACACAGTACACTAACACCCATAAATTACCTATTAACCCCTAAACCGCCATCCCAGCATCGCAAATACTAAATTACACCTATTAACCCCTAATCTGCTGCCCACCCATATTGCTGACACTATATAAACCTATTAACCCCTAAACCGCCGCCCCCCCACATCGCACATCGCCAACACTATATAAACCTATTAACCCCTAAACAGCCGGCCCCCCACATTGCCAACATTAAATAAATCTATTAACCCCTAAACTACCGAACCCACATTGCAACTAATACACTTAACCTATTAACCCTTAAACTGCTAGCCCCCACATTGCAAAACACTTAATTAAACTATTAACCCTTAAACCTAACACCCCTTCTAACTTTAAATTAGCTAATAGGATTTCAGTAGCTCTCATCCTATTGGCTGATTTGAAAATAACAGCCAAAAGAAATGCAAGGTACCCCATTTTTAAACGGGTACCTTGCATTCAAGCTTCAGTGTACTGCGGTAATCGTATAAAGAGGACGCTCTGCGCTGGATGTCATCGCCGGTCCTGGACAGCTCCACTCCGCGCCTTCACAGCTCTGCGCAACCGGGATGAAGATAGAAGATGGTCCTGCGATGGAGGAAGACTTTTCACCACCTAGATGAGCATGGATGACCGGACTTCAGGAAACGTGAATAGATATTCTGGAGTTGGTGTTAGTTTTTTTTTCATTTTTTAGGGTTAGGGCTTTGGGCAGTAAAAGAGCTGAATGCCTTTCTAAGGGCAGTAAAAGAGCCGAATTCCTTTTAAGGGCAATGCCCATAAAAATGCCCCTTTAGGGGCAATGGGTATTTTAGGATTTTTTTAGATTTAGGTTTTTTATTTTGGGGGGTTGGTTGGGTGAGGGATTTTTACTTTTAGGGGGGGACTGTCATTTTTTAATGTAAAAGATCTGTTTGACTTAGGGCAATGCCCTACAAAAGACCCTTTTAAGGGCTATTGGTAGTTTATTGTTAGGTTGGGGGCGTTATTTTGGGGGAGCTTTTTTATTTTTATAGGGCTATTAGATTCGGTGTAATTGTTTTTTTTTCTGAAAATTTTGTTTATTATTTTTTGTAATCTTAGAGTGTTTTATTTTTCATATTTTTTGTGTTTATTATATTTTGTAATGTTAGATTTATTTATTTTTTTGTAGCATTGGGTTTATTTAAATTTGTAATTTAGGTTTTTTAATTGGTAGCTGTTTTTATTTTATTAGAATAGTTATGTTAGTTTAATTTAAAGTTAATCTTAGGTTTTTTTTTAATTTTACAGGTAAGTTTTTATTTATTTTAAGACAGTTATATTGTAACATTTAATTTAAAGTTAAGGGGGTGTTAGGTTTAGGGTTTAATAGTTTAATTTAGTGTTTTACAATGTGGGGGGTAGCGGTGTAGGGGTTAATAGGTTTTGTTTATTAGTTGTGATGTGGGGGCTGGCGGTTTAGGGGTTAATACTTTATTATAGTGTTGATGATGTGGGGGCGGCGGTTTAGGGGTTAATAGGTTTATTATAGTAGAAGCAATGTAGTTGGGCGGCAGATTAGGGGGTTAATAGGTTTATTTATTAAAAAATTAACAAAATGTTAAAACAGCACTACCTAAATGTACTATCTAAATCTAACCTTATGCATCAAGGGTGCACGAGTAAGGTATCGCCTACATACCCAAAACTCATAAAAATAAAAAATGCTCAGAACTCCAAATAGATCAAATACTGTGATATTTAATGATACCATATATCCAAACAGGAAAATGTAGTGAAAGATATCCAGCCAATCCTCATTCAGACCTGCATACAGCACATACACACTTCAAACAAATGCATAAATTTCCCTCAGGCGTCCCTAAGGGAAAGAAAAAAAGTCATCATCTCCAAACTGAGAACAGTTCAGCCAAAGAAATCACAGGGTTAAAAAAACATCCACGTAAAGTGATACAATGCACATTATTTGATTGAAATTGCAACAAAGTTGAATCCCCAGCTGCTACAGTGTTAAAGGGACACTGTACCCAAAAATGTTATTTCGTGATTCAGATTGAGCATGACATTTTAAGCAAATTTCGAATTTACTCCTATTATCAAATTTTCTTCATTCTCTTGGTATCTTTATTTGAAATGCAAGAATGTAAGTTTAGATACCGGCCCATTTTTGGTGAACAACCTGGGTTGTCCTTGCTGATTGGTGGATAAATTCATCCACCAATAAAAAAGTTCTGTCCATAGTACTGAAACCAAAAAAATGCTTAGATGCCTTCTTTTTCAAATAATGATAGCAAGAGAACGAAGAAAAAATGATAATAGGAGTAAATTAGAAAGTTGCTTAAAATTGCATGCTCTTTCTGAATTACAAAAGAAAAAAATTGGGTTCAGTGTCCCTTTAACTTTAGTGCTGTGTTTTTAACACACTCCTCTCCTCCTGAACCTTGCACACCATATTTTTACATGTGCATAACAGAGCAATGTTGATATGAAATACACCCAAGGATAGGGTATACGATATGTCCATACATGTATAATCTAAGTAACAATGTCCCAGTATTGTAAAACCACCTCTGTTGTGGCTCGTGTGGCTGTGATGTATAGCTTTTAGAATAGTGCCGAATGTGTTAGCTAAAGTATCATACCCGCCCTTAAGAGCCTTAACTTGTCATCTGAGTGCTACAGCCCATATAGTTACAAGGGGGTGTTTAGATAATACTTGCGATTCCTTCTGCTAATTAGCTGCACAGGTCAGTCCACTTACTTAGGCTTGAAGAGTCACCATGATGTTCTGTGACAGGTTTATTTATTAGTTGCGATGTGGAGGGACGGTGGTTTAGGGGTTAATAGGTTTATTTAGAGTTGGCGATGTCGGGAGCAGAGGATTAGGGGTTAATAAATTTATTTAGGTGTTGGCGATGTCGGGGCGGCGGTTTAGGGGTTAATAACTTTATTTAGTGTCGGTGATGTTGGGGAGCGGCGGATTAGGGGTTAATAACTTTATTTAGGTGTCGGCAATGTCGGGGAGCAGCAGTTTATGGGTTAATAATTTTATTTAGTGTCAGCGATATTGGGGAGTGCCGGATTAGGAGTTAATAACTTTATTTAGTGTCGGCTATTTTGGGGGCAGTGGATTAGGGGTGTTTAGACTAGGAGTTTATGTTAGGGTGTTAGTTTTAACTTAACTTTCTTTTCCCCATAGACATCAATGGGATTGCGTTATGGCGATTAGCCATGCTGCGATCGCAGGTGTTATTTTTTTTCTAACACTTTCTCCCCATTCATGTCTAGGGGGGAAAGCGTGCATGAGCACGTAAGCTCAGCCCTTGGCTTTTGTGCGGTATGGAGCTTAAAGGTACACCAATTTTCATATATTCAATTTTCGTACTCTTTTCCGCCCTCCCCCTCCTCCTAATAAAACTTCTCTGTCAGTTCAAGACTTTGCCAACCACTTCAATAACAAAATCAACTCCATCAGAAATGAAATCAGCTCCCAACATAATTCCATTCTCTCACCCCCTCAAATGCTCTCAATCAACCACAACCCACATAACCTTAAACTTAGCTCATTCTCCCCTGTTACTGAGAAAGACGTTTCGGCACTTATACTGCGCTCTCACCTCACTACCTGTCCCCTTGACCCTATCCCCTCACAGCTACTCCCTCCCTCTCTGCCACCCTTACCCCTATACTCACACACACTTTCAACCTCTCCTTCAGCACCGGTATATTTCCCTCATCGCTGAAACATGCACTGGTCACACCTATCCTCAAAAAACCTTCCCTTGATCCTATCTCCCCATCCAACTACCACCCTATTTCCCTCCTCCCTCTTGCATCAAAGCTTCTCAAAAAACTAGCTTATACACGCCTTTCCCATTTCCTTACAATAAACTCCCTCCTTGACCCATTGCAATCTGGATTTCGTCCCCATCACTCCACAGAAACAGCAATTGTTAAGGTTACCAATGACCTACTTACAGCAAAATCAAAAGGCCACTTCTCTCTGCTTATTCTCCTCGATCTGTCTGCAGCCTTTGACACTGTTGACCACCCTCTCTTGCTCCAAACCCTCCAATCCTTCGGCATAAGTGACACAGCCCTCTCATGGCTCTCTTCCTACCTGTCAAACCGTACCTTTAGTGTAGCCTTCTCTGGGGCCTTCTCTGCCCGTCACCACTTTCTGTCGGAGTACCGCAAGGCTCTGTCCTCGGTCCCCTTCTCTTCTCAATCTACACGTCATCACTAGGTTCCCTAATAAAGTCCCATGGTTTACAATATCATTTGTATGCCAACGACACCCAAATCTACTTCTCTGCACCAGACCTTTCTACTTCCGTGCTAACCCGTGTCACTAACTGTCTTTCTCACATTTCCAACTGGATCTCCTCTCACTACCTCAAGCTAAATCTCTCCAAAACTGAGCTCCTTATTTTCCCCCCTTCTTCTAAACTCTCCACCCCTAATCTCTCTATAACTGTCAACAACTCCATCATTACCCCTAACCCGCATGCCCGATGTCTCGGGGTCACATTTGACTCAGATCTTTCTTTCACTCCTCACATTCAGTCTTTGGCTAAAGCCTGCCGCTTCCACCTTAAAAACATTTCTAAAATTAGACACTTCCTTACACAAGACACAACTAAGATTTTAATCCACTCTCTCATCCTCTCCCGCCTCGATTACTGCAACTCTGTCCTCTCTGGTCTCCCCACCTACCACCTAGCTCCTTTACAATCCTTAATGAATGCCTCTGCCAGACTCATCTTCCTTACACATCTCTCTTCATCTGCTGCACCTCTCTGCCAATCCCTTTACTGGCTTCCTCTTGCCTCTAGGATCAAACACAAAATTCTCACTCTGACATACAAAGCCCTCAACTGCACTGCTCCCCCCTATATCTCAGACCTTGTCTCGAGATACTCTCCCTCCCGTCCCCTTCGCTCTTCTCACGACCTCCTCCTCTCCTCCTCTCTTGTCACCTCATCACACTCCCATTTACAGGACTCCTCCAGACTTGCTCCCATCTTGTGGAACTCTCTGCCTTGCTCCACAAGACTCTCTTCTAGTTATAAAAGCTTCAAGTGCTCCCTAAAGACTCTACTGTTCAGGGATGCATACAACCTACGCTAACCTTTCTTTATACCAGTTCCTCTCCTATCCCCTGAATCCCCCTAGCATGTAAGCTTAAGAGTCCAGCTGTTAGTTGATCACCTTCTCAAGAGCTGACTACAACAGTGCAACTCTTGGCAGGGCCCTCTACCCATTTGATCCCTATAACTGTTTTTTGTACTCCGCCTTTGTTAATAGCACTGCGGAATCTGTTGGCGCTCTACAAATAACCGATAATAATAATAATAATAATTATAATAATAATAATAATAATAATAATATAACTGCATGTAATAGACACTACTATAAAGAATAATATGCACAGATACTGATATAAAAATCCAGTATAAAACCGTTTAAAAACTTACTTAGAAGCTTCCAGTTTAGCTCTGTTTAAAAGGTTACTGGAACACCCACTGCAAGTGGGAAATAACAGACACTGCAAGTGGGAAATAGCAGACACTCCCCCTCCCCCTTCCTTTGCATATGAAAAGACCCTTTACACAAACAGAAGCAAGCTGGAGTAGGTATACATCAGTATTCTCCTAAAACTTTGGGGCTTGGTTAGAAGTCTGAGAATCAGAGCAATATTAGTTAAAAATAAGCAAAACTATACATTTAAAAAAAAAACAAAAAAAAAAAACTGTAAGATCATCTACAAAACATTTATGCAAAGAAAAATGTGTATAATGTCCCTTTAATGCACCATAACACACAGCACAAGGAGGTTTTTCAGTAGCTTGTAATGGCTGCGCTATGGAAAGTGTGATACCGCTCATTTTATTGTGTTATTTACACACCCAGTATAGCGCAAAACTTATAATCTAGGCGTTAATTAATTAATTAAATTCCAATATCGTTTTGTGAGTATTAGATACATAGAGGCCTACTTATCAAGCCGTCAACTGTGCTGCATTCAACGGCACCAATACGCTCGCCTGACATCGCCTAACATCGCGGCCGTGGACCTGAATACGCTCTCCATATTTAACAAAAAAGCTGTCAAAATGCCACGCACCAAGTAGGGGGCGATGAGCAGCGGACTGTTGTTAATTAACAGTTATCGATCTCGCTGCTATTTGGCTTTTTTACAGCTTTATTTGTATACTGTCACTAAACACCGCCACTATACTAAACTTTTTAACCCCTATCCCGCCGCTCCCGGACCCTGCCGCAACTAAATTAAGTTATTAACCCCTATCCCGCAGCTCCCGGACCCCGCCACAACTCGAATACACTTATTAACCCCTATCCCGCCGCTCCTGGACCCCCCACCACCTACATTATGTTCTTAACCCTTAATCTGCCGCCGCTACACCGCCGCCACCTACATTATGTTATTAACCCCTAATCTGCCGCCCCCTACACCGCCGCCACCTACATTATGTTATTAACCCTTATCCCGCTGCTCCCAGAGCCCACAGCAACTAAATAAAGTTATTAACCCCTAAACCGCCAGTCCCCCACATCGCCATAAACTAAATGAAACTATTAACCACTAAACCTAACAACCCGCTAACTTTATATTAAATATTAACTCATCCCTATCTTATAATAAATTTAAACTTACCTTTAAAATTAAATTAAACTATATTAAACTAATAATTAACCTACCCTAACTATTATACTAAAATTACAATAAACTATATTAAACTAATAATTAATCTACCCTAACTGTTATACTAAAATTACATTAAACTTTTTTTAAACTAATAATTAATTTACCCTAACTGTTATACTAAAATTACATTAAACTACAAATTAAATTAACTATATTATATATTTAAACACCTAACCCTACTCAAATAATTTAAATCTACACTAAAAAATTACTAAGTTACAAAAAACTAACAACTAAGTTACAAAAAATAACAAACACTAAGTTACAAAAAACCCCCACTAATTTACACAAAATAAAAAATAAATTATCAAAGATTTAAACTAATTACACCTAATCTAAGAGCAATATGAAAATAAAAAAGCACCCAAAATAAAAATCCCTAGCCTACAATATGGTATAAATAGCCCTTAAAAGGGCCTTTTGCGGGGCATTGCCCCAAAGAAATCAGCTCTTTTACCTGTAAAAAAAAATACAAATACCCCCCCAACAGTAAAACCCACCACCCACACAACCAACCCCCCCAAATAAAAACCTAACTAAAAAAACCTAAGCTCCCCATTGACCTGAAAAGGGCATTTGGATGGGCATTGCCCTTAAAAGGGCATTTAGCTCTATTGCAGCCCAAACCCCTAATCTAAAAATAAAACCCACCCAATAAACCCTTAAAAAAATCCTAACACTAACCCTTGAAGATCCACTTACAGTTTTGAAGATCCGACATCCATCCTCCAAGAAGCCGGCAGAAGTCTTCATCCAAGCAGCCAAAGTCTTCATCCAAGCCTGCAGAAGTCTTCCCCCAGACGGCATCTTCTATCTTCATCCATCCTGCGCAGAATGGCTCCATCTTCAAGACATCCGACGTGGAGCATCCTCTTCGTTTGACGTCTTCTTCCTGAATGAATGTTCCTTTAAATGATGTAATCCAAGATGGCGTCCATTAGATTCCGATTGGCTGACATAATTCTATCAGACAATCAGAATTAAGGTTGAAAAAATCCTATTGGCTGTTGCAATCATCCAATAGGATTGAGCTTTCATCCTATTGGCTGATCCAATCAGCCACTAGAATGCAAGCTCAATCCTATTGGCTGATTGGATCAGCAAATAGGATGAAAGCTCAATCCTATTGGCTGATTGCATCCGCCAATAGGATTTTTTCAAACTTAATTCCGATTGGCTGATAGAATTCATTCAGGAAGAAGATGTCAAACAAAGAGGATGCTCCACGTCGGAAGTCTTGAAGATGGAGTACCTCCGCGCCGGATGGATGAAGATAGAAGATGCCGTCTGGGGGAAGACTTCTGCAGGCTTGGATGAAGACTTTGGCCGCTTGGATGAAGACTTCTTCCGGCTTCTTGGAGGATGGATGTTGGATCTTCAAAACTGTAAGTGGATCTTCAAGGGTTAGTGTTAGGATTTTTTTAAGGGTTTATTGGGTGGGTTTTATTTTTAGATTAGGGATTTGGGCTGCAATAGAGCTAAATGCCCTTTTAAGCGCAATGCCCATCCAAATGCCCTTTTCAGGGCAATGGGAAGCTTAGTTTTTTTTAGTTAGGGTTTTATTTGGGGGGGGGGGGGTTGGTTGTGTGGGTGGTGGGTTTTACTGTCGGGGGGTATTTGTATTTTTTATTTACAGGTAAAAGTGCTGATTTCCTTGGGGCAATGCCCCGCAAAAGGCCCTTTTAAGGTCTATTTGAAGTTTATTGTAGGTTAGGGTTTTTTTAATTTTGGGGGGCTTTTTTATTTTTATAGGGCTCTTAGATTAAGTGTAATTAGTTTAAATCTTTGATAATTTATTTTTTATTTTGTGTAACATAGGCCTAGATTTGGAGTTTGGCGGTAGATGGGCTGTTAACGCTCCGCGGGCTTTTTTCTGGCCGCAGCATAAAATTAACTCTGGTATCGAGAGTTCAAAAAAATGCTGCGTTAGGCTCCAAAAAAGGAGCGTAGAGCATTTTTACCGCAAATGCAACTCTCGATACCAGAGTTGCTTACGGACGCGGCCAGCCTCAAAAACGTGCTCGTGCACGATTCCCCCATAGGAAACAATGGGGCTGTTTGAGCTGAAAAAAAACCTAACACCTGCAAAAAAGCAGCGTTCAGCTCCTAACGCAGCCCCATTGTTTCCTATGGGGAAACACTTCCTACGTCTGCACCTAACACTCTAACATGAACCCCGAGTCTAAACACCCCTAACCTTACACTTATTAACCCCTAATATGCCGCCCCCGCTATCGCTGAACCCTGCATTATATTATTAACCCCTAATCTTCCGCTCCGTAAACCGCCGCAACTTACATTATCCCTATGTACCCCTAATCTGCTGCCCCTAACACCGCCGACCCCTGTATTATATTTATTAACCCCTAACCTGCCCCCCACAACGTCGCCGCCAGCTACTTACAATAATTAACCCCTAATCTGCCGAGCGGACCTGAGCGCTACTATAATAAAGTTATTAACCCCTAATCCGCCTCACTAACCCTATAATAAATAGTATTAACCCCTAATCTGCCCTCCCTAACATCACCGACACCTAACTACAAGTATTAACCCCTAATCTGCTGACCGGACCTCACCGCTACTCTATTAAATGTATTAACCCCTAAAGCTAAGTCTAACCCTAACACTAACACCCCCCTAACTTAAATATAATTTAAATCTAACGAAATTAATTAACTCTTATTAAATAAATTATTCCTATTTAAAGCTAAATACTTACCTGTAAAATACATCCTAATATAGCTACAATATAAATTATAATTATATTATAGCTATTTTAGGATTAATATTTATTTTACAGGTAACTTTGTAATTATTTTAACCAGGTACAATAGCTATTAAATAGTTAAGAACTATTTAATAGTTACCTAGTTAAAATAATTACAAAATTACCTGTAAAATAAATCCTAACCTAAGTTATAATTAAACCTAACACTAGACTATCAATAAATTAATTAAATAAACTACCTACAATTACCTACAATTAACCTAACACTACACTATCAATAAATAAATTAAATACAATTGCTACAAATAACTACAATTACATAAACTAACTAAAGTACAAAAATAAAAAAGAACTAAGTTACAAAAAATAAAAAAATATTTACAAACATAAGAAAAATATTACAACAATTTTAAACTAATTACACCTACTCTAAGCCCCCTAATAAAATAACAAAGACCCCCAAAATAAAAAAATGCCCTACCCTATTCTAAATTAATAGAGTTAAAAGCTCTTTTACCTTACCAGCCCTGAACAGGGCCCTTTGCGGGGCATGCCCCAAGAAAATCAGCTCTTTTGCCTGTAAAAAAAAACATACAATACCCCCCCCCAACATTAAAACCCACCACCTCCATACCCCTAATCTAACCCAAACCCCCCTTAAATAAACCTAACACTAAGCCCCTGAAGATCTTCCTACCTTGTCTTCACCATACCAGGTTCACCGATCCGTCCTGGCATCCGGTGCTGAAGAGGTCCAGAAGAGGCTCCAAAGTCTTCCTCCTATCCGGCAAGAAGAGGACATCCGGACCGGCAAACATCTTCTCCAAGCGGCATCTTCGATCTTCTTTCATCCGGTGCGGAGCGGGTCCATCTTGAAGCAGCCGACGCGGATCCATCCTCTTCTTCCGGCGTCTCCCGATGAATGACTGTTCCTTTAAGGGACGTCATCCAAGATGGCGTCCCTCGAATTCCGATTGGCTGATAGGATTCTATCAGCCAATCGGAATTAAGGTAGGAATATTCTGATTGGCTGATGGAATCAGCCAATCAGAATCAAGTTCAATCCTATTGGCTGATCCAATCAGCCAATCAGATTGAGCTCGCATTCTATTGGCTGTTCCGATCAGCCAATAGAATGCGAGCTCAATCTGATTGGCTGATTGGATCAGCCAATAGGATTGAACTTGATTCTGATTGGCTGATTCCATCAGCCAATCAGAATATTCCTACCTTAATTCCGATTGGCTGATAGAATCCTATCAGCCAATCGGAATTCGAGGGACGCCATCTTGGATGACGTCCCTTAAAGGAACCGTCATTCGTCGGGAGACGCCGGAAGAAGAGGATGGATCCGCGTCGGCTGCTTCAAGATGGACCCGCTCCGCACCGGATGGAAGAAGATCGAAGATGCCGCTTGGAGAAGATGTTTGCCGGTCCGGATGTCCTCTTCTTGCCGGATAGGAGGAAGACTTTGGAGCCTCTTCTGGACCTCTTCAGCACCGGATGCCAGGACGGATCGGTGAACCTGGTATGGTGAAGACAAGGTAGGAAGATCTTCAGGGGCTTAGTGTTAGGTTTATTTAAGGGGGGTTTGGGTTAGATTAGGGGTATGGAGGTGGTGGGTTTTAATGTTGGGGGGGGGTATTGTATGTTTTTTTTTACAGGCAAAAGAGCTGATTTTCTTGGGGCATGCCCCGCAAAGGGCCCTGTTCAGGGCTGGTAAGGTAAAAGAGCTTTTAACTCTATTAATTTAGAATAGGGTAGGGCATTTTTTTATTTTGGGGGTCTTTGTTATTTTATTAGGGGGCTTAGAGTAGGTGTAATTAGTTTAAAATTGTTGTAATATTTTTCTTATGTTTGTAAATATTTTTTTATTTTTTGTAACTTAGTTCTTTTTTATTTTTTGTACTTTAGTTAGTTTATGTAATTGTAGTTATTTGTAGCAATTGTATTTAATTTATTTATTGATAGTGTAGTGTTAGGTTAATTGTAGGTAATTGTAGGTAGTTTATTTAATTAATTTATTGATAGTCTAGTGTTAGGTTTAATTATAACTTAGGTTAGGATTTATTTTACAGGTAATTTTGTAATTATTTTAACTAGGTAACTATTAAATAGTTCTTAACTATTTAATAGCTATTGTACCTGGTTAAAATAATTACAAAGTTACCTGTAAAATAAATATTAATCCTAAAATAGCTATAATATAATTATAATTTATATTGTAGCTATATTAGGATGTATTTTACAGGTAAGTATTTAGCTTTAAATAGGAATAATTTATTTAATAAGAGTTAATTAATTTCGTTAGATTTATATTATATTTAAGTTAGGGGGGTGTTAGTGTTAGGGTTAGACTTAGCTTTAGGGTTTAATACATTTAATAGAGTAGCGGTGAGGTCCGGTCGGCAGATTAGGGGTTAATACTTGTAGTTAGGTGTCGGTGATGTTAGGGAGGGCAGATTAGGGGTTAATACTATTTATGATAGGGTTAGTGAGGCAGATTAGGGGTTAATAACTTTATTATAGTAGCGGTGAGGTCCGGTCGGCAGATTAGGGGTTAATAAGTGTAGGCAGTTGTCGGCGACGTTGAGGGGGGCAGATTAGGGGTTAATAAATATAATACAGGGGTCGGCGGTGTTAGGGGCAGCAGATTAGGGGTACATAAGGATAACGTAGGTGGCGGCGCTTTGCGGTCGGCAGATTAGGGGTTAAAAAAATTTAATCGAGTTGCGGCGATGTGGGGGGACCTCGGTTTAAGGGTACATAGGTAGTTTATGGGTGTTAGTGTACTTTAGAGCACAGTAGTTAAGAGCTTTATAAACCGGCGTTAGCCCAGAAAGCTCTTAACTCCTGCTTTTTTCCTGCGGCTGGAGTTTTGTCATTAGAATTCTAACGCTCACTTCAGAAACGACTCTAAATACCAGAGTTAGAAAGATCCCATTGAAAAGATAGGATACGCAATTGACGTAAGGGGATCTGCGGTATGGAAAAGTCGCGGCTGAAAAGTGAGCGTTAGACCCTATTTTGAGTGACTCCAAATACCGGCGGTAGCCTAAAACCAGCGTTAGGAGCCTCTAACGCTGGTTTTCACGGCTACCGCCGAACTCTAAATCTAGGCCATAGTGTTTATTTTTTTTGTAACTTAGTGTTTGTTATTTTTTGTAACTTAGTTGTTAGTTTTGTGTAACTTAGTAATTTTTTAATGTAGATTTAAATTATTTGAGTAGGGTTAGGTGTTTAAATATATAATATAGTTAATTTAATTTGTAGTTTAATGTAATTTTAGTATAACAGTTAGGGTAGATTAATTAATAGTTTAATATAGTTTAATGTAATTTTAGTATAATAGTTAGGGTAGATTAATTAATAGTTTAATATAGTTTAATGTAATTTTAGTATAATAGTTATGGTAGATTAATTAATAGTTTAATATAGTTTAATGTAATTTTAGTATAATAGTTAGGGTAGATTAATTATTAGTTTAATATAGTTTAATTGAAATCTAAAGGTAAGTTTAAATGTATTATAAGATAGGGATGAGTTAATATTTAATATAAAGTTAGTGGGTTGTTAGGTTTAGGGGTTAATAGTTTAATTTAGTTTATGGCGATGTGGGGGGCTAGCGGTTTAGGGGTTAATAGGTTTAATAAGTGGTAGTGATGTGGGAGGCCATGGGTTTAGGGTTTAATACATTTATTTAGTTGCGGTGGGCTCTGGGAGCGGCGGGATAGGGGTTAATAACTTTATGTAGGTGGCGGCGGTGTTGGGAGCAGAAGATTAGGGGTTAATAACTTTTATTTAGGGGGCGGCAGTGTCCGGATGGCAGAATAGGGTTTAATAAATATAATGTAGGTGGCGGCGGTGTAGGGGTGGAAGATTAGTGGTTAATAACTTTTATTTAGGTGGCGGTGGTGTCGGGACGGCAGAATAGGAGTTAATAAGTATAATGTAGGTGGCTGCAGTGTATGGGGCGGAAGATTAGGGGTTAATTAGTTTTATTTAGGTGGCGGCGGTGTCGGGACGGCAGAATAGGGGTTATTAAGTATAATGTAGGTGGGGCAGTGTAGGGGCGGAAGATTAGGAGTTTATAAGTATAATGTAGGTGGTGGCGGTGTAGGGGTGGAATATTAGGGGTTAATAAGTATAATGTAGGTGGCGGCGGGGTAGGGGGCGGCAGATTAGGGGTTAATAAGTATAATGTAGGGGGCGGCAGATTAGGGGTGTTTAGACTCGGGCTTATGTTAGGGTGTTAGGTGTAAACATAACTTTTATTCTCCAATAGGAATCAATGGGATATTGGGCAGCAGCGAACATAAGCTTTCGCTGCTTTCAGACCCCAATTGATCCCTATGGCATCCGCAGCCTCCAGGGTGGCGGATTGAAAACCAGGTACGCTGGGCCGGAATAGTGGCGAGTGTACCTGGTAGATATTTGTCAACTAGCAAAAGTAGTCAGATAGTGCCGACAGGTCGTATGTTATGTCACAAATTTCTACTTTTGCCGGTCTGTAGGCTTTGATAACTAAGGGGAATAAGGCTCGCCACAAATACGCTGCGGAATTCCAGCATATTTGCGATTGAAGGCTTGATAAATATAGCTTCCTAGAATACAACAGATACTTAGATATGTTAATCATATGATAGATGACACACTGCATGTTGAATATATCCAAATCTAGCTAACTCAGTTTCATATTATAATTTTTTTCCTTTTTCGATGTGTAGTTGAGAAGCACCTGATTTACATAAACACATCTCATGGTAATTTCACCTTTTTTATTATCATGATTTTCTACTTCTACAAGTCTAATACATAATTTGATATCTATTGTGTTTTATTCTGTGGAGGGTTTTCCGAGCCTAGCAGGTTGTTGTGCTTAAATTGGTCTCTTTGTTGTTAGTATATGTAGTATTTAGGTATTTAGTATAGACCATTATTCTTCCCATTGTGAGTAGCAAAGGAAACATTTTCATGGTTGCACTCTTTGGGCTCCATTTATCAATTGTCGAGCAAAAGATCCTGCCCGCTGGACATCGCTGCAGGCGACGAGCATATGCTGTCTGCATTTATTGCACAAGCATTGCTCACTGGCAACAATCCGTCACTTGCTCACTGGCAGCAACTCGGCCACTAGCAGGGGCTTTCAATCATTCAGGATGATTTCAATCCACCACCTTTTAGGTGATGGACGGGTTAAGGAGCAGCGGTTTTACAATGCTTAAAACAATGGGCCTCTGAAGGTCAATGCCATGTAAAACTATTTCCATATACATTAATAAATGTAATCACTATCTTGACCATTAACTGACTATATTCCCCAATGTGCAATGTATTCTTGACTTCTTTGATTTTCATACCCTTACAGGGACATGCAGTCAGGGGTGGCAGCGTGGGCAAAGCCACACCTGCCATGAAAAGAAAAAAGATAATAATGTTAAAGTTAAATAAAAAATAAAAAATACTTACTAAATTTTCTCACCTTAGCTACAAATAGATGGAGAGAGGAAGCAATCAGCTCAGCCTCCCTCAATTAAAGGGACATTAAACACTTTGAGTTGTTTATATAAAATGATAAATCGTATATAGTATATATATATATATATATATATATATATATATATATAAAGTCTGCAATATACTTTCATTATTTATTTTGTTCCCTTTTCCTGTAATTCCATTTTCAGCTCCTGTTAGAAATAGAAGTGTAGAACACTGTTGCATTCCACACAGCCATTGGCTGCACTCTCTAGTGACCTATTTATAACTGTCCCTAATTGGCCACAGCAGAGAAGGTAACCTAAGTTACAACATGGCAGCTCCCATTGTTTTATAGATACTAAAACTTTACACTTATTTTGTCAATATTTAAGCAGCTAATTAAACTTTAAAAAATACATCTACTTGTTATTCTCAGACTAAACTTTTCTTTGAATGCATCATTCTATCTAGCATTTATTTAGTGTTTAATGTCCCTTTAAGCAACAACTTAGAAGGTACTGTATGGAGCGCCTCCAACTGTCAGGTTAGGAGTCACAATACATCATTAAACCGAGCAGAAAAAAGCCCCAAGGCAGGAGAATCCCCTTGTAAAGCAATTTCATCTTGCACTGACCTAATGACCTTGCACAACTTTGTATCATCTGCAAAAATAGAGATGTTGCTATTTGAATGTACATTAAACACTTTGAGATGGTAATATAAAATAATAAATCATATATATGAGAATACATTTGCGTTATACTTTCTTTACTTATTTTGTCCCCTTTGCCTGTAATTCTATTCTGAAATTGTGAGCTTTTCAGTTCATTTTAGAAATGGAAGTGCAAAACACTGTTATATTCCACACAGCCATTGATTGCGCACTCTAGTGACCTTTTTATAACTGTCCCTAATTGGCCACAGCAGAGAAAGTAACCTAAGTTACAAAATAGCAGCTCCCATTGTTTTATAGACACATAGGGGCATATTTATCAAGCTCCGTACGGAGCTTGATCTAAAGACCGCTGCTTGTCCACCTGCTCTGAGTCAGTGGACAGAAATTGACAGAAATCAACCCGATCGAATACAATCGGGTTGATTGAAACCCCCTGCTTCACGGCCGATTAGCCGCGAATCTGCAGGGGGTGGTATTGCACCAGCAGTTCACAAGTACTGTTTGGGCAATAATAAATGCAGAGAGCGTATGCTGTTGGCATTTATCGATGTGCAGCGGACATGATCCGCATAAATATGCCCCTTAAACTTTACACTTATTTTGTCAATATTTAAACAGCTAATGAAACTTTAAAAAATACATCTACATGTTATTCTCAGATAAATATTTTCTTTGAATGCATCATTCTATCAAGCATTTATTTAGGGCCAGATTATGAGTGGAGCACAAAATATTACAAGTTAGCTGCAATGCAAACGCCACATTGGCTTGGATTTATTTATTTTTGTTTTAGAACCATTCGGTATGTATATTTATTTAACAAAGTTGTAAATGTTATCCATTTATCCTTTGTATTTTTATTAGAGAATTATTTGTCCCAATTTATGTTATTTAACGATTTCCTTAAATGATTAAATTTATTTCATGTAATTGGCAAGAGTCCATGAGCTAGTGACGTATGGGATATACATTCCTACCAGGAGGGGCAAAGTTTCCCAAACCTCAAAATGCCTATAAATACACCCCTCACCACACCCACAATTCAGTTTTACAAACTTTGCCTCCTATGGAGGTGGTGAAGTAAGTTTGTGCTAGATTTCTACGTTGATATGCGCTTCTCAGCAGGCTGAAGCCTGGTTTTCCTCTCAGAGTGCAGTGAATGACAGCGGGAGATTCTTCTCCTACCTCCCTTTTCAGATCGACGATATACTCTTATATACCATTACCTCTACTGATTCTCGTTTCAGTACTGGTTTGGCTATCTGCTATATGTAGATGAGTGTCTTTTGGTTAGTAGGTTTTCCTTTATTTAGACACTCTCAGCTATGGTTTGGCACTTTATTTGTAAAGTTCTAAATATAATGTTTGTACTTATATTTGCCATGATTCAGGTTTATCAGTATATTTCCTTTTTGCAGACTGTCAGTTTCATTTTGGGAAATGCATATTTAAAAAAAAAAAATTCTTGCCTGGAATTTTCAAATTGACATTCTTTCTAAATTGTGGGCTGTTAGGCTGCGGGTGCGCAAAATGTTATAATTTATTGTGTCATTCTTGGCGCAATACTTTTTTGGCGCGAGAATTACGTTTGACGTATTTTCGTATTTCCGGCGTCTTAGTTGGCGCCGAGAATTTTCACATAGTTGCGTCATCTATGATGCTCGTGTTTGTTGCAGACGTTCTTGGCGCGAAAAAATATTTTGTCAGTTGTGGGCGTCATACTTGGCGCCAGATTTCTGACATTATTTAAGTCTATTTTATTCTGCTTCTGGTTTTCAGAGGCTTATTTTGTTTACATTTTTTTCCCCATTCCTGAAACTGTTATTTAAGGAAATTGATATTTTGCTTTATATGTTGTTTTTTCTCTTACATTTGCAAGATATCTCAAAAACTGTTCCTGTATCAGAAAACACTGTTGGATTCCTGATGACTAATATCAGTCCTACCAAAGCTAAGTTCATTTATTCTAATGTTATGAATTTTTATCTTTAGCTATGGTTTGTAATAAGTTATCATGATAAATTTTCTCATGCAGAGTCCATCAGTATTAATGCATTATCTATTGCTATTCTTTTAACATCTACTGTATAAGATATACCTAGGAATTTATAGGATTATTTTTCTGATTCTATTCTAAAGGCTTTGTCTGCCATCCCGCCTTCTAATAAAATGTAAAGGTCTTTTTTAAACTTCTCATTTAGTTGATGAATTTTCAATTGACCAACAACATACTGAATTATCCTTCTCTGATGAGGATTTATTTGATTCAGAATATCCTTCATCAGATATTGACACTAACAAATCTACTTTTTTACTTTTAAATAGAGTACATTTGTTATTTGTTGAAAAGGTGTTGATTATATTGGATATTGAGGAGTCTAGTTCTTTTGATTTTAAGACTAGCTAACATTTAAATTCTGCTTATTAACCTCCTGTGGTTTCTTCAGATGTTTTTTTCCAGTTCCTGATACTAGGGAATGGAATAGGCCTGATACTTATTTTATTCCTTCTTTATGGTTTTTAAATTGTATCCTTTGCCAGCAGTTAGTTTGGAGTATTGGGGAAATATCCCCAAAGTTAATGGGGTTATCTCTACTCTTGCTTAACATACTACTATTCCTATGGAAAATAGTATTTATTTCTAAGTTCCTTCGGATGGGAAACTTGTATCTTTTCTAAGGAAAATTATTTTATTTTCAGGTCCTTTTCTTAGGCCTTTCTTCAGAGGTTTTTTCCAGTTCCTGATACTAGGGAATGGAATAGGCCTGATACTTATTTTATTCCTTCTTTAAGGTTTTTCAATTGTATCCTTTGCCAGCAGTTAGTTTGGAGTATTGGGGAAATATCCCCAAAGTTAATGGGGTTATCTCTACTCTTGCTTAACATACTACTATTCCTATGGAAAATAGTATTTATTTTTAAGTTCCTTCAGATGGGAAATTTGTATCTTATCTAAGGAAAATTATTTTATTTTCAGGTCCTTTTCTTAGGCCTGCAATTTATTTGGCTGATCTTGCAACTGCTTCAACTTTTTGTTTGGATACTTTATAGCAACAAGTATCAGATTATGATTTGTTTAGCATTTTTAAGTTGATTCAACATGCTAATAATTTCATTTGTGATGTCATTTTTTTATATTTTCACAATTGAGGTTAAATCTATGTCTTTAGCTATTTTAGCTAGAAGAACTTTGTGACTTAAATCTTGGAATGCTAATTTGATTTCTAAAATCCAGATTTTTATTTTTCCAAGGTAATAAATTATTTGGTCCACTATTGGATTCAATACTTTCAACTGTTACTCTGGGGAAGGGAGTTTTTTTTTTTTTTTGCTTCAAGATTAAGTTCTAAGAGTAAATCTTAAGCTTATATTAGTTTTTTGTTCTTAATAAGGAACGGAATCCTAATTCTTTCCCAAGTAACATGTTTTTAATTGGAAGCTTTCTTCAAAATGGAATGAATTCAAAGCATTTAAAAGATCAAAGTTAGCCCCCAAATTCGCATGAAGGTGCGGCCCTTATTCCAGTTTAGCTGGTAGGGGGCAGGTTAAGATTTTCTAAAGTTGTTTGGTTCAATTCGGTCCAAACTTCTTAGATTGGGGTACAGAATAGGATTCAGAGTAAGACCGCCTGTGAGAAGTCTTTTTCTCTCTCACATATTCTAGCTATTCCAGTAAAGGCTCAGACTTTCCTGAAGTGTGTTTCAGACCTGGAGTTATCTGGGGTATTCATACCAGTTCTGTTTCAGGAACGGGGTCTGGGGTTTTATTCAGAACTATTCATTGTCCCAAAGAAAGAAACTTTTGAATTGTCATGTTTGAGTACCATCTTTCAGAATGGTGATTATAAGGTCTATTCTGCCTGCCTTTTGTTCCGCAAGGGCATTATTTGCCTACAATAGACTTACAGGATTCATATCTTCATATTCAAGGTTCTCAGCGTTTCCTTATTTGGACGATCTCGTGGTACTTGCTCAGTCTTTTCATTCTGCAGAATCTCATACGATTCAACTTCTGTTGTTTCTTCAAACACATGGTTGGAGGATCTTTTTTATCAAAAGCTCCTTGATTCCTCAGACAAGGGTCACCTTTTTTAGGTTTCCAGATAGATTGTGTCAATGTCTTTGTCTCTAACAGACAAGAGACAATTATATTGTGTTCAGCTTGTTGGAACCTTCAGTCTCTATTATTTTCTTCAGTAGCTATATGTATGGAAGTTTTAGGTTTCATGACTGCAGCATTGGATTCGATTCCCTTTGCTCATTTTCATATGAAACCTTTCCAGTTTTTAATGCTGAATTAATGGTGCAGGGATTATTCTAGGATATAACTTTTAATATCTTTGAATCCCAATATTCAACTATCTCTGACTTGGTGGTTAGATCACCATCTTAAAGGTTCTACGGGTCTCTTCGGTTCATCCAACCTGGACCATGATCACAACAGATGTGAGTCTTTTAGGTTGGGAAGCTGTCTGGGGATCTCTGTCAGCACAAGGGGTTTGGAAATCTCAAGAGGCGAGATTACCATTCAATATTTTGGAACTCCGTGCATTTCTCAGAGTTCTTCAGTTTTGGCTTCTTCTTTTTGAAGAGAGAGACGTTTATTGGTTTTCAGACAGACAATGTCACAACTGTGGCATATGTCAATCATCAGGGTGGGACTCTCAGTCCTCAGGCTGTGAAAGAAGTATCTCAGATACTTGCTTGGGATAAATCCAGCTCCTGTCTAATTTCTGCGGTCCATATCCTAGGTATAGACAATTGGGAAGCGGATTATCTCTGTCAATCAAGCTTTACATCTAGGAGAATGGTCTCTTCACCCAGATGTGTTTTTTCAAATTGTTCAGATGTGGGGGCTTCCAGAAATAGATCTGATGGCATCTCATCTAAACAGTAAACTTCCCAGGTACCTATCCAGGGATCCTCAGGCGGAAGCAGTGTATGCATTGACACTTCCTTGGAGTTATCAACCTGCCTATATTTTTCCGCCTCTGGTTCTTCTTTTAAGAGTGATTTTCAAAATCATCATGGAGCAATCGTTTGTGCTGCTCCGCTCAGGTTTCGGTATATGGATCTTGTTCGGATGTCCAGTTGCCAACCTTGGTCACTTCCATTAAGGCCAGACCTTATATCTCAAGGTTCGTTTTCTCTGTCAGGATCTCAAATTATTAAATTTGATGGTATGGAAATTGAACGCTTAGTGCTTAGTCATAGAGGTTTCTCTGACTCAGTGATTAATACTATGTTGCAGGCTCGTAAATCTGTGTCTAGAAAGATTTATTATCGAGTTTGGAAGACTTACATCTCATGATGCTCTTCTCATAAATTCTCTTGGCATTTTTTAGAATTCCTAGGAATTTACAGTTTCTTCCGGATGGTTTGGATAAGGGTTTGTCTGCAAGTTCCTTGAAAGGACAAATCTCTGCTCATTCTGTGCTGTTTCACAGAAATATTGCTAATCTTCCTGATTGTTTTGTTCAGGCTTTGGTTCGTATCAAGCCTGTCATTAAGCCAATTTCTCCTCCTTGGAGTCTTAATTTGGTTCTGAGGGCTTTACAGGCTCTTACGTTTGAGCCTATGTATTCTTTGGACATTAAATTACTTTCATGGAAAGTATTGTTCCTTTTGGCCATCTCTTCTGCTAGAAGAGTTTCTGTATTATCTGCTCTTTCTTGCGAGTCTCCTTTTCTGATTTTTCATCAGGATAAGGCGGTTTTGTGGACTTCATTTAAATTTTTACCTAAAGTTGTGAATTCTAACAATATTAGTAGAGAAATTATTGTCCCTTCCTTGTGTCCTAATCCTAAGAATTCTTTGGAAAGATCCTTACATTCTTTGGATGTGGTAAGAGCTTTGAAATATTATGTTGAAGCTACTAAAGATTTCAGAAAGACTTCTAGTCTATTTGTTATCTTTTCTGGTTCTAGGAAAAGTCAGAAGGCTTCTGCCATTTCTTTGGCATCTTGGTTAAAGCTTTTGTTTCATCATGCTTATTTGGAGTCGGGTAAATCCCCGCCTCAGAGGATTACAGCTCATTCTACTAGATCAGTTTCTACTTCCTGGGCTTTTAAGAATGAAGCTTCTGTTGATCAGATTTGCAAAGCAGCGACTTGGTCTTCTTTGCATACTTTTACTAAATTCTACCATTTTGATGTTTTCTCTTCTTCAGAAGCAGTTTTTGGTAGAAAAGTACTTCAGGCAGCTGTTTCAGTTTGATTCTTCTGCTTATAATTTCAGTTTTTTTCATTATAAAGATTAAAACTTTTGATTTGGGTTGTGGATTCATTTTTCAGCGGAATTGGCTGTCTTTATTTTTAACCCTCCCTCTCTAGTGACTCTTGCGTTCCACATCTTGGGTATTTGCTATCCCATATGTCACTAGCTCATGGACTCTTGCCAATTACATGAAAGAAAACATAATTTATGTAAGAACTTACCTGATAAATTCATTTCTTTCATATTGGCAAGAGTCCATGAGGCCCACCCTTTTTATGGTGGTTATGATTTTTTTGTATAAAGCACAATTATTCAAATTCCTTGTTGATGCTTTCGCTCCTTTCTTATCACCCCACTTCTTGGCTATTCATTAAACTGAATTGTGGGTGTGGTGTGGGGTGTTTTTATAGGCATTTTGAGGTTTGGGAAACTTTGCCCCTCCTGGTAGGAATGTATATCCCATACGTCACTAGCTCATGGACTCTTGCCAATATGAAAGAAATTAATTTATCAGGTAAGTTCTCAAATAAATTATGTTTTTTCTTTCTTGAAATGAAGTCTTAGTTGAATCCTTATAACCCTGTTTATCGAAAAGTGATTTTTAAAGGTGACCATGTTATGATCACTGTTACCAAAATGTTCTTTGACTTCTATGTTTGATATATCTGTATCATTTGATAGCACTAAATCCAATATAGATTTATTCCTAGTTGGCTCCTCTAATTATTATGACTAGAAGCAATCCTTGAGAAAATGTAAAAATCTACAATGTTGTATCTCCCTTAGCTGTATTACAAGTTTTATTTGCCCAGTTTATGTCGGGGTAGTTCAAATCTTACATCATTACAGCACTGGTATTAGCAGCCTTTCCTATTTGCATTGGTAGTTGATTTTCTTCCATATCACTAATGTAGGGGGTCTTGTTAAATATTACTAGTATTATTTTTTTGTATTTTTTTCCACTCCTTATTTCATCCCACAGAGTCTTTACATTATCATCTCTTTCATCATAAAAATGTTCCCTTATTGTAGGTTTATGGTCAGGATTAAAATAGTTGCAAATTCCTACACCCCTTTTATTAGTCCTGCCTCTCCTAAATAAAGTATATCCCTCTAAGTTCATTCCACCAGGTTTCAGTTATACTGATAATATCATAGTGCTCTTCTTCAACTAAGAGCTCCAACTCCACCATTTTACCCATCATGCTACTTGCATTTGCTGTCATACATTTAATTTTCATGTGCTTTATGCTGCTACTTGATGAGCTTTCTTCCAAACTTTCTAATATGACATTTCTTAAGTGTACCCTTCTGTCATCCCTTCCTTGAGATATTATAAGTGTGTCATATTAATATAATGATCAGTCTGTTCTATTATGTTTGGACTGACCCTCCCCCCTTTGCCTAGTTCAAAAGATTCTCTAAGTGTGCTACCATCCTCTCCCTCAACACACCGGCACCCATGTAATTCAGGGGCAATCCAACCTTACTGTACAAATTGTACCCAAGCGAAAAGTCAGCCCAGTGCTCTGAAAAGTCAAACTTCTCATTTCTACACCATGTTTTTAAACAGAAATTAACTGACCTTAGCTCTTTCTGCCTTACTGGGTTAAAACATGGCACAGGCAATATCTCTGAAAATATTACCTTGGAGGTCTTTTAAGATTTTAGCTTGCTACTTAACTCCCTTTAGTAATTTTTTAGGACATTCCATCTCCCGCTGATTCCTTCATTAGTGCCAATATGCACCATGACTGCAGGATCAGACCCATAGCCCTCTTACAATATATCAATAAACTCCACAATATGTCTTAACACAAACCCCTGGAAGACAGCAAACTGTTCTAATCAAGGGAACTGGATAACAAATTACACTGTTAATCTTCCTAATTATAGAGTCTCCTACAACCAACATCTGTGTCAGGCCCAGACTTGAATGCCCCTCTTTCATGACTGAAGGACTGTTTACTATAGTATGCTCCTCTTCCATGACTGAAGGACTGTTTACTATAGTATGCTCCTCTTCCATAACTGAAGGACTGTTCACTATACTAGGCAAAACAGCACTCCCTGACATTGCCACCCCTCAACTGATATTCCCAACAGCTTCACTCAATCTGACAAATCTGGTTGTACCAGCTCAGAAGTGGCCCATCTCTTCCACTGATTTTTACTTCCCCGTCTAACCGTGACTCAACTACTTCCTGGAGTCTCCCAATCTGAATCTTCTTAATTCCTTGTGCAATGCCTCTTTCTGTTCATGCTAGCCAAATGGTGCATGAGTAGGGGGTTGTCAATTACCCCGGGGGAATGTACCCAGAGTTATTTAATCTGCCAGCCAATAACTGGCGTACTGGTTAGGAAGCTGGTGTCAGCACGTCAGCACCCTTAGGCAACACACTGCACCTTATAGTTCACAACACACAGTTACCCAGGGTTTCTGGGGAGAAGAAAAATCTGGTTATTTTTTATTTATTTTTAAAATTCGGTGGGAAATCTGGCTAAGGAATGTGATTTGAATTTCAGCTAAACAAATGGATTTTTAAAGAGTGGAATTTATTTAAATCGCTTTGTGAGTAAAACAAATCACTTTATTAGAATACATTGGGAGCCTTCTTTCTCTGGCAAAAAATCTTGGAGTATTAAATGGATGCTCCTCTCTTTAATAAATCTACTTTGTGTTTTCAAGCTGTGGAATCATGTCCCAAATGTGGCAGTCGTCCTTATCAACCCCAGTTAAACATAAACCTTCAGAAATCACTTGAGCAGAACCATGCATTTCCTTTTATTCCCTGTATTATTTTAAATGGTTTTGCTGAAACATGTTAACATGTAAGACCCAGGTCTGTAGATAATTTATTGTCTCCTCTATTAACCAATTAGCAAGTGTCATGATTTTCCTTATTGACAAAAAAAATGCAAGCACATGTCATTTTCTGTTTTACAAATAATAAATAAGCAAGTTATATTTTTTTTAAAATAGTATTGTTTTTATGTAAGCAGATAAAATAGTAAATTATGCCCCTAAAGTAATTGTTAAAATACTATTAGATTAGGGATTGGAAAAAAGCTCTCCCCCCAACCCTGAAATCAGTGATTGATATTGTTGACTACATAAGAATCATGGAGGAATATGCCTTTTGATCCTTAAATAAAATTGAGCTGTATCATGAGATTTGGTTTAGGTGGATTGAATTTAAGCCTTTCTAAGGGTTGGAGACCGCCTATTTTTTTTTTAATCTCTCTCCCCCATTTTCTCTTGCCCCTCCCTTACTTGGAGGTCTACAGTTGAGTACTACTTCCTAAATATTTCTACTCTTGTCATCCATTTCTGTAAATAACAAGTAAGAACCAAGCTTATGTTTTAGTTTACATGACCTGAGTCCCCCTGGTAGCCATTGAGATTCCTCTAAAGTTCATCTGATCTGGAAGGATCTTGCTAATGGCTACTTTTGCACAACTAAATATAATCTTAAAATGAGGATTCCGCTTAGCTGATTGTTAATATGCAGTATGCAGCGATATTCCTATTTGCCATATGTATTATTGTAGTTTGATATAGCATCACTGTTGCCTGTATTATTTGCATGTGGTTACATTGTATTTTCTGTTACAAGATCTTTTTTATGTGTAATGTTTCTAACAATCTTCAATAAAAGAGTTAAATAAATAAAATAAAAAAAACACTATTAGATACATAATAGAGGCACATGGCTTTTCTAAGATAAGATGGAGAGAGATGGCTTAAATAGATGACACATGAGCTCCCCATTTTCATCCCACCACAGCTTCCTAACCAGTACGCCAGCTATTAGCTAGCAGATTAAATTACCCCAGGTACGTTCCCTTAGGGGTGATTGCCAACTCCCTACTCGTGCCATTGGGCTAGCGTGAGCAAGTAGCGGCATTGCAAAAGAGAATGCTTGTGCAATGTTAAATAGGGGCAGCGTATTGCTGCAATGCATTGCCCACATTCTGCATGCGATCCCGGGCATACAGGTTCGCGTGAGCAAGCACTGTCCGTTCGGCAGTTGATAAATGCCGGCCATGGTATTTTTAAAATAATGCAAGCATTTTTTTAACATTGTCAGTACACACTGATTCTCTACCACAATTTTCTGCCACTCAGAAATCAAAAGTATAAATAAATAATGTATTCAGTATAATTATTTAACATTGTTTATGAAAGCTTTTTAACACAAATGTTATAAAAAAAATCCACTCTGAGCATAAGGGGTTAAATGACTGTAAAATAAATACTTTACCAAGGCTGTTATTCCTTAGCACATTCACATGAGAGCTATCACAGCAGCAGTGAGATCTAAGAGTGCCACATCCCAGTAATGCACTGCCAAACTGCTTAGTGGAGAGAGAAAAGCTGACAGCTCTGCCCTCTTAAACCCACGGCTGCTGTTTACTGCTTGCAGATGTTTGTAAAAAAGCACAGCCAGGCAGCCAGCAGCCACAACAGAGCAAGGACTGCTACTACCCTGCATAGCAAACTCCAGCAGTCCTCTACATTGGGAACTGTATAAGTGAAACCCAACCCCGCCCACACAGGGCATGCAGTGCACTAAAATAATTACCTTTCTTGCTACTGATGCTGCAGACATTGCACTAAAATCAAAAGTTTCTGTGCACAATTTTAAGTGGAAAAGCAGTTACAGCACTATCTTTCTGCCGCCCAGATTTCCCTCTTCTATTAGTTCCCACCCACAGCACAGATTGTAAGTGCTTCTCTTACACTAACACTGTCATGCCCCCCCCCCCAAGAGGCAGATAAAAAGCACTTGTGCTTTTTCCTGATTGGTTTCTAAGTGGGATCTATGAGGAAGCGCATGAGCACATGTGTGAAATGCGTCAGAATCTAGAGAGCGTTCCACACCTTTTAAACCATTGGTTTATACTGAATGTTAGGACTCAGTTCCCTTCTTTTCAGCTTCTCTTACACTAACACTATCAGGCCTGCCACCCGGCAGATATGGGAACTGACTCACTTGGGGCTTTTTCCTGATTGGCTTAATGATAAAATTTTAATCCTGACCTGACAGACAGTAGGCGCGTGATCCTTACAGCACCTTCTAAGTTGTTGTTCAATTGAGGGAGGCTGAGCTGATCACTGCCTCACTCCATGTATTTACAGCTAAGGTTTTATTTTTTATTTTAATTTGACATGTTTTTATTTTCATGACTCCCCTGACTGCACATCCCTGTTTATGCTTTAATTTTTTTTCATGAAATTAAGCTGAATTCTATAAAATGTACCACTAAATTATATGGGTATTTGTAGCTAGATAATTTGAGATAAATATTTCTATATAGATGATTTAAAACTAAACCCATAAATCTCAAGGGACATGAAACCCAAACTTTTCCTTTCATAATTCAGATACAGAATACAAATTTAAAGGGACACTCAGGTTAAATTAAATTTTCATGATTCAGATACAGCATGTAATTTTAAACAACTTTCCAATTTACTTCCATTAAAAAAAAATGTGCACAGTCTTTTATATTTAAACTTTTTGAGTCACCAAATCCTACTGAGCATGTGCAAGAATTAACAGACTATACGTATCTGCATTTGTGATTGGCTAATTGCTATCACATGGTACAAGGGGAGTGGAAATATACATAACTTTGAAATTTGTTATAAAAAAATCTACTACTCATTTGAAGTTCAGACTAAGTGATATTGCATTGTCTTGTTATCTTGCATTTGTTGATTATGCAAATCTAATGTGTTGACTGGTCCTTTAAACAAAATGTTCAGTTTACTCCAGTTATCAAATATGCTTCACTCCCTTGTTATCCTTTTTTTAAGCAGCATGAATGCATTAATGAGAGATAGCTAAACACATCAGATGAGTCATTGACAAGTAACATATATGTGCAGCCATCAATCAGAAGCTAGTTCCCATTAGTGAATTGCTACTCCTGAGCCTTCTGAAGGAGGTAATTTTTTCAAGAATCAAATGCTACTAGAATGGAAAATGTTATACATAATATTTAATGCTGCTCTAGAAGAAATGCCACAATCAAGAAAATTAAGGGAGTTTACAAAGTAGGTTTCAATGGTTTTGGAAGTGCCATCTTTATTACAAAAAAGCAAAACTATACTGCTTTGAAATAGAAGCCTCATAATCCCCATGAAATCATGATGGATCTATGCTAAACTGATATTATCTTGATGCTGTTTTTATGATCTAGATCATTTACAGAATATGTGCTACCACATATGAGAACCAGTAGTTTTTGTATTAATCTGATATGGCAGAATGCTTCAAATCATCATTGCAGCATAAATTATCAGATTATCAGTAGATCCAAACCAATAGCATGGAGACAGCTCTTTATAATTATTGTAGTTGTAGGAGGAGGCGCTGATTCATAGAGAGTTCCAGGGGGTTTCACTGTATGAACTCCATGGTTTCTTCAAAGATTTTGTCAGAGAATGGTGATTTCTGTGTCTGTTGGAAAATATCACATTGGTGTAGTGCTTCCAAACACCATGTAAACAAGTGTAAATACTCACAGAATAGTACTGAATAAACGTTTCCTTAACGGTCAAGAAAGTATTTGCCAGCTTATTATATTTTAAAAAAGTAGCTTTATTAAGCTCAACGCGCTTCAAAGGTTATACCGTCTTTCTCAAGAGCATTCAAAAGTTTGTATGGCTTACAAAAGTCATCTACAGTACTGCATCGCAGGTGGCTTTAAATATACAGATAACTGCGCTCATTGACCTCTAGTTATCAACGTGTCTACTTACCTGCCATCACCAGCCCCAATACACCCGCCTAAGCTCGCCTACCATCGCCACTGCGGACCTGAAAAATCTCACCAAAGTTATCAATAAAGCTGTCAAAAAGCCGCGCACCAAGTATGGGGCGATGAGCAGCAGACTGTGATAGTTATCACTCATCCGATCTCGCTGCTCTTCGGCTTTTATACAGCTTTATTGGCAAGCTGTCACTAAGTACCCACACTAAATGTACTTTTCTACACCTATACCGGTGCCCCCGGAGCCCCCCGCAACTAAATAAAGTTATTAACCCCTAAACCGCTGCTCCTAGACCCAGCCGCAACTCTTATAAATGTATTAACCCCTAAACCGCCGCTCTCGGAGCCCACCGCCACTCTAATAAACTGATTAACCCCTAAATCGCCACTCCCGGACCCTGCCGCCACCTACAAAATACCTATTAACCCCTATCCTGCCCCCCTATACCGCCGCCACCTATAATACATTTATTAACCCCTATCCTGCCGATCCCGTACCCCGCCACAACTAAATACATTTTTTAACCCCTAAACCGCCGCTCCCGGACCCCGAAGCCACCTATATTAAACGTATTAACCCCTAATCTGCCCCCCCTACACCGTCGCCACCTATAATAAATTTATTAACCCCTATCCTGCCCCCCCTACACCGCTGCAACCTATAATAAAATTATTAACCCCTAAACCTAAGTCTAACCCTAACACCCCCTAACTTAAATATTAATTAAATACATCTAAATATTATAACTCTTATTAACTAAATTAATCCTATTTAAAAATAAATACTTACCTTTAAAATAAACCCTAATATAGCTACAATATAAATAATAATTATATTGTAGCTATTTTAGGATTTATTTTTATTTTACAGGCAAATTTCAATTTATTTTAACTAGGTACAATAGCTATTAAATAGTTAATAACTAATTAATAGCTACCTAGTTAAAATAAAGAGAAATTTACCTGTAAAATAAAAACTAACCTAAGTTACAATTACACCTAACACTACACTATCATTAAATTAATTATTCCTATTTAAAACTAAATACTTACCTGTAAAATAAACCCTAAGATAGGATAGATACAATGTAATTAATAATTACATTGTAGCTATTTTAGGATTTATATTTATTTTACAGGTAACTTTGTATTTATTTTAGCTAGGTAGAATAGTTATTAAATAGTTATTAACTATTTAATAACTACCTAGCTAAAAGAAATACAAAATTACCTGTAAAATAAATCCTAACACTAATTCTTAAAAATACAGCGCTTACTCCAACCTTTGTATCTCAATTTACTTTAGTGTAATTTAAATTGTCTTAATACCCAAATAACTTTGTTTATAAAAGATATACAAAACACTAATTAAAATTTGTATATACCTGAGATGAGACTGTCACACCAATTGACTTATCGTTTCTGATCTTAAAGATAATATATACTAGATGTGACAATACCGATTTACCTGTACCTTTATGCCTCCCGGAGTATGATAAAATGTTTTCTTTGAATTCCTTTGATTCTTTCTTCGATCCCAGTATCCTCCGTTATGTTCTGAGCGTGGCGCTGCTGCACAATTCACTGACTACTAAGAAGTGTGTCAGACTACGGGATCACTATAGAGACAAAAAGAAAAACGAGCGCAGCCACGACTCAAGATAAAAGTTTTAATGCTTCCAAATTGCGCTTACATACATATTGCACTTACAAGAGCTTAGATAAAAACAGGCGCCTCAATGTGGCAGATCATATAGGATTATTCTGTCCCGGTTCAGCTATGACGTTTGCGTCTTCCCTGTGATCGAGCTGTCTCCGGTGTACACAGTCAGTTATTGATCATCCAACAGACGGGCTTTGTATTCCCTCGTTCTTTTAGTGACTGCTGCCTTGTGCCTTTTTCTTCTACGCGTTTCGTCCGACCTCTGCGAACTTTCTCAAGACTTGCAAACAAGGTATGAAGTTTTTCGCGGGGGTCCGTAGTTTAAAAGCTGATAGCTCCACCCTATTCCTATCTTGTAGGCCAATCAAATGTCCAAATTTATCACACACACCTCTGACCAAATACAGATTGGTATGCCATAAGAAAGATACAAAATTACAAAGTTAAAACGGCTTGATACATTCAATATACATTTCATTATATTAACTAACATCCATATATTCTTTCTACCCAAAGTTACATTATAAAAAATCACATAATCAAAACACATCCTTAAAATAATTAGGGTACCGTGTGCTCCTGTATACGTTCTTGTGCTTATATTTCGTGCACTAAAAATGTTGTACTATCATGACTTTATTTATTGATTTACATACATAATGTGACAAAGATCCCATTTCATTTAAAGGCATTTTTTAAAAAGCAAAAAAAGAAAAAAAAAATTTGCAGCATAAATATAAGTCAATACTATTGCAAGATGTTAATCTCAATTTTATTTGAACTATGTAAATGACCCCCGCGAAAAACTTCATACCTTGTTTGCAAGTCTTGAGAAAGTTCTCAGAGGTCGGACGAACGCGTAGAAGAAAAAGGCACAAGGCAGCAGTCACTAAAAGAACGAGGGAATACAAAGCCCGTCTGTTGGATGATCAATAACTGACTGTGTATACCGGAGACAGCTCGATCACAGGGAAGACGCAAAAGTCATAGCTGAACCGGGACAGAATAATCCTATATGATCTGCCACATTGAGGCGCCTGTTTTTATCTAAGCTCTTGTAAGTGCAATATGTATGTAAGCGCAATTTGGAAGCATTAAAACTTTTACCTTGAGTCGTGGCTGCGCTCGTTTTTCTTTTTGTCTCTATAGTAAAATAAATCCTAACCTAAGTTACAATTAAATGTAACACTACACTATCATTAAATTAATTAAATAAATTACCTACAAATAACTACAATTAAATAAACTAACTAAAGTACAAAAAAATAAAAAAAAATAAGTTACAAACATTTCAAAAATATTACAACAATTTTAAGATGCTTACACCTAATCTAAGCCCCCTAATAAAATAACAAAGCCCCCAAAATAAAAAATGCCCTACCCTATTCTACATTAAATAGTTAACAGCTCTATTACCTTACCAGCCATTAAAAGGGCCTTTTGCGGGGCATGCCCCAAAGAATTCAGCTCTTTTTCCTGTAAAAAAAACAAACAACCCCCCCAACATTAAAATCAGCCAATCGGAATTAAGGTAGGAAAAATCTGATTGGCTGATTGAATCAGCCACTCAGATTGAAGTTCAATCGGATTCGCTGATCCAATCAGCCAATCAGATTGAGCTTGCATTTAATTGTAGTTATTTGTAGGTAATTTATTTAATTAATTTAATGATAGTGTAGTGTTAGGTTTAATTGTAACTTAGGTTAGGATTTATTTTACAGGTAATTTTGCATTTCTTTTAGCTAGGTAGTTATTAAATAGTTAATAACTATTTAATAACTATTCTAACTAGCTAAAATAAATACAAAGTTACCTGTAAAATAAATATAAATCCTAAAATAGCTACAATGTAATTATTAATTACATTGTAGCTATCTTAGGGTTTATTTTACAGGTAAGTATTTAGTTTTAAATAGGAATAATTAATTTAATGATAGTGTAGTGTTAGGTGTAATTGTAACTTAGGTTAGTTTTTATTTTACAGGTAAATTTCTCTTTATTTTAACTAGGTAGCTATTAATTAGTTATTAACTATTTAATAGCTATTGTACCTAGTTAAAATAAATTGAAATTTGCCTGTAAAATAAAAATAAATCCTAAAATAGCTACAATATAATTATTATTTATAATGTAGCTATATTAGGGTTTATTTTAAAGGTAAGTATTTATTTTTAAATAGGATTAATTTAGTTAATAAGAGTTATAATATTTAGATGTATTTAATTAATATTTAAGTTAGGGGGGTGTTAGGGTTAGACTTAGGTTTAGGGGTTGATAATTTTATTACAGGTTGTGGCGGTGTAGGGGGGGCAGATTAGGGGTTAATGCATTTAAAATAGGTGGCGGCAGGGTCGGGGAGCGGCGGTTTATGGGTTAATCAGTTTATTAGAGTGGCGGTGGGCTCCGGGAGTGGGGGTTTAGGGGTTAACATATTTATTATAATGGCGGCGGGGTCCGGGAGCGGCGGTTTAGGGGTTAACATATTTATTATAGTGGCGGCGGGGTCCGGGAGTGGCGGTTTAGGGGTTAATAAGTTTATTAGAGTGGCGGTGGGCTCCGGGAGCGGCGGTTTAGGGGTTAATACATTTATTATAGTCGTGGCGGGGTCTAGGAGCGGCGGTTTAGGGGTTAATCAGTTTATTAGAGTGGCGGTGGGGTCTAGGAGCGGCGGTTTAGGGGGTAATAAATGTATGTTGTTGCGGTGATGTAGGGGGGGGACAGATTAGGGGTGTTTAGACTCGGGGTACATGTTAGGGTGTTAGGTGCAGACATTTCCCATAGGAATCAATGGGATGTCGGCAGCAGCAAACATGAGCTTTCGCTATGGTCAGACTCCCATTGATTCCTAAGGGATCCGCTGCCTCCAGGGCGACGGATTGAAAACCAGGTACGCTGGGCCGGAAAAGTGCTGAGCGTACCTGATAGTTTTTTGATAACTAGCAAAAGTAGTCAGATTGTGCCGAACTTGTGTGCGGAACATCTGGAGTGACGTAAGAATCGATCTGTGTCGGACTGAGTCCGGCGGATCGAAGCTTACGTCACTAAATTCTACTTTTGCCGGTATGTAAGGCTTGATAACTAAGGCGAATCAGCCTTGCCACAAATACGTTGCGGAATTCCAGCGTATTTGAGGTTGATGGCTTGATAACTAGGGACCATTGGCTGAGGTCAGATTTACACCCGCTGTATTAAATACAATTAAATGAAAACATGATACACGCCTAACTTTAGGAATAAAAAGTTAATTAACAGCTAATACATTCATATAAAATTATGTATACAACATATTAGAATTAAAAATGGTAAAAACGAATTCATGTTAAAATTTGATTAGCAAACAATCTTCAGCCAATAAAAATACATATATTCAAAAATATTTTAACCTATCCTGAACCATTGCAAGATTCAGTTCCCTTTCAAACCGTTCCATGTATGAAAGTTCCCAATCCGGTGAGTTTCTGTTTTTTCTCAATCACGTGTTCTTATGCTGGACTGTAGGGAGAGAATCAGGACAGCTGTTTCTATCCTGGTGTGGTTGCCCCTGGGGTTCAGCTTGTCTTGTCTTGCGTTGCTTTCTTGTGGTGCACTATTTAACTGGGGCGATTGGTTACCCTGAGAATATCTGCGCCACTTATTGTATCTACCTTTATGGGGATACCTATTACCTTGTGGGTATTCTTCTCTTTGGAGATACCTATTTATCTGGTCATGCCCCCCATCTTGGACATATACCCTCTGCGCCTCAGCCCTTGATGGGGAAGGGGCAGATTCAAACCTTGCAGGCTAGGCCTGTATTCTCTGGCCACTTCTGCATAATTCTTCTTTTTGGACTCTAAGTTGAGGGGGCTAGGTGACACCCTAGTTTTGGCCACTACTTTAGGATTTTGAGATATGAAAAATTTAAAAACATTTTTTTATCAATTTTTCAAAAATTAAATGTTAACATTTTTTTTTAAAATAATTTCTGTTTACTACAAATATATTAGATCAATGTTATAAATATTAATAATATCTAAAGCAGTGCCTCCAAATAATATGTCATTATATGGCCGGGTTATAATACAATATATTTAATAATTATTCTTTAAAATAAACCCCCAATAAAAATGCCTATACAAAACAATAAAATTAATTTAAATTCCTCTATTCTTTATATTAGTTAAAATTTATAGACACCTTGAATTATATTTATAGAAAACCAGATATGAATCAAACTATACACATTTAAACTATTATAATATGCTATGCAAAGATCATAAAAGTTACCTTATTTATTAACCTTATTCACAATTAAATTTCATTAAAATACCACAATGAGATACCGAGATATGAGCCACTAACATTCAGACTGGTACAATTAAGTTATTTAACCCACAAATTATTCTATACAATACTAATTAAAACACCAGAAGTATATATATTCTTAATGTAAAAAGTCAGATTATATGCCAATTTATCTAAGATGAAATACATTCTTTAGCAGCAATAAGGTAAATTTTAAAATATATTTATATGGTTACAGTTATAAATTACTTGGCAAACAAAAGATTACTTTTAAACCACACAGAATTATGAATGCAAGCTAAAATACAAAGTACCTCTTTAAAATTTCTAACTGCAATTTGACTATAGTCTTAGCATACCTTTGTCTAAAATATTAACGATAATAACAGTCATACATCACCCAATTAAATAATTAATGTTTCAACTTCCAGAGTTTCTCCAGTAAATCCAATTTCGCCTCATAAATTGAAAGAGGTAATTTTTGCAAGATGGATAAAAAGATAAGCCCAGGTTGCTTTATAATAGACTGGATCGCAGCAGTTTTGTCAGTCAAAAATCTTGCAGTCCTCTTTTTCTCTCTTTTGCAATATAGTCCCACCCCTTTTTATTCTAATCATCGTGGAATTTGGATTATAGGCCCTTCGGAAGCTGATTTGTGATTCGCCCTTACGGAGCTGAGCATGGATTGGCCCTTTGAGTCGAAGCATTTGATTGGCTACTTGGATTTGCATATGTTTTAAACAATCAATTTCTTTGGCTGTCATACCATGTTAATCCCCTGCAATCTTATCATCAAAAGTTGCCACAGTTTAATATATCCTTATGAAGTGATTATTTAAACTACTTAACTTCCTTGTATTAATCATTTACAATTTTAATTATAGAGGGGATGATATAATGTCATTTTTCTGATTATTTTAATATGAAACATCAGTATTATTTCTAACATCATATTATTATTATCTTAAAATCCATTTAAAATTGCATTTGATTATTTCCTTATATTCATATAAAAACACAGCATATTACACATGCAGTACACCTCTTTCTGATTACGTAAAACATATTTATGCGATGTCCACATAATGTATTTGTTAAATGCCTGAAAAATATAAAGAAATAGGTTATTAAAATTGGTGATTTTAAATCCATAAAACATTCTATGTTTTTTTTAAAAAATACATAGGTTAAGACATGCTGAAATTTGGACTCTGAGGCCCCCAACCTCCAATATTACCCTTCTTAGGCTTAGACAATCTCCCAGATTCATGTGTTTATATTTAATATGTTGTCTGAATATATATATTTATTGTTCATTTGAGTATCTTACACTTACATGAAGATTAGGCACAATTTCTATATTTGAGATCTAATTTCTCATGTCAGTTGGTAACCTGAGTTCAAACATCCCATGTGTATTTAGATCTCAACAGGAATAATTTATCATGTAGATGGTAAATTACAATTCTTGTTTGTATATTCAACCATTCCCACAGACAGACTGTCTAACAGGGGGCCTGTGAGTTCATTACTCATCTGGGCAGGAAGCCCATATATGGGCATACACTTCTGAGGCTCCATCATGCTAATATTTACTTTGAAGTAACTGTCTGATCTAAGATTTGCAATATACAACCATATAGATGACGATCTTTTTGAAGTAATTTGTCTTTCTTTGAAATGACTGCCTGAACTTAACTAGACCAAATGTATTTTCTTTGTTCTCATCTGGATGAATTGTAATTTTGTATATTCAGTAGGGAGGGGAGGAAAAGTTCCTTTTGAATCCTGATGGAATCAGCAAGGTCTCCCATGTCTGAGCCTCAGACCTGCAACCCACAGAATCCACCCAGCAAATGGTATTAAGCATGCTCAACCTTAGTATTTTATTGATTGCATACTTATACATATCTTATTATTTAGATATGTATTATCCACTGACATTTACAGGTACCCTGACAGTGTGTTCTTTTTTGTGTAATTACATCCTTTACACTTGCCACATGTATAGATTTCTGTCAGGTCTCTAATTTGTATGTTTTTTTTTGGTGCCATCCCTTTTATCATTAATGGTGCCAATTTTTGCTTAAAATTTTGACCTTTTCTAAAACTTACAATTGGCTTCTTGGGGATAATGGAACCCAAAAATTAATCATACTTTAGGATGTGCCAGTGTTTTTCTATAATTTTATCAAAATAAAAAAAAATTATAGTAAAATGCGCTGTGTTAATTATGTTATTTTATTTTCTCTCTTTGTTTGACTAAGCAGTTCAGATTTTTCTATTTTTCTATATTTCTTACATTAAATCTTTCTGCTTCCAGTGTAGTGTTTTTATATCCCTTCTGTAAAAATCTCTGTTTGAGAATGTTTGACAATTTATTGTAGTCCTCCAAATTACTGCAGTTCCTTCAAATTCTTAAGAACTGTCCCTTAGGTATTGCCTTAATCCAATTTTGGTGGTGGCAACTATCATGTTTGATATATGTATTAGTATCACATTCTTTAAAGAAGGTTTTATTGTGTATGATGTTATGTTCAACATATAAGGACAGATCCAGAAAGTTTATTGTACTACTGTGGTGTTTAGGGGTTAAAATAATGGACATGTTATTTTCTTTACTATTTATTACAAATTGAACTAAATTGACTTCCCCTCCCTTCCAAATGTAAATCACATTGTCGATGTATCTATGCCAGGACACCAGGCTTGCACCGAACTTAATATTATGCCAGTTGAAAGAGTTTTCAAAAAAATCCATATAGATATTGGCATAGCTTGGCACAAACCTGGTGCCCATGGCAGTACCACAGATCTGCAAGAAATATTGATCATTATGCCAAAAAAGGTTATGGTTTAAAATAAAATCTATGGCCCTGATAATGAAATCTAAGAGTTTATGCTGTAATTCTGAGTCATTTGATAGTTTCCATTTAATAGCTTCCAACCCTTTGGTATGGTCAATAATGGAATAGAAGGAGGTAACATCCATGATTACCCATATATAGTTTTTTTGCCAAACCGTATTCTTAAAAATTTGTAAAAACATGGCTTGTGTCTTTCAAATATGACCTAGCTTGTTGTGCATAAGGTTGAAGAAAATAATCAATGAAGACTGACAAGTTAGAGGTTAGGGAGTCTATGTCACTAATAATGTATCTGTCTAGAGGTCTAGTGATGTGCTTGTGGACCTTCAGTAAAAAGTAAAAAATGGGGGTCTTAGAGTCCTCCTTAAATAAAAAATGCATCTTTTCTCTGGATATAAGGTTATGATTGTGTGCTTCCAAAATAAGATTATGTCAATTGGATGTGAAATCCCCTTTAGGATTGTTCTTTAAGACAATATATGTGTTAGGATCCTTTCAGATATTTTGCTATCAAACTAATCCTGGCCGGTAGTCTTGTTATCCCAGTGTCAAGTGGAGTTATAATGAAAAATCTATCAGGATAGTATCGATAGGATCCAGGAGGAAGATGACTATTGTATAGGAGAATAATAAGGAGCTGAATACCAGAAAGAGACCGGGAAGGTCAAAGCGGAGTCGACAAGCCAGGGGTCAAACCAAACAGTCACAGGAAGCAGAATCAGAATCCAGAAGAGTAGTCAGGGAAATCCAAGGTCAGATCCAAAACAAACAAGATGAAATCAGCAGGCAGAAAAATAGTCAAAGGAGGTCCAGGTCACAAGCCAAAGTTTGATATTCAAATATATAGCACAAAACACACCCAGAGATAAACTGAATGGAATTTAAAAGAAAAGGTGCACCAAAGGTGATGCGATGAGTCACAGGCATCGCGATGCACCACAGGCAATGTGATGCGTCACAGGTGACGTGAGACAGAGCAACCTGGCATCAAAATAGTGTCATGGCAACCTGGAGTCATAACAATATGTAGTAGTGTCCCCCAGAATTCTATTGAATTCCTCCATATAAGACTCCCTGTCCATTATGACTACCCCTCCCCCCTTGCCAGCCTCCTTGATGACTATGTCCTCTCTTTTGTTCAAACTATCCAGAATGTCAAACTCTTGTTTGGATAAATTACAATTTTTATTTTTGTTTGATAATTTATCCATATCTCTCATTAGCATTCTCCTAAAAAATTCAATATTTGGAGCCTTGCTGTGGCTAGGATAAAATCTTGATGCATTCTTAAATGTATTCCTAGGGTTATCAATCGCATTGGTTTCTGGGGGAATGTAGGCAACTGGTGATTGTGTAGCATAGAATCTTTTTACAGTTAGATTTCTTATGAATTTTTGATCATCAATGAACAGTTAAAATTAATTGACTCTTTGGGTAGGGATAAATTTAAGTCCCTTAGATAACATTGATTTTTCCTGTTCACTAATCTATTTAGTTGACAAATTAAAGACCCCGTGTATTATTGTCTCCTCTTTCTTTGATTTCCCTCTTCCTCCTCTATTTCCCCTGTGCTAGGTGTTTTGCCTCTTTTTTTCTGATGGTGGTCTTATCTCAGTGGAGAGTATCTGTATGGGTTTGCCCAGGTCTCTCTATATGAGTGTGTCCTGTCTCACCTATGTCTGTGGGAGTGTCCTTTGTTGGATTTGTGTGTCTCTATACTTGTTTCTCTTTTGATCAGACTCCTTTGAAAATGATTCAGTGTCCCTGATTTGTGTTTTTGCTTCTTTCCTTATTTATAAAAGGAGAATCATCATTCTGTGTGCATTGATCGGAATGTTGATTACGTGGCTAGTGAGTATGATAGACATGTGAATTATTAGAAAAATATTGTTTGTGGGAAATCCTATTTGAGTTCCTGTGATGGGAGTTATTCCTGGTAGATTTCCTATTTTGTGAAAAAGAATGAGAACTACTGTGCTATTTCTTCCAAAAAAAAGGTTGAGTGTATTCATGTGAGTAATTTCTACCTCTAAATGCATTCCTATTATGTGAATGGGAAGTAACTGTGTCCTTTTCGTAACTGTGTTTTCTTCTCTCTAGCTATCATTGTGTAATTTTGAAATGTGATGTGAATTTGTATAGGTACGTGACTGGGATCTCCCACTTTTATTAAGAGGTTGGTTATTCAGAACATTCTTTTTTTGAACATATTGGGTACCTGATTGAAACACTTCGCTGTCTCTGAGATATTTTTGATATTTATTTTCCCCTACTCCATCAAATTATTTGGCTTTTTCTTTTACAGAATCAAGTTTATCTTTATACTTTTTATTGCTAAGATGACTACTCAAGTAATTTTCTAGTGAATTAATCTATTTTTTTATAGATTTGAACTGTATGTCTTGCATCTCATAAAAAAAACTAACTAATCCCAAAGAACATTTATGTAGGGCAGCATTCCACTAATTCATAAAAAAAATCATAATCAATACCAAAAAGCTGGGATTTTTAAAACTCTTAACCCCCTAGGTACAATGTTCTCATTTAGATATCTGCTTAGGAAGGTTACTTCCCAACATTTTTTCACCTCTTTAGCATATTGCTTTTGTAATTTAGAAATGGTGGCTTCCATTCAGAATAATTTTCATCAGATTTATTAAATGTATTCTGATACTTTGTCTAGCTGCCCTTCAGTCATTCAATGAATTGCTATCCATATTATACAGGAGAAATATATAGAAGTAAACAAAAATAGGTATAGAATACGGATATGCACTCCCCTCTGATTGGAACCGCTGCCTTCCAACAGTCTCTCCCAAAGGCTGTTAAGTCGATAAATGTAGTTGTAGGAGAAGGCGCTGATTCATAGAGAGTTCCAGGGGGTTTCACTGTATGAACTCCACGGTTTCTTCAAAGACTTTGTCAGAGAATGGTGATTTTGGTGTCTGTTTGAAAAATATCACATTGGCGTAGTGCTTCCAAACACCATGCAAACAAGTGTAAATACTAACAGAATAGTACTGGATATAACGGTCAAGAAAGTATTTGCAAGCTTTTTATATTATAAAAAGTAGCTTTATTAAGCTCAATGCGCTTCAGCGGTTATACCGTCTTTCTCAAGGGCATTCAAAAGTTTGTATGGCTTACAAAAGTCATCAGTAACGCATCACAGGCGGCTTAAATAAACAGATAATTGTGCTATTTGATACCTCATTGGCTGAGGTCAGATTTACACTCGTTGTATTAAATAAAATTAAATGAAAACATGATACACTCCTAACTTTGGGAATAAAAAGCTAATTAACAACTAATTCATTAATACAAAATTATGTATACAACATATCAGAATTAAAAATTGTAAAAAAAGAATTAATGTTAAAATTCGATTAGCAAAAAATCATCAGGTTATAAAAATACATATATTCAAAAATATTTTAACCTATCCTGAACCATTGCATGATTCAGTTCCCTTTCGAGCCGTTCCATGTATGAAAGTTCCCAGGTCTGTTTCTGTTTTTTTCTCAATCACGTGTTCTTATGTGTCCAATGGGATGTTGGTAAAAGAGTCCTATTCGAGCAGTCCATTATTGAATATATGAATTTTTATTGGCTGATGATTTTTTTACTAATCGAATTTTAACATGAATTTTCTTTTACCATTTTTAATTCTGATATGTTGTATACATAATTTTATATGAATGAATTATGTATACAACATCAAAATAAATGCATCCTTACAAGTTGAGATGTTCATGTGATATTTTCTAGTCAGTTTTAACAGATATGCTGCATCACTTTCAGGTCGTATGTGTAACATCCTTTTAACTGTTATGTCAATTGCAATGTTCTAACAGTAGAATAATACATTTATATATCTAAGTTGGTGAACCAGCATTAGTAAACCCGGCAGTTTATTAAAGATAAGAAAGAATATAATATAATTTGTTCACTTTTTTGCAATTTCCGTTGGGTGCTTTGAAGCAAAGTTGATGGAGCTATGGATACTGCTAGTGGGTGTGGCCAATCTGCTTGTAACCCCATTTCTCTAAAGTGATGGTAAAGCCTAGCATTTTTGAAATGCTAGGATTTACTAGTACTATAAATAATGGGGACTTTCAGTCATTTATAAAAAAACTTCATGCTGAAAGTTCCTTTATTTGCCTTCAGTTTATGCTTTGCTGAGGGCCTCCAGCCGCCCACGGCAAAACACTATTTTTTAAATGAGGTGATGTATGTTTCCAGCTCTAAGCCAATAGCCAGGCTTGCCCTTTGGCATTATGCAGGGTGGCTAGCATGCTCTTGGCTAAGAGGTGGAACCACCACCTCATTGAAAAAAAAGCATTTTGCCGTGGGTGTCCGTAGGCACCCAGCTCGGCATAAACTGCAGGCAAACTGTCTCTTTCAAATGTTGGCAACAATGCAAAATGCTTATGCATAGTTCTTAAGGGGCTTTTTTTAGGTTTCTTAAATCTGAAGCCCTTTCCCAGGGTTACAGTTATATTCCACAGTTTGACAATGATTAACATCAATTATTTTATAGATCTTTAAACTGAAATACAATCAAAGCATTTATCTTGGTCACTTATCTTGAATCTGGGTTGTAAAATAACACTATAATACCATACAATATGATGTGATACTGTCTGTTAAACATAGATTTTTGCAAGATTTCAAACAGTTCAAAATAAAGAAATAAATCCAATTTAATCAGACTTAATTAAATCTATTTAAACTGAAAGACATGGTAAATACCAACATAAAAAAATGTTGTCATTGTAAATCTACATATTTATAAAACACTATTGCACAGACGCTTGAATTAACTAGAAAATAACAATTGCCTTTTATCTTTTACTTTCCTGGGGCACATTCATTAGTATAATTTAAATAAGACTAGGTTTGAGTATATTTAAACAAGAACAGAGAATGTGCAAGAGATTTTCAAGTGTGGTACTATTTACTAGCTGTAAAATGAAAATGCTTTACAGGTGTGTGTGATGCAGAATAATTAAAGCTATTTGAGTCATTGAGACCTGGCAGAGGGGACATTAGTTAGTACAGTGTCTATAATAAAATTCAATAAGCTTTATGGCCCCAATGATCGAAAGTGTTATGAGACAGTGAAACATTCTAAGGGATCCACCGCTATGTTGAGAGAGCCTGTTGAAATATTCCACGCTCCTGACATAGCGGCATCGTCGAGAGGCGTTCACTATACATGCCATTGGTCGGTGATGCTGGCTTTAGACAGCACCTAGCATCGCCGCCCCTATTGGCGATGTATAGTAAAGAATCCCTGGAACAGAACTGCTGTGTGCCTAACCACTAATCCTAATACATATAAACCAAGTACCCCACGGTTGCAAACTAAAACTACACTAATTAAGATCTAATTAAGTACTAAACTATTAACCTCTATACCACCACATACCCATCGCAAGTATCTATCCTATTAACTCCTATACTGTCAACAAACCCACCGCAAGTACTAGACTATTAACCCCTATACCGCCACATACTCACCACAAGTACTAAACTCATTACCCCTTAACCACCTCATACCCCAAATGCAAACTAACCTAACACCTAACCCCCCCTCTAAACTAAACCCCCTAAGTTAAAATAAAAATCTATATGTTACGGGGGCGTGTCCGTGCAGCAGTTATAACCAGTCGCAGATTTAGTTGCTCCTCATAACATTTGAATATTCCTCCAATTACATATATTTTGGGCAGACATCACCATTCACTGATCACTACACCTATTTCATGAACCCATACTGCAGTTATCTTATTGCTACCGCTAAAGGAGGCTACGCAGGAGATGGCATAGAACAATCAGTGCACTATGGATCTGACGCACCCACGTTTTCCGAACACCAACATGGCTTAAACCAGATCCCTGCACCTCAGATGGAGGTGACGGGAAAATCTTGGGCTCATATCATACGGAAACATGATGTCAGTCCCATAGAGGAATATCTTTCTGACCATGTATTTGTCTTCACTGAGCATGTGATCCCCAGTGTGGACTTAAAGGGCCATAATACCCAAATGTTTAAACACTTGAAAGTGATGCAGCATAGCTTTAAAAAGCTGACTAGAAAATATCTCCTGAACATCTCTATGTAAAAAAGAAAGATATTTTACCTCAAAAGTTCCTCAGTAGCCACCTCCCATTGTAAAGTTATTCTAAGCAGCATATTAGTATGTCTGTCCTGGGACAGCTGAAAGGATGAACCTCGTGAACTCTCATATTATTTCACCAATCAGGTAAAGGAAGCTTTCAATGAAATCTCATGAGAGTTAAGTCAAATCTCATGAGATCACAGTAAGAGTTCATGACCTCAGCACTGCTGATGCTGATTGGCTGCTGTTCATTTCTTCAGTATAACTTTTTACACAGAACTAACTCTGCTGAGCTGAGGAGATTGTGAGGTAAAATATCTTCCTTTTTTTACATAGAGTTGCTCAGGTGATATTTTCCTGTCAGCTTTTTACAGTTATACTGCATAAGTTTCAAGTGATTTAGCATATGAGTATTATGTCCCTTTAAGAAATACTTTCTTACCTCGAGCCCCTGGCTGGGGAGGAGTGGCCGACTCCCGCGGCTGGATCCTGGAGTGCGTTTGTTTTTCTCCAGTTTTAAACAAATTAGCATCCTTTTTTACTGCAGTTCATTTTCAATAGCCAATCTCCGTCCGCCATTTGCCTAATTTGGAGGAGCCAATCTGGGTTTTAGTCCACAGACAACAAGTCTAGCCATGGTCATAAAATTTGTATAAAATTAATTGTTTGCAGTTATCTGATAAAGTCAATTAGGGACAGATATGTAGTAAGGTTAGGTCCCCATTTATCAAACACCGTGAGGAACCCTTGTCCAACCCGACATCACAGAAAGCCACACCCCTGCTCTTGCAAAACCAATTTCATGACAGCAGGGCTGGTCTATCATACAAGTCACTCCTGACAAGGATGATTTAACTCTGCCACCCTTGAGTTGAAATAGAGCAGCTACTTAACAGCAACCTCAGCTTCATAAATAGAGCCCTTAGGCCTCTATTTATGAAAGGTCTTGCGGACCTGATCCGACAGTGCGGATCAGGTCCACAAGACCTCGCTGAATGCGGAGAGCAATACGCTCTCTGTATTCAGCATTGCACCAGGAGCTCACAAGAGCTGCTGGTGCAACGCTGCCCCCTGCTGACTCGCGGCCAATTGGCCGCCAGCAGGGAGGTGTCAATCAACCTGATCGTATTCGATTGGGTTGAATTGCGGCGATTCCTGTCCACCTGCTCAGAGCAGATGGACAGGGTTATGGAGCAGCGGTCTTTAGACCGCTGCTTCATAACTGCTGTTTCTGGCGAGGCTGAAGACTCGCCAGAAACACGGGCCATCAAGTTCCATTCAGAGCTTGATATATAGGCCCCTTAGCCTTGAGAAGTCAGCAGGTGCATTTCAATTTCTGAGAATTAGACATCTCTCAATTAGCAGAGTACATCACATGAAAATGGGCCAAAATAAACAATAAAAATATACTGCAAAGTTTTTTCAACAATTTAAATAAAATCCTTCAAGGTGTTTTCTGGAATGGTTTTCTGTGCTAGGTTTTGTGGGATCATGTACATTTCTTGTAATCTAGAAAACAATTCTACCTACAAATGTAACTTTATGTACAAGGTCTGGTTGTGAGTGTGAAATTAAAGCAATACAATTTTGTTATTGCAATTCAGATTACAACTGGGTATTTCTGTCTCCGTACCCAATACCCATGCTTGTCTCTCCACTGGCTTCTCTCTCTGTCTTCTCCTTTTTCTGTAACTCTCTTTGTGCCTATTTATTTTCTTTCTCAGAAAGGACATGGTAGTTTTGTATGATTGTTTTATAAGATAAAAGCTGAATGTTTCCAATATTGTAACAGATTGGATTATAATGCTGTAGTGGAAGGATTTAAATATTTGTTTTTTTCTTGGTCTGAGTCTTCTACAAGAGTTTAACACATTTATTTTACCTGCTATCTTTAAAATAAGAACTATATAGATGAATGACACATTTATGTTTACACAAACCCCACATATCATCTAAGAAATATTAAAATATAAACAGGAAAAGTCAACATCATATAACCCAGTTAATAATCTGTTATAAAAGTATATAGTATTTTAATTTTTCATATAGTTAATTTGATCATTCTTGTCTGCGCTTGCTTGATATGGTAAAGAAAAACAGACCGGTCTTAACTAACCAAGTTGTTTGGTTTTAGAACCAAAAATAATTTGTTTTGTTGAATCTAATATTTAAAAATACAGTCACAATGTATCCCAATCTAATTTCTGTTACAGGCATTTGTAGATGGACAGACATTAGTATCCATGGATAAAGGATCACATTCCAAGCATGATAAGCTTCAAATTATAGACAAGTATTTTTATAATCCATTTTATATTGAGTACAGACATCAGGGCCGATTTATCAAACTCTGAAGGCTCGACGGAAACAGACGTTAACGTCTAAAGACCGCTGCTTCATAACTTGTCCGCCTGCTCTGAGGCTGCGGACAGAAATCAACCCATCAAGTCTTTGAAAGAAAGCTGCTAAACTACTCTGTCATCTTATTAAAATCTGTAAATCTATTCTTTGGGAACCAACACAAAGGGATAGGATCTAAATCTTGTTCTTCTACACCAGGGAATTTATTTTGACAATAAATAGATAATCCCTAAGAGATTGATTTTAACACAAAAGAAATAATATAGTCTGTGAGTTTATCATTCTCAGCATTATTGGCAGATAAACATCTCCATATGACCTATGAAGCTGAAAATAGCATGTTTCAGATTTTGAGGATGTACAGGCTCATTATTCTACAAATTAAAAGCAACTACATTTATTATTGGATATTGCAGTAAATCTCACTGGCCAGTATTCATATTTTATATGTAATATTTCCAAAAACAAATGTCCTGGAGGGATTAAATCTTTAAGATAAACTCTGCATTAAATTAAATAATTTATATTTTTTTATTTAGTTAATATATTTTCAGAATATGAAAATATGTGTTTGAAATGCTAAATTTAAAGTGACAAAAAATACATTTTACAAGCACAGTACTGAAATTCTAATTTATTGGAAGTATTCTGATCAGTGTTACCATGTGAAAACTTTGTATTCAACATTGGTTTTATTTTCTAATATCCTAAATCATCTGTCCCAATTAGTAAAGCTGTGCACATTCATCAAATCATATTACCAAGTCATGGCTTTGGACTGAATAATGCACTGATACATGAGCTAAATGTGACCAAAGTCTTAAAGAACCCAATGGAGAATGGCTTGATCATCAAAGAAATTACTTTGTTACCATCCCGCTGTAAGTGAAAGGCAGACTATTGGGCCTATTTAACAAAGGTCTGTCGGATCTGATCCAACAGTGTGCTCTCCGTATTCAGCATTGCACCAGCAGCTCTTGTGAGCTGCTGGTGCAACGCCGCCCCCTGCAGATCGGGTTGAATTGTGGCAATGTCTGTCCGCCTGCTCAGAGCACGTGGACAGGTTATGGAGCAGCATTCTTTAGACCGCTGCTTCCTAACTGGTGTTTCTGGCGAGCCTGCAAGCTCGCCAGAAACACGAGCCCTCAAGCTTCATCCGGAGCCTGATAAATGGGCCCCTATTTCTGACTATTAAAAAAGTAAGAAATATATTTACATAAGCTGAATACACATAAACATATATATATATATATTTATATTTATAAGCACATACATTTTTTATGTTACGCCTGGATACATGAAATTTTATTGCAAGGACAGAGACTCCTATTTTGCTTTATATCTTTTTACTTTACTGCAGACTTTACTGCATTTTAATGAACAGTAAATTGTAAACAGAAAAAAACTAATAAAAAATTGAATATAACATAGAAACCAATGAGAACAAGGCTTAAGATGTTATTTAAATAAAGGACCAATGAGAGAAGTCCAAGTATCCATAAATTCAACTTCTTCAACTGACTTCCTCTTTCGGCCTGTCACAATGGACTGACTCTCCCACTCACAAAGATGGTCATTCCCTTGATCTGATTTTCACCTATCGATGCACTCTTTCAAATTTAACAAACTCCCCTTTTCCTCTCTCTGACCATCATCTCCTAACTTGCAACATCACTTCCCTACCTACAACTCCCCCTCCCTCTACCCCTCACACTAAACTTCACAGAAGCACTAAGTCACTAGATCTGCATCAGCTCGCTAGCTCTCTCAAACCTCTCCTCTCATCCATCACCTCCTTTTCCTGCCCTGACCAATCTATCTGCCAGTATAATTCCACCCTTACATCGGTCATTGACACTCTGGCCCCTCCAACCTTAGCTCAGAAACCACACTCTCATCCTCAGCCCTGGCATACTCCTCTGACACGATACCTACGCAAATGCTCCCGTACTGCTGAGCGACATTGGAGGAAATCTCGGAGTTTAGCTGACTTTCTTCACTACAAGTTCATCCTGAACTCCTACTATTCTGCCCTTAAACTTTATTAGCAACAATATTTTTCTAATCTCATCTCTACTCTTTCCTCTAACCCTAAACGTCTGTTCTCCACGTTCACTCTTCTCCGCCCACCCCCACCTCCTAACACAACCTCTCTCTCAGCTCAAGATTTTGCAAGCCACTTCAAAAACAAAATTGACTCCGTCAGAAGTGAAATCAGCTCTCAACATACTTCCAATCTCCCACCCCCTCAAAAGCTCACGATCACCCAAAATCCAAATATCCAAAAAGGCAGCTCTTTTGCCCCTGTTAATGAGGATGACGTTTCTGCCCTTATACTGTCCTCCCACCTCACTACTTGTCCCCTCGACCCCATCCCCTCACAGCTACTCCCCTCCATCTCTTCTACCCTCACCCCCATACTCACACACATTTTCAACCTCTCCCTCAGGACTGGCATATTTCCCTCATCTCTAAAACATGCACTGGTCAAACCTATCCTCAAAAAACCTTCCCTCGATCCAACCTCCCCTTCCAATTACCGCCCTATTTCCCTACTCCCTCTTGCCTCAAAGCTCCTTGAAAAGCTAGTTTACGCACGTCTATCCCATTTCCTTACACTAAACTCTCTTCTTGACCCACTGCAATCTGGATTTTGTTCCTATCACTCTACAGAGACAGCAATTGTCAAGGTTACCAATGACCTACTTACAGCAAAATCCAAAGGCCACTTCTCTCTGCTTATCCTCCTTGACCTGTCTGCAGCCTTTGACACTGTTGACCACCCTCTTCTGCTCCAAACCCTCCAATCCTTCGGCATCTGTGACACAGCTCTCTCGTGGTTCTCTTCCTATCTGACTAACCGTACATTTAGTGTAGCCTTCTCCGGAGCATCCTCTGCCCCATTACCACTTTCTGTTGGGGTACCTCAAGGCTCTGTCCTTGGTCCCCTTCTCTTTTCAATCTACACGTCGTCACTAGGTTCCTTAATAAAGTCCCATGGGTTTCAATACCATTTGTATGCCGATGACACCCAAATCTACCTCTCTGCACCAGACCTACCTCCTTCCTTTACTAACCCGTGTCACTAACTGTCTTTCTCACATCTCATCTTGGATGTCCTCTCACTACCTTAAGCTAAATCTCTCCAAAACTGAACTCCTTATTTTTCTCCCTTCTTCCAATGTCTCCACCCCCAAAATTTCTATAACTGTTGATAATTCCATCACTACCCCTACCCCGCACGCCCGATGTCTTGGGGTCACACTTGACTCATATCTTTCCTTCACTCCTCACATTCAGTCCTTGGCTAAAGCCTGTCGCTTCCACCTTAAAAACATTGCAAAAATTAGACATTTCCTTACACAAGATACAACCAAGATTTTAATCCACTCTCTCATCCTTTCCCGCCTCGACTACTGCAATTCCGTCCTCTCTGGTCTAAATAACTGCCGCATAGCTCCTTTACAATCCATTATGAATGCTTCTGCCAGGCTCATCTTCCTTACTCATCGCTCTTCATCTGCTGCACCTCTCTGCCAATCCCTTCACTGGCTTCCTCTTGCCTCTAGGATTAAACATAAAATCTTCACCCTGACATATAATGCTCTCAACTGCACTGCTCCCCCCTACATCTCAGAACTTGTCTCTAGATACTCTCCCTCCCGTCCCCTTCGATCAGCTCAGGATCTCCTCCTCTCCTCCTCTCTTGTTACTTCCTCACATTCCCGTTTACAGGACTTCTCCACACTGGCCCCCATCTTGTGGTATTCCCTGCCTCGCTCCATAAGACTCTCCCCTAGTCTTAACAGCTTCAAGCACTCCCTAAAAACTCTACTATTCAGGGATGCATACAACCAACACTAACCTTTCCTAACGCCATTGCTTTCCCCTTGAACCCCTTAGATTGTAAGCCTATGGGCCCAGCTGTTTACAGATCGCTTCATAAGAGCTGACTACAACAGTGAAACTCTCGGCAGGGCCCTCTACCCACTTGATCCCTACAAAAGCTATCCTGTACACCGACTATGTTTACAGCACTGCAGAATCGGTTGGTGCTCTACAAATACCTGATAATAATAATAATAATAAATTGACCAGTATGTAGCCACTCCTCCTCTTTTCTCTTTGCTGCTCTCAGAGTTAAGTACATTGTATTCAATTTGAGAATAATTAAGATTATTCAGGTTTTGTTGTATTTAATATTTAATATTTAATTTTTCATTATTGAACTGTTTAGTACCCCAGATCTTCTCAATGGAGGCCTTCTAAAAGGGTTTCCAAAATTTCTAGATTACTATATCTGTATGCCCCTTTCTAGTAAGACTAAAAGTACTCTAAGAGCGGAAAGCCCTCGCCCTGAGCTTCCACATAACACCCATTTAACTCCTGACATTGATGCCAACCTGTTAAAATTTTTGGGTAATAAAAATGCCAATCTCAGAAGAGGTCCTGATAGGTTCTTAAAATCTTGTCAGGACAAACTCCTTGACTCTTTGGGCCCTGTTACTAAACTCTTTGAGCTCTCTGAGGAGGCAATTGCTAGTAATTCCATGTTAGACCCTTATGCTTCCAAGGAATGGATTCAGAGATTAGTTTATATTCTTGGAGATGCTAATATTTCTCTTTCTACCCAAATAAGGAGGTTAATTCTAAGGTGCATAGATCCTAAAATTACTGATTTCGCACCTACTGAGATGGGTCCCAAAGCGGACCAATTATTATTTGGGGATGCTGGGCTTCAACAACTAAGCTCTTATGTTAACACATTTAATAGTCTTAATAAAATTAAAACTAATACTAGAAAGATTTTTTATTAGTCTCAGCCTCAAAAGGTTTTCAACAGGGCTGGAAAAGGAAGAGACCACTTTTCCAGACGGTATTCAAACATCTCCAGTCTCATATCCATAACATTGCCCCCTCCACTTCCACGCATGCAAACTTTTTTTCCATCAAGGCCTAAAATGTCCATCAACAGGTCATTCAGGTTCTTCAGGAATTCCAGGAGATCCTTCCAAGGTAAGTTCTCCCACCTTTATTTCCACAAATTATTCTCATAAAAATAGGAGGCAGGCTTATGTATTTTATAACATAATGAAAGAAAATAACATCAGATCCATGGGTTCTTCTGGGTTTCAATGAAATTTCTACACCCATCAGTGAGGTTCTTCAATCAAGTTCGTCCAGAATTGATTCGTCTTCAAGCAAGTTTTCAGGTTCCTCAAGATCAAAAAGACAGTATTTCTTCAATCAACCATCTTCTTCAGTTGTCCTGTTCTTGTTTTTCAGCCTTTTTGGGACTTTTGTTATATTTTTCTCTAAATGTTTTTGGATTTTTTTGCATCAAAGATCAAAGATGAGGAGTGACTACATACTGGTCAATTTATGGATACTTGGACTTCTCTCATTGGTCCTTTATTTCTATAACATCTCAAGCCTTGTTCTAATTGGTTTCTATGTTATATTCAATGTTTTCTTTGTTTTTTCTGTAAAGTTTACTGTTCATTAAAATGCTGTCTGCAGTAAAGTGAAAAGATATAAAGCAACATACTCATCTCTGTCTCTTTAATGAAATCTAGATTATTCCATCACAAAGCTAGGATAATCGGAATTTTGGCATTTAAATTGTAGAATAAATATTCGTATTGATAATTGTTCTGGCATTCAAATGTTTATATATAAATATTGAGTCCCAAAGACTTACATTAACCTCTATAAAAAGGTGCATTAAAATATAGATATTTACATATAGATATGTACAATTGTACAGTCAATAATGGAATTTACATTTGATATCAGAAAGATATTTTTGATCAATTAAATTTTTTTTTAATTTGATAGTATTTTTTTGTTTCTTGCAGAAACAAAATGTTGAACTTTCAATAATTATTTAGAATGAACAAATACGGACAAAATTAGTAATTTTAAGCAAATGCCCAAACATAAACACATAGATAGATAGATAGAAAGACAGACAGAGGGACGCATGGACAGAAAAATAATTTTATAATCCATTTTATATTGAGTACAGACATCAGGGCCGATTTATCAAACTCTGAAGGCTCGACGGAAACAGACGTTATGAAGCAGCGGTCTAAAGACCGCTGCTTCATAACTTGTCCGCCTGCTCTGAGGCTGCGGACAGAAATCAACCCATCAAGTCTTTGAAAGAAAGCTGCTAAACTACTCTGTCATCTGATTAAAATCTGTAAATCTATTCTTTGGGAACCAACACAAAGGGATAGGATCTAAATCTTGTTCTTCTACACCAGGGAATTTATTTTGACAATAAATAGATAATCCCTAAGAGATTGATTTTAACACAAAAGAAATAATATAGTCTGTGAGTTTATCATTCTCAGCATTATTGGCAGATAAACATCTCCATATGACCTATGAAGCTGAAAATAGCATGTTTCAGATTTTGAGGATGTACAGGCTCATTATTCTACAAATTAAAAGCAACTACATTTATTATTGGATATTGCAGTAAATCTCACTGGCCAGTATTCATATTTTATATGTAATATTTCCAAAAACAAATGTCCTGGAGGGATTAAATCTTTAAGATAAACTCTGCATTAAATTAAATAATTTATATTTTTTTATTTAGTTAATATATTTTCAGAATATGAAAATATGTGTTTGAAATGCTAAATTTAAAGTGACAAAAAATACATTTTACAAGCACAGTACTGAAATTCTAATTTATTAGAAGTATTCTGATCAGTGTTACCATGTGAAAACTTTATATTCAACACTGGTTTTATTTTCTAATATCCTAAATCATCTGTCCCAATTAGTAAAGCTGTGCACATTCATCAAATCATATTACCAAGTCATGGCTTTGGACTGAATAATGCACTGATACATGAGCTAAATGTGACCAAAGTCTTAAAGAACCCAATGGAGAATGGCTTGATCATCAAAGAAATTACTTTGTTACCATCCCGCTGTAAGTGAAAGGCAGACTATTGGGCCTATTTAACAAAGGTCTGTCGGATCTGATCCAACAGTGTGCTCTCCGTATTCAGCATTGCACCAGCAGCTCTTGTGAGCTGCTGGTGCAACGCCGCCCCCTGCAGATCGGGTTGAATTGTGGCAATGTCTGTCCGCCTGCTCAGAGCACGTGGACAGGTTATGGAGCAGCATTCTTTAGACCGCTGCTTCCTAACTGGTGTTTCTGGCGAGCCTGCAAGCTCGCCAGAAACACGAGCCCTCAAGCTTCATCCGGAGCCTGATAAATGGGCCCCTATTTCTGACTATTAAAAAAGTAAGAAATATATTTACATAAGCTGAATACACATAAACATATATATATATATATATATATATATATATATATATATATTTATATTTATAAGCACATACATTTTTTTATGTTACGCCTGGATACATGAAATTTTATTGCAAGGACAGAGACTCCTATTTTGCTTTATATCTTTTTACTTTACTGCAGACTTTACTGCATTTTAATGAACAGTAAATTGTAAACAGAAAAAAACTAATAAAAAATTGAATATAACATAGAAACCAATGAGAACAAGGCTTAAGATGTTATTTAAATAAAGGACCAATGAGAGAAGTCCAAGTATCCATAAATTCAACTTCTTCAACTGACTTCCTCTTTCGGCCTGTCACAATGGACTGACTCTCCCACTCACAAAGATGGTCATTCCCTTGATCTGATTTTCACCTATCGATGCACTCTTTCAAATTTAACAAACTCCCCTTTTCCTCTCTCTGACCATCATCTCCTAACTTGCAACATCACTTCCCTACCTACAACTCCCCCTCCCTCTACCCCTCACACTAAACTTCACAGAAGCACTAAGTCACTAGATCTGCATCAGCTCGCTAGCTCTCTCAAACCTCTCCTCTCATCCATCACCTCCTTTTCCTGCCCTGACCAATCTATCTGCCAGTATAATTCCACCCTTACATCGGTCATTGACACTCTGGCCCCTCCAACCTTAGCTCAGAAACCACACTCTCATCCTCAGCCCTGGCATACTCCTCTGACACGATACCTACGCAAATGCTCCCGTACTGCTGAGCGACATTGGAGGAAATCTCGGAGTTTAGCTGACTTTCTTCACTACAAGTTCATCCTGAACTCCTACTATTCTGCCCTTAAACTTTATTAGCAACAATATTTTTCTAATCTCATCTCTACTCTTTCCTCTAACCCTAAACGTCTGTTCTCCACGTTCACTCTTCTCCGCCCACCCCCACCTCCTAACACAACCTCTCTCTCAGCTCAAGATTTTGCAAGCCACTTCAAAAACAAAATTGCCTCCATCAGAAGTGAAATCAGCTCTCAACATACTTCCAATCTCCCACCCCCTCAAAAGCTCACGATCACCCAAAATCCAAATATCCAAAAAGGCAGCTCTTTTGCCCCTGTTAATGAGGATGACGTTTCTGCCCTTATACTGTCCTCCCACCTCACTACTTGTCCCCTCGACCCCATCCCCTCACAGCTACTCCCCTCCATCTCTTCTACCCTCACCCCCATACTCACACACATTTTCAACCTCTCCCTCAGGACTGGCATATTTCCCTCATCTCTAAAACATGCACTGGTCAAACCTATCCTCAAAAAACCTTCCCTCGATCCAACCTCCCCTTCCAATTACCGCCCTATTTCCCTACTCCCTCTTGCCTCAAAGCTCCTTGAAAAGCTAGTTTACGCACGTCTATCCCATTTCCTTACACTAAACTCTCTTCTTGACCCACTGCAATCTGGATTTTGTTCCCATCACTCTACAGAGACAGCAATTGTCAAGGTTACCAATGACCTACTTACAGCAAAATCCAAAGGCCACTTCTCTCTGCTTATCCTCCTTGACCTGTCTGCAGCCTTTGACACTGTTGACCACCCTCTTCTGCTCCAAACCCTCCAATCCTTCGGCATCTGTGACACAGCTCTCTCGTGGTTCTCTTCCTATCTGACTAACCGTACATTTAGTGTAGCCTTCTCCGGAGCATCCTCTGCCCCATTACCACTTTCTGTTGGGGTACCTCAAGGCTCTGTCCTTGGTCCCCTTCTCTTTTCAATCTACACGTCGTCACTAGGTTCCTTAATAAAGTCCCATGGGTTTCAATACCATTTGTATGCCGATGACACCCAAATCTACCTCTCTGCACCAGACCTACCTCCTTCCTTTACTAACCCGTGTCACTAACTGTCTTTCTCACATCTCATCTTGGATGTCCTCTCACTACCTTAAGCTAAATCTCTCCAAAACTGAACTCCTTATTTTTCTCCCTTCTTCCAATGTCTCCACCCCCAAAATTTCTATAACTGTTGATAAATCCATCACTACCCCTACCCCGCACGCCCGATGTCTTGGGGTCACACTTGACTCATATCTTTCCTTCACTCCTCACATTCAGTCCTTGGCTAAAGCCTGTCGCTTCCACCTTAAAAACATTGCACAAATTAGACATTTCCTTACACAAGATACAACCAAGATTTTAATCCACTCTCTCATCCTTTCCCGCCTCGACTACTGCAATTCCGTCCTCTCTGGTCTAAATAACTGCCGCATAGCTCCTTTACAATCCATTATGAATGCTTCTGCCAGGCTCATCTTCCTTACTCATCGCTCTTCATCTGCTGAACCTCTCTGCCAATCCCTTCACTGGCTTCCTCTTGCCTCTAGGATTAAACATAAAATCTTCACCCTGACATATAAAGCTCTCAACTGCACTGCTCCCCCCTACATCTCAGAACTTGTCTCTAGATACTCTCCCTCCCGTCCCCTTCGATCAGCTCAGGATCTCCTCCTCTCCTCCTCTCTTGTTACTTCCTCACATTCCCGTTTACAGGACTTCTCCACACTGGCCCCAATCTTGTGGAATTCCCTGCCTCGCTCCATAAGACTCTCCCCTAGTCTTAACAGCTTCAAGCACTCCCTAAAAACTCTACTATTCAGGGATGCATACAACCAACACTAACCTTTCCTAACGCCATTGCTTTCCCCTTGAACCCCTTAGATTGTAAGCCTATGGGCCCAGCTGTTTACAGATCGCTTCATAAGAGCTGACTACAACAGTGAAACTCTCGGCAGGGCCCTCTACCCACTTGATCCCTACAAAAGCTATCCTGTACACCGACTATGTTTACAGCGCTGCAGAATCGGTTGGTGCTCTACAAATACCTGATAATAATAATAATAATAAATTGACCAGTATGTAGCCACTCCTCCTCTTTTCTCTTTGCTGCTCTCAGAGTTAAGTACATTGTATTCAATTTGAGAATAATTAAGATTATTCAGGTTTTGTTGTATTTAATATTTAATATTTAATTTTTCATTATTGAACTGTTTAGTACCCCAGATCTTCTCAATGGAGGCCTTCTAAAAGGGTTTCCAAAATTTCTAGATTACTATATCTGTATGCCCCTTTCTAGTAAGACTAAAAGTACTCTAAGAGAGGAAAGCCCTCGCCCTGAGCTTCCACATAACACCCATTTAACTCCTGACATTGATACCAACCTGTTAAAATTTTTGGGTAATAAAAATGCCAATCTCAGAAGAGGTCCTGATAGGTTCTTAAAATCTTGTCAGGACAAACTCCTTGACTCTTTGGGCCCTGTTACTAAACTCTTTGAGCTCTCTGAGGAGGCAATTGCTAGTAATTCCATGTTAGACCCTTATGCTTCCAAGGAATGGATTCAGAGATTAGTTTATATTCTTGGAGATGCTAATATTTCTCTTTCTACCCAAATAAGGAGGTTAATTCTAAGGTGCATAGATCCTAAAATTACTGATTTCGCACCTACTGAGATGGGTCCCAAAGCGGACCAATTAGTATTTGGGGATGCTGGGCTTCAACAACTAAGCTCTTATGTTAACACATTTAATAGTCTTAATAAAATTAAAACTAATACTAGAAAGATTTTTTATTAGTCTCAGCCTCAAAAGGTTTTCAACAGGGCTGGAAAAGGAAGAGAACACTTTTCCAGACGGTATTCAAACATCTCCAGTCTCATATCCATAACATTGCCCCCTCCACTTCCACGCATGCAAACTTTTTTTCCATCAAGGCCTAAAATGTCCATCAACAGGTCATTCAGGTTCTTCAGGAATTCCAGGAGATCCTTCCAAGGTAAGTTCTCCCACCTTTATTTCCACAAATTATTCTCATAAAAATAGGAGGCAGGCTTATGTATTTTATAACATAATGAAAGAAAATAACATCAGATCCATGGGTTCTTCTGGGTTTCAATGAAATTTCTACACCCATCAGTGAGGTTCTTCAATCAAGTTCGTCCAGAATTGATTCGTCTTCAAGCAAGTTTTCAGGTTCCTCAAGATCAAAAAGACAGTATTTCTTCAATCAACCATCTTCTTCAGTTGTCCTGTTCTTGTTTTTCAGCCTTTTTGGGACTTTTGTTATATTTTTCTCTAAATGTTTTTGGATTTTTTTGCATCAAAGATCAAAGATGAGGAGTGACTACATACTGGTCAATTTATGGATACTTGGACTTCTCTCATTGGTCCTTTATTTCTATAACATCTCAAGCCTTGTTCTAATTGGTTTCTATGTTATATTCAATGTTTTCTTTGTTTTTTCTGTAAAGTTTACTGTTCATTAAAATGCTGTCTGCAGTAAAGTGAAAAGATATAAAGCAACATACTCATCTCTGTCTCTTTAATGAAATCTAGATTATTCCATCACAAAGCTAGGATAATCGGAATTTTGGCATTTAAATTGTAGAATAAATATTCGTATTGATAATTGTTCTGGCATTCAAATGTTTATATATAAATATTGAGTCCCAAAGACTTACATTAACCTCTATAAAAAGGTGCATTAAAATATAGATATTTACATATAGATATGTACAATTGTACAGTCAATAATGGAATTTACATTTGATATCAGAAAGATATTTTTGATCAATTAATTTTTTTTTTAATTTGATAGTATTTTTTTGTTTCTTGCAGAAACAAAATGTTGAACTTTCAATAATTATTTAGAATGAACAAATACGGACAAAATTAGTAATTTTAAGCAAATGCCCAAACATAAACACATAGATAGATAGATAGAAAGACAGACAGAGGGACGCATGGACAGAAAAATAATTTTATAATCCATTTTATATTGAGTACAGACATCAGGGCCGATTTATCAAACTCTGAAGGCTCGACGGAAACAGACGTTATGAAGCAGCGGTCTAAAGACCGCTGCTTCATAACTTGTCCGCCTGCTCTGAGGCTGCGGACAGAAATCAACCCATCAAGTCTTTGAAAGAAAGCTGCTAAACTACTCTGTCATCTGATTAAAATCTGTAAATCTATTCTTTGGGAACCAACACAAAGGGATAGGATCTAAATCTTGTTCTTCTACACCAGGGAATTTATTTTGACAATAAATAGATAATCCCTAAGAGATTGATTTTAACACAAAAGAAATAATATAGTCTGTGAGTTTATCATTCTCAGCATTATTGGCAGATAAACATCTCCATATGACCTATGAAGCTGAAAATAGCATGTTTCAGATTTTGAGGATGTACAGGCTCATTATTCTACAAATTAAAAGCAACTACATTTATTATTGGATATTGCAGTAAATCTCACTGGCCAGTATTCATATTTTATATGTAATATTTCCAAAAACAAATGTCCTGGAGCGATTAAATCTTTAAGATAAACTCTGCATTAAATTAAATAATTTATATTTTTTTATTTAGTTAATATATTTTCAGAATATGAAAATATGTGTTTGAAATGCTAAATTTAAAGTGACAAAAAATACATTTTACAAGCACAGTACTGAAATTCTAATTTATTGGAAGTATTCTGATCAGTGTTACCATGTGAAAACTTTGTATTCAACACTGGTTTTATTTTCTAATATCCTAAATCATCTGTCCCAATTAGTAAAGCTGTGCACATTCATCAAATCATATTACCAAGTCATGGCTTTGGACTGAATAATGCACTGATACATGAGCTAAATGTGACCAAAGTCTTAAAGAACCCAATGGAGAATGGCTTGATCATCAAAGAAATTACTTTGTTACCATCCCGCTGTAAGTGAAAGGCAGACTATTGGGCCTATTTAACAAAGGTCTGTCGGATCTGATCCAACAGTGTGCTCTCCGTATTCAGCATTGCACCAGCAGCTCTTGTGAGCTGCTGGTGCAACGCCGCCCCCTGCAGATCGGGTTGAATTGTGGCAATGTCTGTCCGCCTGCTCAGAGCACGTGGACAGGTTATGGAGCAGCATTCTTTAGACCGCTGCTTCCTAACTGGTGTTTCTGGCGAGCCTGCAAGCTCGCCAGAAACACGAGCCCTCAAGCTTCATCCGGAGCCTGATAAATGGGCCCCTATTTCTGACTATTAAAAAAGTAAGAAATATATTTACATAAGCTGAATACACATAAACATATATATATATATATATATATATATATATATATATATATATATATTTATATTTATAAGCACATACATTTTTTTATGTTACGCCTGGATACATGAAATTTTATTGCAAGGACAGAGACTCCTATTTTGCTTTATATCTTTTTACTTTACTGCAGACTTTATTGCATTTTAATGAACAGTAAATTGTAAACAGAAAAAAACTAATAAAAAATTGAATATAACATAGAAACCAATGAGAACAAGGCTTAAGATGTTATTTAAATAAAGGACCAATGAGAGAAGTCCAAGTATCCATAAATTCAACTTCTTCAACTGACTTCCTCTTTCGGCCTGTCACAATGGACTGACTCTCCCACTCACAAAGATGGTCATTCCCTTGATCTGATTTTCACCTATCGATGCACTCTTTCAAATTTAACAAACTCCCCTTTTCCTCTCTCTGACCATCATCTCCTAACTTGCAACATCACTTCCCTACCTACAACTCCCCCTCCCTCTACCCCTCACACTAAACTTCACAGAAGCACTAAGTCACTAGATCTGCATCAGCTCGCTAGCTCTCTCAAACCTCTCCTCTCATCCATCACCTCCTTTTCCTGCCCTGACCAATCTATCTGCCAGTATAATTCCACCCTTACATCGGTCATTGACACTCTGGCCCCTCCAACCTTAGCTCAGAAACCACACTCTCATCCTCAGCCCTGGCATACTCCTCTGACACGATACCTACGCAAATGCTCCCGTACTGCTGAGCGACATTGGAGGAAATCTCGGAGTTTAGCTGACTTTCTTCACTACAAGTTCATCCTGAACTCCTACTATTCTGCCCTTAAACTTTATTAGCAACAATATTTTTCTAATCTCATCTCTACTCTTTCCTCTAACCCTAAACGTCTGTTCTCCACGTTCACTCTTCTCCGCCCACCCCCACCTCCTAACACAACCTCTCTCTCAGCTCAAGATTTTGCAAGCCACTTCAAAAACAAAATTGACTCCATCAGAAGTGAAATCAGCTCTCAACATACTTCCAATCTCCCACCCCCTCAAAAGCTCACGATCACCCAAAATCCAAATATCCAAAAAGGCAGCTCTTTTGCCCCTGTTAATGAGGATGACGTTTCTGCCCTTATACTGTCCTCCCACCTCACTACTTGTCCCCTCGACCCCATCCCCTCACAGCTACTCCCCTCCATCTCTTCTACCCTCACCCCCATACTCACACACATTTTCAACCTCTCCCTCAGGACTGGCATATTTCCCTCATCTCTAAAACATGCACTGGTCAAACCTATCCTCAAAAAACCTTCCCTCGATCCAACCTCCCCTTCCAATTACCGCCCTATTTCCCTACTCCCTCTTGCCTCAAAGCTCCTTGAAAAGCTAGTTTACGCACGTCTATCCCATTTCCTTACACTAAACTCTCTTCTTGACCCACTGCAATCTGGATTTTGTTCCCATCACTCTACAGAGACAGCAATTGTCAAGGTTACCAATGACCTACTTACAGCAAAATCCAAAGGCCACTTCTCTCTGCTTATCCTCCTTGACCTGTCTGCAGCCTTTGACACTGTTGACCACCCTCTTCTGCTCCAAACCCTCCAATCCTTCGGCATCTGTGACACAGCGCTCTCGTGGTTCTCTTCCTATCTGACTAACCGTACATTTAGTGTAGCCTTCTCCGGAGCATCCTCTGCCCCATTACCACTTTCTGTTGGGGTACCTCAAGGCTCTGTCCTTGGTCCCCTTCTCTTTTCAATCTACACGTCGTCACTAGGTTCCTTAATAAAGTCCCATGGGTTTCAATACCATTTGTATGCCGATGACACCCAAATCTACCTCTCTGCACCAGACCTACCTCCTTCCTTTACTAACCCGTGTCACTAACTGTCTTTCTCACATCTCATCTTGGATGTCCTCTCACTACCTTAAGCTAAATCTCTCCAAAACTGAACTCCTTATTTTTCTCCCTTCTTCCAATGTCTCCACCCCCAAAATTTCTATAACTGTTGATAATTCCATCACTACCCCTACCCCGCACGCCCGATGTCTTGGGGTCACACTTGACTCATATCTTTCCTTCACTCCTCACATTCAGTCCTTGGCTAAAGCCTGTCGCTTCCACCTTAAAAACATTGCAAAAATTAGACATTTCCTTACACAAGATACAACCAAGATTTTAATCCACTCTCTCATCCTTTCCCGCCTCGACTACTGCAATTCCGTCCTCTCTGGTCTAAATAACTGCCGCATAGCTCCTTTACAATCCATTATGAATGCTTCTGCCAGGCTCATCTTCCTTACTCATCGCTCTTCATCTGCTGCACCTCTCTGCCAATCCCTTCACTGGCTTCCTCTTGCCTCTAGGATTAAACATAAAATCTTCACCCTGACATATAAAGCTCTCAACTGCACTGCTCCCCCCTACATCTCAGAACTTGTCTCTAGATACTCTCCCTCCCGTCCCCTTCGATCAGCTCAGGATCTCCTCCTCTCCTCCTCTCTTGTTACTTCCTCACATTCCCGTTTACAGGACTTCTCCACACTGGCCCCCATCTTGTGGAATTCCCTGCCTCGCTCCATAAGACTCTCCCCTAGTCTTAACAGCTTCAAGCACTCCCTAAAAACTCTACTATTCAGGGATGCATACAACCAACACTAACCTTTCCTAACGCCATTGCTTTCCCCTTGAACCCCTTAGATTGTAAGCCTATGGGCCCAGCTGTTTACAGATCGCTTCATAAGAGCTGACTACAACAGTGAAACTCTCGGCAGGGCCCTCTACCCACTTGATCCCTACAAAAGCTATCCTGTACACCGACTATGTTTACAGCGCTGCAGAATCGGTTGGTGCTCTACAAATACCTGATAATAATAATAATAATAAATTGACCAGTATGTAGCCACTCCTCCTCTTTTCTCTTTGCTGCTCTCAGAGTTAAGTACATTGTATTCAATTTGAGAATAATTAAGATTATTCAGGTTTTGTTGTATTTAATATTTAATATTTAATTTTTCATTATTGAACTGTTTAGTACCCCAGATCTTCTCAATGGAGGCCTTCTAAAAGGGTTTCCAAAATTTCTAGATTACTATATCTGTATGCCCCTTTCTAGTAAGACTAAAAGTACTCTAAGAGCGGAAAGCCCTCGCCCTGAGCTTCCACATAACACCCATTTAACTCCTGACATTGATGCCAACCTGTTAAAATTTTTGGGTAATAAAAATGCCAATCTCAGAAGAGGTCCTGATAGGTTCTTAAAATCTTGTCAGGACAAACTCCTTGACTCTTTGGGCCCTGTTACTAAACTCTTTGAGCTCTCTGAGGAGGCAATTGCTAGTAATTCCATGTTAGACCCTTATGCTTCCAAGGAATGGATTCAGAGATTAGTTTATATTCTTGGAGATGCTAATATTTCTCTTTCTACCCAAATAAGGAGGTTAATTCTAAGGTGCATAGATCCTAAAATTACTGATTTCGCACCTACTGAGATGGGTCCCAAAGCGGACCAATTATTATTTGGGGATGCTGGGCTTCAACAACTAAGCTCTTATGTTAACACATTTAATAGTCTTAATAAAATTAAAACTAATACTAGAAAGATTTTTTATTATTCTCAGCCTCAAAAGGTTTTTAACAGGGCTGGAAAAGGAAGAGACCACTTTTCCAGACGGTATTCAAACATCTCCAGTCTCATATCCATAACATTGCCCCCTCCACTTCCACGCATGCAAACTTTTTTTTCCATCAAGGCCTAAAATGTCCATCAACAGGTCATTCAGGTTCTTCAGGAATTCCAGGAGATCCTTCCAAGGTAAGTTCTCCCACCTTTATTTCCACAAATTATTCTCATAAAAATAGGAGGCAGGCTTATGTATTTTATAACATAATGAAAGAAAATAACATCAGATCCATGGGTTCTTCTGGGTTTCAATGAAATTTCTACACCCATCAGTGAGGTTCTTCAATCAAGTTCGTCCAGAATTGATTCGTCTTCAAGCAAGTTTTCAGGTTCCTCAAGATCAAAAAGACAGTATTTCTTCAATCAACCGTCTTCTTCAGTTGTCCTGTTCTTGTTTTTCAGCCTTTTTGGGACTTTTGTTATATTTTTCTCTAAATGTTTTTGGATTTTTTCGCATCAAAGATCAAAGATGAGGAGTGACTACATACTGGTCAATTTATGGATACTTGGACTTTTCTCATTGGTCCTTTATTTCTATAACATCTCAAGCCTTGTTCTCATTGGTTTCTATGTTATATTCAATGTTTTCTTTGTTTTTTCTGTAAAGTTTACTGTTCATTAAAATGCTGTCTGCAGTAAAGTGAAAAGATATAAAGCAACATACTCATCTCTGTCTCTTTAATGAAATCTAGATTATTCCATCACAAAGCTAGGATAATCGGAATTTTGGCATTTAAATTGTAGAATAAATATTCGTATTGATAATTGTTCTGGCATTCAAATGTTTATATATAAATATTGAGTCCCAAAGACTTACATTAACCTCTATAAAAAGGTGCATTAAAATATAGATATTTACATATAGATATGTACAATTGTACAGTCAATAATGGAATTTACATTTGTTATCAGAAAGATATTTTTGATCAATTAATTTTTTTTTTAATTTGATAGTATTTTTTTGTTTCTTGCAGAAACAAAATGTTGAACTTTCAATAATTATTTAGAATGAACAAATACAGACAAAATTAGTAATTTTATGCAAATGCCCAAACATAAACACATAGATAGATAGAAAGACAGACAGAGGGACGCATGGACAGAAAAATAAATAGATAGACAGACAGAAAGATAATTCTCATTCTCATAAATAAACCCATTCCAAAAACCTGATTCAATAACCTGACTCTTTTTCTAACAGTAAGAGAATTTATCGCTGCAAATTGTTGCAGAATTTCTTTCTGCAAATAGTACTTTTCTATGGTAAATGTGCCAATTCAGCCACAATCTACTTGGCAGAAAGGCATATAAAGTCAAGCACATATAAGCTCTACTGGCATCTATAAAACATGACACAAACATATGTCAGAAAGGTTACATGTACTCATACCAATGGCAGTCATCTTAGCCAAGCAGCCAAAATACACAACCTAGTCGACAGCACAGATGGAAAATGAAAACGTTATTTGTTCTTGGCAATATGGTCAATAAGCTTTATTTTTTTATTTTAACATTGTTAATTATTTAATATGAATACAGGTAATTAGAACGCTGCTGTTTATCTCAGTCTTTCTGTGTATCTATCAACTTGACTCCAACTCAACACCTGCCCTCTTACTCAATGCAGATGGTGACAACCTTTATCGTGCTTGTTGCACTCAGTATTTCGATGTTATGCACCACTTTATTCTTTTATGGTATTAACTTAAAGGGATAATAAAGTCAAACTGATTTCTTTTGTGATTCAGACGGAAGACACAATTTTAAACTATTGTTTGGCTTTGTTCTACTGGTATCTGTTGTTGAAGAGTAGGCTCGGGAGCATTAATGCACCTCTGGGACCCAGCTGAACACGTCAGGAGAGCCACTGATAAGAAGTAAATATGTGCAGTCACTAATCACCAGCTGGGCCCCATTAGCACATTGCTGCTCCTATGCATACCTAGGTATACTTTAAAAAAAGGATACCAAGAGAGCAAAGACAATTTAATAATAGAAATAGACTGGAAAATTGTTTAAAATTGTATGCTCTATCTGAACCATGCAAGATAAATTTTTACCTGACTGTCCCTTTAACAAACTTATAAAACTGCTGTGGCTAATACATTATAAACAATTTTAAAAAAAAGTTTTTATTTGGCTATTTTTGCATTAAAAGAAGTAATATGAGGCCCAAATAATTCGATTTATTTTATGACATAGACAGACTATAAAAACCCATCACATTTTATATATTCATTGCATTGGTCTGAAAACAATAAAGTAACAATCCTTGAACAAGCAAATGCATACACCAAAAATGTTGTTGATTGGTTCATACAGTTAAAGATGAGAAAAGCTGAAAATTGACATAATTCACAAACGATCCAGCAATGTCCTTGTCGGTTGATATATGTTGGTTGAGTTATTCTTTATTGGTTTCATGTGATTAAGCCCCCTAACTAAGGAGACTGGAGCATACCTGTCTGACATAGAGGCTTCTGCTTAAGAAGGATCCTCGGAGGATGCAATCTGATTTCTGGGTACTGGGTTATTACAGCTAATATGAAATCAGCTTTATTAGGGACAATTGCAGTTATTTATCAACTGATGTTTAACTATTACATTTGAATTATCTGGGACTCAATATCCTTTTGTTGCTGAGTTATTCTTATGTCAGCCAATATAGTATCTAAGTCTCATTTTTGTTCTTGATAAACCCGACCATATTAAAAAACAATACATTAAAAAAAATGCTGCTGGCTTGTAGCAGTAGCACTTGCTAGCTATTACTATAACTTTATTTAATTTTGCGATGCTGTACATTCACTTATCTTCTGCCCTCATAACATTCCCCATAGAAATGAACATTTACAAACCAATTCCGAACTACACTTGTATGAATATTGGTTGAAGCAAAATAAAGAAAATGTTGTGATGGATAATTCTTTTGCCTGTGCATATGTCTACTGATTACAATTTTTATCTTTTGGCGTAACCCTTTTATTAAAATATTATATTTCATGGGGGCGGAGCCAACTACCGCACATAGCAGTCACCATTATACAGAGCTCCTCCAAATATTTTAATACTAAGCTACTAAAATCTAACTAAAAGAGGGGCTTTTTTTTTACAAGAAGGCTCTTTAGTATCTGCCCATCAGCCTGTATCAGTAAACCACACTTTGGATCACTTGGTGCTCTGCTACGAGCTGCACCAGACTAGAGAGAGGCGAGGACCGCAAGTACTCCAGGGCTACTAGCCAGATCTAACCAGCGATCCGTCTACCTAGTGCTACAACAGCTGCAGCAGCACCTTGCATTGCGCTCCGGAGGGTCGGGGATCCGCTCCGGAGCCCTACTGAACACACAGCTACTGCAGCCTAAGACACCTGTGGAGCATCACGGACGGTGTACTTCCAGACTTAACACGACTACGGCAATAGTGAGTACTGACTAAGTGTATGCTGGCTAGAATCGGGGTAGCACATAATCAACCCTATATACTGATATAGAGGTGCAGCGCACTCGGTATAGAGACTCTTGCTTCCACCACGCTATCACCAAGTCCTTCCTGAGTTAAGGCGCGAAAACGCCATTTTTGGTCTCCCTGCTAACGTGCACCCAGCTGTGTGTAACGCATATTAGCTAAAACAGTTAAGTCTCATACCTAAGTCTAACTCCTAACGGAGCTCCTGAGAGGAGGTTATTTAACCCTTATCTACTCAAGGAAGACCCATAAGTTTTGCCTAAGCTACCTGAGTACTTACTTTCAATAAGCAAGGGGTCATTATAACGGAACTCCCACGTGGGCAATACACTCAGCATAGTCGCTTTCCCATCACTTTTGCAGCGACTCAGACATGATGGTGCATTTTACAGAGGACTTTCAGTTTATTGGGGAAATACATTTGTGAAAGGCAATAAGTGAGCCCTTTTTATTCCCACTCCAAGAAACACAGCTGGCTTAACATAAGTTTATTGGTTTGCACGGACACTCTTGGTTTGCACTGACAATCCTGTACATCTTTAGTACATCCTGTGTTAAGGACATTGAGTTTGCAGACGAGCTGTTTTATATACTACTACCTTTAAAACAAAATATTGTGGCAGTGGGGGGGCTCTGAGCAACCCTCATACATAAGCAGCATCACCTTAAACTAGAGCTACTGCAATGCACATATCTCCCCATATCCCGTCTCTTCTTCACCTGTAAAACCTAACCAAACATGGAGTAAGCCCTCCTCTGCCCCTAACGCCTGCCTACCACTCAGGGTAAACTAGACTGCGGTGACACCCTGGTGTGTCCACGTTACACAGGAATCTTGCATAATCTATACACAGCCTGCACCTTTGCCCTCTTAGACCCCCCTCTCCTTCCTTTCCCACGTCCACCCCCAGGGCGCGGGTCATATCCTCACTCCCTTTGCCGGTCTCTCCCAGAGGTGGCATAGCCCCAGGAGAGGGGGAGTAACTCATTAATACTATTATCCAGCAGTGGGCCACTAGGCTTTCCCATCTGTGCTATCATTAAATATAACTCCCTAGCCGACTCTGGGAACCGCTCACCTGTACTATGGCCCAATCTACCAAAAGAAAACCAAAACACCAAGAAAAACCTAAGAGGACTCTCACTGATCATTTCCACAATAAAAACTTCTCAGACCCTGACTTCTCAGGGGACGAGTCTAGAGACTCTGAGACTCCAGTCACGGATAATACTAGGCCTGAGATTTCCCACAAAGATAAAACAACATTATCTCAGTCAACTTTTTTAGAATCTATCAGAATCCTAACTGATAAGATGGATACTCACTACTCATCCTTAAGGCAGGAACTCCGCCAATCTGTTGGCGAGCTAAAAAGAGAGATTTCTTCCCTTGGTGAGAGAACTGAAATCCTTGAGAGAAAGCATGAGGATCTTACAACTGACCACGCCAACCTTTTGGCTTATTCTCAATCATTGGCAGAACAAATGTCTGATCTTGAATCTAAACTAGCAGATAACGAAGATAGATCTCGTCACAACAACCTCAGGATCCGAGGCATCCCTGAAGACGTCCCTACATCAGACCTCCATCAATATTTGACTACTCTGTTTCAGGTCATCCTTGACTCTCCCACAGATCGGGACCTCCTGATGGACAGAGCAAATAGATCCACACGCCCCCGTAATTCAGTACCTGACACTCCTAGAGACGTCATTGTACGTCTACATTACTACACCGCTAAGGAGAGAATCATGAGAGCCTCCTTCACCAACAGACCCCTCAAGGATCCATACAACAAATTACAGATTTTTCCAGATTTGTCTCCATACACCTTGAACAAGAGGAGGACTTTCCATCAGTTCACCCTAGCCCTCAGACAAAACAAGGTTAAATACAGATGGGGATTTCCTGTCAAGCTTCACGTGCAGTATCAAGATTCCTCCCATACAGTCTCCTCTCTCGAACAGGGAATACAGCTCCTCACCACTTGGGGACTCACTGGTCCTACTGGTTTACCTCCCAGGAAAAAAGGAAAAACGGGTGATCTGAACCCATCTGCATCAGAATGGCGCACCAGGGTTCCCACCCCACCTCCCTAAATTTTAGGCCTCTTCTGAGATTATCCTCAGAGGTATCCTCTGCACTGAGCGCCTTTTGCGTGACTTTTTGAGAGAACATTTCCTCAAGACACCCTCCTAACTTATACCTCAAAGGATATTCCAGATGGGGGAGTGCACATGCGGGTACATACCTTACTCTTCTTTCACTCCCTCACCCTTGATCTGCTTGGCAGGACCCTTGCTCTGGAAACTCGATGGACAGGTAAGCCCTGAGCCCACATACGGGTACATACCTTACTCTATTCTTGGCTCATGGCTTCCTATTTGTTTACATTAGCTAGATAGAGGTTTACTATGACAAATATATAGTCCACAAGTTTATTTATATGTTATTGATCATCAGAAATGTTGTTTACTTTTTATTGGTTTCCTCTATTAGGCCTCCATATGCAGCCCCTGCTCTAAGCCAAAGAATATTCTAAGTTCAATATATACAGGCCGGATACAGGCACTTTCCCCGTTATATTAGGTACCTTATCATCCCCTCTTTATTTCAATCATAACTTTCTCCCACAAAGGGCCTAGTTCATCCTTCCCCTAATGATTTATGCTCTTTGTTACCCCCTTTCATCAGTACACTCTAATCCCTGTCTATCAAGCCTATTTAAAGTGTACATGTGTTTACACACGGTTAACCATAGAGTCTTCTACAGTCACATTTGCTGATGTAAATCTTACCTCACTGCTTGTAGTGCATTAATTATGTGACTCTAGAATAATAACAGATTCTCCCTGTATAGTTTATACTCTACATTACTGTATTTCAGGAGTACTTTGTGTGCCTAGTTTAAGACTGTCTATGCAATCTGTTAACATTTTAAGTGAGACTTTAAATATGATTGTACAGCTGTATCTGATATATCTAATTTGTTAAAAATTTTCTAACAGGTTGCTCCTCTGATAAGCTTGAGGGTATTGTAAACACCCATGCCTAGAAGAAGGCACACTCTTACTTCGCATTAGTCCCACCCTAGAATATATAATCCCACCTCTCAGTTGCTATAGATACTATCGGGCTGTGCTAACTGGGAATGCTCGGCTCGGCATAACTTGTCTGTTTAACAGAGGAAGACATCAACCCATACTTAATTATATTATAAGCTCCACCACATTGATTAGAAGGCTCCGCCCCTCCACTCCCCTCTTTTCTATCTAAGCGGCTTTTTGCCCGCTGATATCCCCTCCCCCCCCCTACATATGTCGGCCCAAGAGTGGCCAACACACATACTAGCTCTCCACAGACTGAAGCTCTGACTCAGATATGCAATGAAGCGTTTTCCATTGTCCTGTGGAGACCACTAGCCAATAATATAATATAATACAAAATGAAGTTCTATTTTCTTTCACCTGCACTTTTGTTTAACACCATATTAAAATATGACTATATGTAACTCTCTTATTATATGTCAATACTGTCTTATCACCAAATTTAGATTACATACAATGTAAGACTCTTTTTGTTATAATATTGTTCTAAAGGTGAATCTTGCTTGTTAATACTTATTTCAACTTCAATAAAAAATTATTTGGGAAAAAAAAAAAAAAAAATATTATATTTCATGCATTTATCACATTCTTGATTTTGAATAGCGTTGTTTAACTTGGGTATTTCAATTTCTCCAAGTAGCTTTGAGTGTTACACCTTCAATTTCAAATAAGTTTATTTCTATTTGTCAAACATGACAAAAATGATATATTGGTCAGTAAATCTTCTTTTCAAAGCATCCTGTCAAATGACAGCAGCACAGAATAATTAGTTTCAAAACAAATATTCAAAACAATAATTCGAAACAAATATTCTGAAAAACTATTTTTTCAGAATATTTGTGTGCTACACTATTCGGTATTTATTTAGTTTAAAATGATACTGAATATTCGTTAACATTTGAATTATTTTTAGTTAAACCGGATTCAAATGTTGCTTTGTTGCAGGTGGCACAGTCTTACCAGCAGCTTCAGCACTTAACTATAGTGCGGAGGTGAGCTGCGCTAATCTGACCTTCTCCACAGAGTCCAGGGGCAAATTAATAATGTGGCTGGATCAGTTCTTAAGCACAGGCTCTGTGAAGAAGGGTCTGATAGGCAGTTCAGTGGGGGCTGCGCTAATATGACCTTCTCCACAGAGTCCAGGGGCAAATTAATAATGTGGCTGGATCAGTTCTTAAGCACAGGCTCTGTGAAGAAGGGTCTGATAGGCAGTTCAGTGGGGGCTGCGCTTATCTGACCCTTCTTCACAGAGTCCAGGGGCATTGCTAATAGGAGGATTAGTGTGGCTGGATCAGTATTTTAGCACAGGCTTTGTGAAGAAGGGATGGATTAGTCTGGCCCCCACTGCACTGCCTATAGCACTACCTATAGCGCTGCCAATCAGACCCTTCTTCACAAAGCCTACGCTAAAGGACTGATCCAGCCTCACTAATCCTCATTTTAGAGTGGCCCCTTAAACTTAAGTTAAGCAGTGCTGCTCCTTAACTCATCCGCCACATCTGAGATGACGGACAGCAATCATCCCGATCGGATAGGATCGGGATGATTGACACCCCTGCTAGCGGCTGATTGGCCCCGAATGTGCAGGGGGCGACATTGCACAAGCATTTAACCAGAAATGCTTGTGCAATGATAAATGCCGACAGCATATGCTGTCGGCATTTATTGATTTCAGATGAACATGATCCACTACAGCGGATTGTGTCCATCCGACATTTGATAAATCTTCCCCTAGGCATCTTTAAATGGATAAAACAAAACCTCCTATGTAGTTAATCAGGTATAAGAAAGGTAAAAAAATGTATATATTTATTGCGTGACAGAAAACATATATTGATCTACATAGCAGCATCATTATAACACTTCATTATATTCTTCTCTACACAAGTAAATGACCAACATACTGTACTAGTGAAGGTGAGATTTGGCATCTTTATATGACTTTGCTTCACACCAAAATTTTGGGTATTCACTAAGAAATATCAGTGTAATATTTCACCATTAAGTGACTAGTAAACACTTTGAGATTAATTATTTTTTGCCCCCCTTTCATGTAATTTAGCACACTTCAAATGGCTAACCTTGCTAATATTTTTCCCTAACTGGCTTCATCAGGAAACGATTGCAAAACAGTGAATTTATACTCACAAAACGACTGTGTCTACCAGTGCCTTCTGTAGATTTAATCCCAGATTGGCACTACCAAATGAGTCAATTGAACGGGTGAAGTATGACAATATTAAAACCATTTCAGCAAACAAGATTTTTTTTTTTATATATAATTTTTATTGAATATTTTCATCAATGACAGGAATCACATAAGGAAAAATAACTAGACTAAATACGTCAATATTAGTAACAATAATTGGAACAAAATGCAGTGACATAAAATAAACAGGTAAATAAAAAGGCAAATAAACAAAAAATAAATAAAAAAAGAAGGGCAGATAATTAGCTACATATAAGCAATAATGTTGCAATGCCAGTAAAGAAGATAAAGAGCCAGAGATGGGAAGGGAGAGGGGAAGAGGGGGGAGGAAGAGGTAGGGGAAGGGGTTTAATACTACGGTCTAAGTGGGTTTATGGTTTCCCAATAGAATTTAACATTGTGATAGAAATTCAATTTGTGATTTTTGAAATAATGATATTCTTCTAGTTGTATAAGTTCCTATGTGCGAGCCCTCCATGATTCGACTGTAGGTATAATGTTAGTTTTCCAGTTTCTGGCGAGTAAGGATTTTGCTCCATTTATACAGATCTGTAGGAGGCATGATCTCAGCCTACACAAGTGTTTGGGTTTATCATTAAATAGTACTATCAAAGGTGTAAGTTTGAATGATGTGTCAAATAAAGGAGAGAGTATCTGCTGTATGGCGGTCCAAAAAGGCTGCAAGTTGGGGCAAGACCACCAAATATGTGTCATATTGCCAACTGCTCCGCAGCCCCTCCAGCACATGGGGGATGATTTTGGGTAGAGGCATCTCAACCTTGCCGGTGTAAGGTACTATCTAGATATGATTTTATAGTTCATCTCGAGGATTTGCGTAGATGTGGATGAGTGATGAGTGCAAAGGTAAAGTCGGTCCCAAGTTTCCAAAGGGATGTCTATGTCAAGTTCTTTGACCCAATTTTGAGTGGATTTGGGTAGTTGTGTATGTAGACAATTATCCAACATTCTCCTGGAGACTGCTTGTGAACCTTTCAATGCGTTCCCATGTCTGCATAAGGATTCAAAGTGTGTGAGAGGTCGTATTAGATATTGTTTGTGGGGGGAAGTAGTTAAAAGGTGCCTCAATTGGGAGTATTTGAGCCAGTGTGTAAAGGTGCCATTTAAAATATTGGATAATTCTTGATCTGGTTTTAGGGCTCCCAGATGTATAAACTTGCATATTGGGGATGAAAAGCCCAGATCTGCAAGCAGAGAATTCCCAGGCGAAGCCTGGACATTGCCTAGCAGCTTCGTATTCTGGAAAATTGGGAACATAGGCGAAAATGGGGATGAGAATGTGCCTATTTAAAGGCGAGGACTTGACTGCGACTGGACGAAAAGATGCCGGTAACCAGCATAGGGGGCCAATTTGTGGGGTCCGAAGAATGTGGGTGTCTAATGTCAACCATGCTTTATCTTGATGTCCTGCGTTTCAGTCTAAAATGCGTTGTAGTGTACTAGCTTGATAATACCTCTCTATGCAAGGGACACCTAACCCACCACGTTGTTTAGATCGATAAAGAGTTTGCTTCGCTACCCTGGGTTTCTTACCACCCCATATAAAATTGTTAAGAACAGATTATAGTTGTATTATGTATGGTTGTGGGAGATTAATCGGGACCGTTTGTAGCACATAAAGAATTTGAGGTAAAATGGACATCTTTACCACTTGTATTCTACCCCACCAGAAGGCTTTGACTGCCATTTTTGACTATCTATTTGAATTCGTTTAAGTAGCGGAATATAATTAGCACTAAAAAGCGAGCTGATTTGAGGGATAAGTTTAATGCCTAAGTACTGTATGTGGTCTCTACACATCCGGTATGGGCAAATTGAAGAAAGGGCTTCAAATTGATGTGGTTTCATATTAATATTGAGAATGTTGGATTTTTGATTATTGATGTGGAAATGGGAGATCACTCCGAAATTGTGAAATTCTTGCAAAAGGTGTGGAATAGAGGTAAACGGGTCGGTTAAAGTCAGCAAAATATCGTCTGCGTACAAACTTATTTTATATTCATTGGGGCCTATTGCGATACCTCTAATGTCTGTGTTGTGTCTAATATGTGCCGCCAAAGGTTCCATCGCAAGCGCAAATAGTAATGGAGAGAGAGGGCATCCCTGGCGGGTCCCATTGTTAATCTGAAAGGAATCTGAGAGAGTGATATTTACCTTGACCTTAGCCGAGGGTTCGCTATATAGGCTAAAGATTCTATTAACCATGATTTCATGAAAACCAAACCACCCCAAGGCAGATTGCAGGTACGACCAGTTAAGTCTGTCAAACGCTTTTTCCGCGTCGGTAGAGACCAGGACCGACTCCATTTTTGTTGTAGACACATTGTCTATCAAATGCAATGTTCTAATAGTGTTGTCCCTGGCCTCACAACGCAGGATAAAGCCTGCCTGGTCTACATGAATGAGTTGTGGTAGGTATTTATTGATTCTAATTGAAAGGATCTTGGCAAAAATGTTTGCATCTGTATTAATCAGTGAAATAGGACGGTAGCTACTTGGCATATGTGGGGGTTTGTCTTGTTTATGCAATTAAGTAATATGAGCTGATAGCATGTCTTTGGAGAAGTGTTTGGTGTCGTCTACTGAGTTAAATAGTGCACTTAGTTGAGGGGCTAAAATACTTTTAAAGGTCTTATAGTAAGAATTAGACAGTCCATCAGGTCCTGGGCTCTTATGATTTGAGAGGGCTTCTATAGCCGAGAGAATCTCTGAGATTTCTATAGGGGCATCTAACTGTGCAGCCTCTTCTTGTGATAGACTTGGGAGGTCTGCTTTTATGATATACTCATCATATTCTGACTGATTCTGTTGTGTGTCCAAAGGGGATAGGTTATATAGGGCTTGGAAATAACCATGAAAAACTTTAGCTATCCCCTTGCTGTCTTGAATATTAGAGGAATCAGGAGTGGAAATCTTATGGATATAAGATTTAAGTGTTCTTTGACGAAGGGCCCGCGCTAACATTGTGCCTATTTTATTACCCTCTATAAAATAAAGTTTTTTTTAGGTAAAAAGCGTGTTTCTGTGCCTCTTTGTTAAGAAAGACATTGAGTTCCAATCTAGCTTTCGTCAGTTTACTCTGCAATGATGTGTTGTGGGGGAGGCATGAGAGATTAGCTTCTAGATTGTTTATGTTATTTGACAAGGTCTCGAATTCTCTCCTACTAGTCTTAACCAAATTTGCTTTATGTTTAAGAAAGTCACCCCTGATGACCGCTTTGTGAGCATCCCATAATGTGTGCATTGAAGTATCATCATTACTGTTAAGCTGGAAATACTCGACAAGCGAGCGGGTCATTTTTTCTGTCAGTTGAGTATTTTGAAGGAGCGAGTCATATAGTCTCCAACAGTATTGAGAAATCGGGGCCGATGGCCATGAAATTTCTAATGTGGTCATAGAGTGATCTGACCAGGATGTAGATGATATATCTGAGTGTTTGGCTAAGTGTAAATGGTTCTGATCAAGGAAGATGTAGTCAATCCTGGATCAGGATTTCTGTGGAGTAAAAAGTGTATCTCTTAGACGTAGGGTTTTGGAGCCTCCAGACATCTACCAGGGATAAACCTTGTAGTTTGGCCCAAATAGACTGTAATGTCGAGGGAGGAATTTAACTACGTCCATGTGAGCAGTCTAGTGTGGGGGATAATGCTACATTGAAATCACCTGCCAGGACCAAAAAACCTTTAGCTATAGGTGTGATTAAGTCTAGAGCTTTCCTAAAGAGCTTTGCTTGTTGGTTGTTTGGGGCATATATGTTAGCCAAGGTAACCGGTTGATTGTATAGGGTGCCTATTAATATCAATAATCTTCCCTCTGCATCTTTGTGCATGGATGTCAATATAAAAGGTAACCTTTTATGTATTAATATACCCACCCCATTTGTCTTTGATGTGTTATGGGAGAAGTAGTTGTTGGGGTATGTTCTGGAGGAGCATGCTGGTGCAGCTAATTGGCAAAAGTGTGTTTCTTGAACAAAGACTAAATCCCCTCCCTGTCTATGAAACCAATTTAGGGCTATAGATCGTTTTGTCGGGGAGTTAAGTCCCTTCACATTTTGGGACAGGATTTTTACACTATGGAGGCTCATAGTGAACAGTCCAAACTAAATGCATAGCGTGTCTGAAGTGGGATACAAATATTGTGTAGATTGTGTACCGAGGATGTGTGATGTCATGCCCTGTAAACGGGTACTCACTGATAAATCTAAGGCCTTGTCATAGGAGGGAGGTTGGAGAAGGGAACATAGGGAGGAGGGATTCAGGGGTACAGTTATAATGACCGGCATTCTTCAGTGTACTAGAAGAGAAAACAAGAGTTAAGCAACATATCAATTGAAAAACATGAAACTTTGAGCATAGCATTTCAGGGCAGTACATAAAAAAATAAAAAACAGAAAAATTAGCATTAATAAGAAACAAACAAAAAACCTTCAGTGAAATTGCAATGTAGCAAATTAAAATCATATTAGGAAATAGGGGGATAAAGCTCTACGGGAGAAGAGCTGTAATAAAGGCAGCAATAAAGCAGTGTAAATAAAATGTTAGGAAAACTTCTCTGAATCATTATTAGTAAAGGTTGTCTCAGAGATACTGGGGGGAACCTTGAGACGAATTTTGCATAACTGATATAACTTAATGTAACAAATATAATAATTATAATAATAATAATGGACCAGTACACCAGCATTACTTTATGCATCTGTTTAACAAACAGGAAAGTGAACCTGGTGAAACCTAGTAATCAAATATGGAGAGGTTGATGCCCTATTGGACCAGCTGAGCTATCAAGGATAGCTATCCGTCAATACTACGTTCTTGGGACTTATTTCAACAGAAAAGTAAATCTCATCTTAATAATACCATATATGTGGGATGTGTTAATATTGTGGGTGACTGGTCGCAAGTAAGAACAATAACATTAACATAGTAGGACAAACAGTAGGGAGAGGGAGAAACTGGATTTTAATCTAGAAGACCTATTATGGGGCCCATAGTAAATATTAAAGTGACCCAATGGGTAAATACAAGTAAACATCTCAAACCATTCAAAAAGGGAACTGTGTTTGTAAACTTGAACAGGTTTGTGTTCTCAAGGACACTCAACAGGCGTCCCATTCAAATTCCATCAGGAAAGTATTCAGACAAGACTGTTGTGCGAATTCAAGGAGGCGGTGATGAAAAAGATGCAGACTTCTGAGGTGAGTCAAAGGATTTCCTATTTCTTTTTCTATTGACTTTTGTCCAAGTTTGCCTTTGCGGTTTGGGAAATATGTCAGCTGCTGTGGCGTTTTGGTTTGGTAGGTCAGACAGCTTGGGAAGGGTCAGTAATGAGATGTTGAGGCCCTTGCAAAAGGTGTTTAAGTCCTCTGTTGATCTGTATATGAAGACTTGGGAGCCTCTGAGGACTCTAAGGCAAAATGGGAAACCCCATCTATATGGGATTCCCAAAGATTGAAGATGTTGGGTGAGGTATATAGCCTCTCTTCTTCTGGCGAGAGTTATTGGACTCAGGTCAGCATAGATTTGGATTTGAGAGCCCTCAAATAGTATAGATTGTGTTTTTCTTGCCGCATTGTATATTTTTTCCTTGTCTTTGTATATCTGGAACTTTAGAATGACATCTCTGGGTGGGTCGATGTCCTTAGGTTGTGGATGAAGGGCTCAATGAGCTCTATCAAGAGGTATGGCCATTAGTGTTTTGGAATCAGAGAGGTGCTGAAATAACCTTTGTAAATAGTCATCCAGTTGCTGAGACGTAATGTTTTCAGGGACACCGCGTATGCGGAGATTATGCCTTCTGCATCTGTTGTCGAGGTCTTCCACATGTGCTTGAAGGTCATCTATAGTAGAACTGTGATGTATCAATTGTTTAGACATACCATCAAATTCGTTGTTTGTTTATTCTGTCCCTTCCTCTAGAAACTCGACCCTGCTGCCTAACTCATTTAAATCTTTTCTCACTTCTTTTAAGCCCTCTTTGATGAGCTGGCTAACATGGGTCATGAGTGCTGCAAAGTCATCTTTGGTAGGGAGTGAATCTAGGTCTGCTCTAGTTAGGGGTCTAGGTGAAGAGCGTTGTGAGGTCTGTATCTCAGAATCTTCCGACTCACTTCCATCATCTTCGGTGTTTGTATGGAGTGATGGCGAAGGCTCGATTGGTTTAAAAAATTATTTCATGGCCAGATTAGCCGTTTGTAGGTCTTTAGGGTGCCTGGGGCCTTTGGTTGTTTTAGGAGCTCTCTTAACTGACATGATGGGATAGGTGTGTGTTATATTGTACTGCAGGTGCAGATTTTCCTAGTCAGTGATTGTAGGAGGGCTGGAGCGGTTAAAAAAAAGAAAGAAAAAAAATTCCTCTGTCTCCTCTTTTTCTCGTTTTGTCCCCAGGAGCCCTGGCACTGCTATGCAATTCACCCAGAAGTAGTTAGGAATCGATAAAACAAAAAGTTTCCAAAAATATCTGCCTCAATGTTAAATCGTATCTGCTGGTCTTTATTAAAGTTAAATTCTGTGAATACGCGCTCCTAGCTGTTGTGTACATAGGCCAAGCAGTTCGTTGTTAAAGTCTACCCTCCTGTATGCTTCTATATATTTACAGGCTCATAAACGGGTATCAAAGGGTTTCAGTTAGTCTGGACTGCTGTTTTTTAGGTTTAAGGCTGTTACTGTCGACCTGCTTATCGTGTAGCGTTAGCGGTCTAAAGGCCCTTGTGGGACTCTGAGTTTTCTTACTTGTGGCGCAGCTCCAGTATTCTGTGCTGTGCGATGGCTCTATTCCCAATCCTTTGACAGGGGAGTATTCCAGAGGTGCTATGAGGTGTCCCCAGCATTCAGTGTGATATTTGCGGTTCAAAGTCACATTTTAAAGTTGTTTACTGCCTTGTAACATACGGAGCTCAATCCAACACGTCCTCCATGTTGGGCTGCTGACTCCGCCCCCAGCAAACAAGATTTTTATTTGTTTAAAAAAATGTTTAGACTTGGCTGATATGTTGTTTAATAGCAGGACAACATACATATCTTGTAATTACAAAACGTTTAGTGTCGATATAAAGGGACAGTAAAGTCAAAATTTCCCTTTCCTCATTCAGATAGAGCATGCAATTTAAAAAACTTTACAATTTACTTCAATTATCAAATGTGTTTTTTTTTTTTTTTGGTATTCTTTATTGAAGACTTAACCAGGCTGATAGGAGCTCAAGATTGTGCATGTGTCTATAGCAGGCAATGGCAGTTCTGTTTGTAACTATGTATAATATTTTTTTTTTATTATTTGCTATAAACAATGTTGCAAACGCTGCTGCCAGTGGCTTAAGATATGTGCACAGTCCTCAGCTCACCTATGATTATTCTTTAACAAAGGATATCAAGAAAACTAAGCAAAATTGATAAAAGAAGCAAATTGGAAAGTTGTTTTAAATGTTATGCCCCATTCCCTCAATTTAAGTTTAATTTTTACTTTACTGTCCCTTTAAAACTTAAAAATAATTTGGCAGTTTTTTTTAACTGGGATATCTTGGTAAAATGTATTAAAAACAAAAACAAAGGAAAATGTTATTATGTTTCAGTATACAAATTATAGTGTTATTATTCTGAAGGGGGTGAAGAGGTTGCTCTTATCGGGCAACATGAATAACCTTGACTGAGATTAAAAAGAGTTTATTGGGAGCAGTTAGAGGAGAGAGCTGGTTATGGGACTGTGGCATACTGATAAGCAGCACACAGATTAAATAGACCCTATATATTTTATGTAGGAGTTATTGCAAGACAGTGACCTCCATCTTTGCCTTGAGCTCCCTCTCGTGTCAAACTCCTATAAACAGCAATCAGATGCTTTTAAACATATATTCTTTATCTATTGAATGAGACACATTTTCTGTTGTGTTTGTCTACAGCATAAACTTGTTTTTTGCTTTGTGCTGGCAACAAGAGAGATCTGAAATCTAATACATTTTTTATCTTGTGTTGTTCACACAAACTAACCGTTCATAATTTTCCCATCTCAAGACACTGACCTAGAGAAAATTATTTAGGAGCCCCAAGCAAATGTAACATAATTATATTTATACAGAGAGAAGAAATATGAAGTGTTCAGTTTAAACATTTGTAGTTTGGTGGCTGGGGGTAGCTCTGCACGTTGTGATTACTGACCATAAAAACCCAGTAATAATGTATTTGTATACCCTGAAACCTATTTCCTTTATATCTTTGTTTACTTTTATTCATTCCTACCACCCTAACCTCTTCATTCTTCTCTCCCCTCTTCATACTTCTATCCCTCCTTTTATTATCTCCCCCTTGTCCCTCTACTCCCTCCCTTTCACATCCTTCTATCTCTCCCCCCTCATGCCCCATCCCTCCCTAACTTATTAGTCTATCCCCAACCCTTCCTCATCCTTCTAACCCCTCCCTAACTTATTAGTCTATCCCCAACCCTTCCTCATCCTTCTAACCCCTCCCTAACTTATTAGTCTATCCCCAACCCTTCCTCATCCTTCTAACCCCTCCCTAACTTATTAGTCTATCCCCAACCCTTCCTCATCCTTCTAACCCCTCCCTAACTTATTAGTCTATCCCCAACCCTTCCTCATCCTTCTAACCCCTCCCTAACTTATTAGTCTATCCCCAACCCTTCCTCATCCTTCTAACCCCTCCCTAACTTATCTGTCTACACCCTCCCTTCCTCATGCTTCTATCCCATCCCTACCTCAAATGTCTATCCTCTCTCTCATCCTTCTATCCCATCCCTACCTCATTCTTCTATACTCTCTCTCATCCTTCTATCCCATCCCTACCTCATTATTCTATACTCTCTCTCATCCTTCTATCCCCTCCCTACCTCATTCTTCTATCCCATCCCTACCTCATACTTCTATACTCTCTCTCATCCTTCTATCCCCTCCCTACTTCATACTTCTATCCTCTCTCTCATCCTTCTATCCCCTCCCTACCTCATCCTTCTATCCCCTTGATGTCTCATCCTTCTAACCCCCTCCCTACCTCAGTCTGCTATCTCCTCCCTTTCACATCCTTCTATCTCTCCCCCCTCATGCCCCATCCCTCCCTAACTTATTAGTCTATCCCCAACCCTTCCTCATCCTTCTAACCCCTCCCTAACTTATCTGTCTATACCCTCCCTTCCTCATGCTTCTATCCCATCCCTACCTCATATGTCTATCCTCTCTCTCATCCTTCTATCCCCTCCCTACTTCATCCTTCTATCCCCTCTATGTCTCATCATTCTCTCCCCTCCCTACCTCATACTTCTATCCTCTCTCTCATCCTTCTATCCTCTCCCTACCTCATCCTTCTATCCCCTTGATGTCTCATCATTCTATCCCCTCTCTACTTTATACTTCTATCCTCTCTCTCATTCTTCTATCCCCTCCCTATCTCATCCTTCTATCCTCTCGATGTCTCATCATTCTATCCCCTCCCTACATCATACTTCTATCCTCTCTCTCATCCTTCTTTCCCCTTGATGTCTCATCCTTCTATCCCCTCCATACCTCAGTCTGCTATATCCTCTGCACACTATCCCACTATCACACACCCTGCTCATTTCTCTAGCTCACCTTTTAATGCCTTTGTCCTTTCCATTCCTTCAATTCCCTTCCCATCCCTCAATCCCCTGCCATACACATCCTTCTATCCCTACCCTTATCAGCTCTCAATCCACTCCCCTCCTACACACCTATCTCCTCCCCATCCTTGTCTTTCTATACTCCATTCATCAGCCCTCCTCCAATCCTAATCCCTTTACCCCCTCTTCTCATCAGCTATTAATCACTTCTCCTTTTTCAACTTTCTATCCTCTCTCCTTCTAAGCCCTCACACACTGCTCCCTTTATTATCTTTTTTCCATCCCTCTATCCCAACTTAATCCCTCTATCTTTTTACTGATCTTTCTATCTTTTAATACCAAATTTTCCTTATCTTTTTCACCAACTTTTCCAAATTATGAATCCTACAGTCCATCCCTCCTCATAACAAGGCCTCTTCATACCTCTATTTGTTCTCCTCCTTACCCATCTATCATCTCTCATTTATATGTTTCTATACCATCTCTCCTAATCCAATTTATCTGTCCTTTTGTTCCTCTTTCCAAACTCATCCTTACACTTTTATCCCATTTCATCTAATCCCCTTAATCTTCACATTATTTTGTGTCATCCCTGCTTCTTATGAAGCATCCCTCTATACCTTGCTTCTTCATCCATCTACCTCTCCCTGGGAAATTCCTCTATTTCCTTCCCTTATCATCCATCATTCTCCCATCTTATCAAGTTTTTTTAATGACTCATCCCTTCTCTTAAAAAAAGCATCCCAACAGCATCCATGTATTTCTTTTACTCTGTATACGCCTCCCTACATACCCTATATCTTCATGTCCAATTTCTCAACCCTGTTCATTAAAGGGACAGTTTACTAAAAAAAATTCTGGTGCAATGATTAATGCCGACAGCGTTTGCTGTCGGCATTTATCGATGTGCGGTGGACATGATTCGCTATAGTGGATCATGTCTGTCAACACCATGATAAATTTACCCTTTTGACTACTTTTGACGTGGCACACCTTTAAACATGCCAAATGTGGCACTATTTCTATTTATTTATATCTTCATGTAGGAATTTGCCTAAAACTCATTGGAAAACCATACAAGGTAGATTGATTGTTTAATAAACATATTATTTATATATTTATACAGACTTTCGTTATCTTGTGTCAGTGTATTTTTAATGTAATTCAAATATAAACACAGCAATATCTCATTATTTTCTTGTATAATTAAAGTCATTTAAATGTATAATTAAAATTAGTGCCAGCTCTTGTGTTTCACAACAATTTTACCTGTGTCTCTACAAGCTTTACAAATATAATTAGCTTTATTCATGTGCATGATACAAGGGGTGAAATTTGTGTACCCTTTAGATTGTTCTTTTTGCACAAATTTGAAAACTATTAAAGAGATATTAATTTATAAATCAATCATTAGGAAATGCAATAACTGAATTACATGGGTGAGTGATTTCATATTTCCTCTTTTAAACTGCTATGTTATTTAACCCTTTTATATTCTAGGTTGTGTTTTAGTTTCATCAGGAACCAAAAACAGTCTACCAGGAACAGAAAGCAGTCAGCAGCACCATGGAGAATCGAAAGCATTCAGTACTATCAGCAACCGAAAGCAGTCAGTCCATCCGGAACTTAAAGGGATAGTAAACACCAAAAATGTTATTGTTTAAAAAGAAAGATAATCCCTTTCTTTACCATTCCCCATTTTGCATAACCAACACTGTTATACAAATATACTTTTTACCTCTGTAATTACCTTGTATCTAAGCTTATGCTGACTGCCTCCTTATATCAGATCTTTTGACAGACTTGCATTTGAGGCAATTAGCGCTGACTCTTAAATAAGTCACATGAAACACATGAACTAACGCCCTCTAGCTGTGAAAAACTGTTAAATGCAGAGGCGGCCTTCAAGGTCTTAGAAATTAGCATATGAGACTACCTAGGTTTAGCTTTCAACTAAGAATAACAAAGAACAAAGCACATTTGCTGATAAAAGTAAATTAGAAAGTTGTTTAAAATTATATGCCCTACCTGAATCATGAAACTTTAATTTGGACTTTACTATCCCTTTAAAGCAGTCAGTCATATCAGGGACTGAAACAGTAAGTACCATTAAGTACTGAAAACAGTCAGCACTATTGGGAACTGAGAACAGTCAGTCAGTGAACATGCCATTACCACTGTGCTATCTCACATTAAGGGCTAGATTACAAGCGGCATGCTATCAGTTGCGTGCGAGCGAAAACAGGGTTTATCACAGCTGTTCACAAGCATCTGGGTTTTTGCTCTTAAAACCAGTTGAAAGTAAACACGTTCGCTTGAGCGCAATTAAAGTTAACGGGTTAGTGTGACCTCAGAGCTCTGGTTAACTCGCAAAAAAAAAAGTGTCACAATACAAATCAAAAATACACGTTACACGCATAATAACACCATCTAATAAAAATTATTTGAAAAAATATTGCTTAAAAACACAACACAGGTTTATCCAAAAAATAAAATACATCTTTGTTAAATATATGTGTGGCACAATTATTGGCACTACTATGAATTCATATGAGAAAAATAAAAATATATTTGAAGTATATTCCCATTGATGTTTACAGGAACAGGAAATTGTTTAACTGTGAGTTCTATAATCAGATGAAACCAACATAGAGTTTTTTGGCAATCAAGATCAGAGGTGGGTTTGGGGCACACAGAGAGGTAGCCATATGGAAAAGTACCTCTTACGCACAGTTAAATATGGTGGTGGCTCTTTAATGTTTAGGGGCTGTTTTTCTGCCAGATGAGTTGGACATTTTGTTAGGATACATAGCATCATGGATTCTATCAAATATCAACAGATTTTAAATGAACACCTGACTGCCTCTGCCAGAAAGCTTAAAATTTGGTGTGGTTGGATCTTCCAGCAGGACAATGATCCAAAACATACATCAAAATCAACACAAAATGGTTTACTGACCACAAAATCAAGGTCCTGCCATTGCCATCCCAGTCTCCTGACTTGAACCCCATAGAAAATCTGTGGGGTGAACTGAAGAGAAGATTCTACCAGCAGCTACCTTGAAATTTGAAGAATCTGGAGAGATTCTGTATGGAGGAATGTTCTCAGATCCCTTGCCATGTATTCTCCAACCTCATCAGGCATTATAGGGGAATACTCAGAGATGTTATCTTGGCAAAGGGAGGTAGCACAAAGTATTGTATTAATTGTTTGTTTACTGTTGTATCCGGTCACCAAAGTTCTCCACAGTGCTCTCAGTAAGTTAACAGTGGGAGGCATCATAGTGGAAGAAGATGGTCATGTGCTAAAAAGAGGAATGTGGATGCTGCATCAAGATCACCCGCTGTGAGTGGCAAGTAACCAGCATCTGGGATATGCCATTTTCAGCAGGACCGTGAGTGAGAAGTTTAACAGACTGCTTTGTTGTTTCACCCTTAAGCATTTTGGGACTAAGGAATTAGACGTATGAACACTCAGAGGTTTACATTGCTGTTTGTTAATGGGTACAGCGATTACTATATACAAGGTTGACGGAACTCCTCCTTTCTGTTTTTGTGTGCCAATAATTGTGCCCCACATATATTTAACAAAGATTTTTTTTTAAATAAACCTGCTTTGTGTTTGCAATTGCTTTACATCCATGAGAGCAGAGGATTTTTGTGTATTATTTGAACAAAATATAACAAGGTTAAACAATAAACACATTTTCCATGCCTTCTTTGCTCATATTTACCAATGGTGCCAATATTAGTGTAGGGCATTGTACATTTGTATTTCTGTATTTATATGTGTATATATGTATTTATATGTGTTTATATGTGTTCATATGTATTTATATGTGTATATATGTGTTTATATGTGTATATATGTATTTATATGTGTTCATATGTATGTATATGTGTATATATGTATTTATATGTGTACATATGTATGTATATGTGTATATATGTGTTTATATGTGTATCTATGTATTTATATGTGTATATATGTGTTTATATGTGTATATATGTATTTATATGTGTACATATGTATTTATATGTGTATATATGTATTTATATGTGTATATATGTGTTTATATGTGTCCTTTTTGTTGGCCGTGATATTTTCGTACCGGATCACAAAGTCCCCCAGGGCCGTGACCGTCCTTCCCATCTCCCTGTTGACCTTTTTTCGCACATTATATGCAGCTTTCTGGGTCACGATGTGTCGCCATTGTAGTCGTGCAACCACATTTGACCAACCTAAAGTCACATCCTTCAGCCACGTGTGAACCCATTTCACGTCTGCCGCCATTCTCTTAATCAGGTCCAATGTGGGCATTGCCCCCAAATCGTTCCCCCCAAGGTGCAGCACTATTAGGCTGCCCCCACCTTCTGTGTGCATCCTGCAATAATGCCAGCAAATCAGCCCATAACAGTCCCCTGTGCCCTAACCACCGGAAGTTTGCCCTGGACGTTGGGAATCCAAGCTGCTGTCCTTCCAGCGACCGCAGCGCCCTGATGTGTGCCCAGTGGATGTACGAATGCCCTTCAATCCACACGTGAACTGGAGGGGATTTCTCACCTACAACACCTGGCAAAACAGAGTACACCACAATAACCTAACAAACCCACATTACCAGTCCACCGCATCAACCCCCAGTAAACATCCCCGTGCCTCAGAAATCTGCTTAACATTCCCCTTTTGTGGGCCTAATGTATGTCCTATACTGGGTTGATTTCCATCTTCCCAAGCGCTTAATTTCCGCTGCGGGAAGGCACTTCTCTGCCGCGCTGGTCACAGCGCCAATCCTAAAGGAATGCGGGGCAATCCTACTGGGATCCAACCCTGCCTTCCCGGCCGTCTTGGTGAGCACCCTGTGGAACTGAAAGGCCGACAAGGCCGTCCCGTCCATGTGCACGAGGAACTGCTCCCCGCCTACCGGCCTCACCTTAATGTATTTTCCGGGCAACGCACTGGACAACATTCCTCACATTCCTGCTGTGCAAGGGGTAACCATGCCCCCGTACCTACCTGGTCCGTTTTTTCGACCTAGGTACAAACAAGAGGAGCCCGCCGTCTGCCAACCGGACGTGCTCTGCCAGGACTCCCCCGGTCCCTTTCACCTTGGACGATGCCACTAGCTCGCCCACCCAAAGCGCTCCAGCGAATGCCATTGTGAAGGCCGCCCGAAAGAGCAACTGCTCATATTCAGATTTGCACACAGAGCCCAACCCTAATGCTAGCAGCTGCAGCCTCCCTGTGTGATAGGCTCCCTCCGGTCCTTTGGCCGGGGAGGCAAGCCTACCCCACCCCTTCAGCACCTTCCTGACCAGGAAAGCGCCAGAGTGGTCTGCATAACTCAACGCTTTGTTGAAGAAGGCTATCACAGATAGCCTCCCCCCAGCGCCAGCCCTACTGACCCCTTCACGTCTTAGCTGTGCCAACCATTCTAGCACCGGCACCCTCAAAGCCCCCCATACCTGCACACCCCTCTGCTGACAGAAAGCTTCCCATCTGCTCCAGTGGCTCACGTATGCCCACCAAGTCCTCGGTGCCAAAGATGCCTTGACTAAAGGAAGGATGCTCGCCCAATCTTCAACAACTGCCAAAAAGAAGATGGGCACGTTAGACCCTCTTTCACCGCCTTGGGTGCTGCTTCCCTAAACTGCCCCCAATGAAATCGAGAGAGTGCATCAGCAATAACGTTCTGCACTCCCGGGATGTGCTTGGCAGTGAAACAGATGTTGCTCTGCAAGCAGCGCAACACCAGGTGCCTCAAGTAACAAACCACAGCTGGTGATGGCGCGGACAGCCTGTTAATGGCGTACACCACACTCAGGTTATCCGTCCAGAATACCACCGACCTGTTAGCCAACCTATCTCCCCAAATTAGATGGCCACCACTATTGGAAATAGCTCCAGCAGTGTCAAATTTTTTGTACAACCTGCCTCGACCCATTCCCATGGCCATGGAGCTGCGCTCCATTCCCCATTAAGGTAAGCCCTGTACCCAGAGCCACCTGCTGCATCCGTGAACAGGTGCAGCACCTGGTTCAATACAGGAGGGCGCCTCCATAGGCACACCCCATTAAAATTCTCTAGGAAGCTGTCCCAGACCGCCAGGTCCTCTTTCACCTCGGCCATGACGCGAGCCCATTTCACCTGACCCGTCGGTCCTTTCAGTTGACCCTCCAATCGACGGTTAAAGACCCTTCCCATAGGAATGACCCTCCCCGGGAAATTCAGAAGGCCCAGTAATGACTGCACCTCCCTGATGGGCACTCGGTCCAGTCTCCTGACTGCCCGCACCAAAGACAACATGCGTGTTACCTTTTCCTTAGGTAACCTGCATATTGCCTGCACCGTGTCTATTTCTATCCCCAGAAAAGTAAGGCACATGAAAGGACCCTGCGTTTTATCGGCTGCAAGCGGAACCCCGAAATGTGCCATCATATCCTTCATAACACCCATGAGCTGTTCACAATCCGCGCAACCAGCTCTTCCTACCAACAGAAAATCATCCAGGAGTGGGCCACTGCACCACCCCCGGAAGCCTTATGCACCACCCAATGGAGGAATGAGCTAAAGCATTCGACCAGCGAACAGGGCAGTGAGCAACCCATTGGTAAGCACCTGTCCACATAGTATAACCCCTCGAACTTCATGCCCATTAGCCTGAAGGCTGAGGGGTGTAATGGCAGTAGCCGGAAAGCTGACTCTATGTCCAGCTTTGCCAACAGCGTGCCAGGCCCACATGCCCTGACTATTTCCAGTGCCTTATCAAACGACTGATAATGGACCGAACTCAGCTCTAGGTCAATAGCGTCGTTAACCGACCCCCCTTTGGGAAAGGACAGGTGATGTATCAACCTGAACTTCCCTTCCTCCTTCTTGGGCACGACACCCAATGGCGAGATCACCAGATCTTCCAATGGGCAAACCGCGAATGGACCGGACACCCTGCCCAGTGCCACCTCCTTAGCCAACTTCTCCCTCACCACGTGCGGGAATTCTTTGGCCGTTTTTAAGTTCCTATGCACCGGTGAACCCATAACCCTCCCTGTCACAGGGATACGAAAACCCCCTTCCAACCCCGACCATAGCAGTTCCGCTGCCTCTCGGTCAGGGTAGTTCGCCAGCCATATTAACATGGCCGGCAACTTAAGCGGGGTTGGTGCCCTTGACCACAACTCCTGGCTTGGGAGTTGATTTGATCTGGCCTGCTCCTTTCTTCTCCCGCACTCGGCTCCTGGGTGGGGCCTCGCACAGAATTTGCAGATGTGACGAAAGGAGCAGCTGCTCCCCCTGTCACACTGCTTCTCTTGGAATTTCCAGCATTCCCTACCTCACCTACCCAGCCGCGTACCCTGGCGTGGCTGGCCTTGGCGCACCATCACGGGGTCACCTCCCTCCAACCCCAATTTGGACCACAAATGCATATCTTGCATGCCAAAATGTAGCAAGGGGTTACCCACCATTTTCCGTCTAGAGGCCATGTCGTATTCACACCATGCGCCTTCATAAAATCTCGTTTGGATATCCTCAATGGCATCCTGATACTTAAACAGGTTATGGTCCTGCAAGGGCCACCTGTCCACGTAGCACGCGGCGAAGACCCGGAAGCATTTCAGCCATTCCTCGTAGGTCTCTGTCCTGAACCATCCAGTGCCCTTTCTTTAGCCCTAAAGGCATCCAGGGAGAGGTCGAACACGTTCACGTATTTACCTTCCTGAATCTTCTTCACGACCTTCATTTTCAGATGGCCGTAAAGGGAGTGGACTAGGTAGGGGTAAGTGTCCCCCTACGCCGCCACTTTATGGGGCACCAGGCCCGTCAGGGCCATATTACCCCCGGCCCCAGTGCCCCCGGAACCTCAATTGCCTGTCCTTTACTGCCAGCCCTATCCTTCGCCTGAGCTGCTGCCATCTTCTTTATCCACCTGAACATTCTACGCTGTCCTTTACCCACTAACCCAAGGTTCTCCCCGCTCTCTGAACCTGACTCACTCATGGATGACCCCGTGTCAGTGTGCATAGTGTCAGGTGCATGGCACTCACCGGTTCCTTGCGTCTCTGGCCCTGCTGGCACTTGCGGCGCTGGTCCCATATGATCTCTGCTGGGCTCCGCCACCACTAGGGCACTTGATGAACCAGTTGCCATTGATGCCGCTGTGTTTCCACGAACCTGTTGGGACAAAACAACTTGGGGAGTACTCCGGTCTGCAGAAGGTGCATCAACAGAGGTACCCACCCTCATACCCCCCTGTCCCCCTCCAGCATTCATACCCAATGCGACAGCCACAGCACTTCTTATAACCTCTTCCTGAACCGCGCCCTCCCGGGCATTGTCACTAAACCCAGGATGAGCATTGGCTCTGTTAACCTCACGCAGCGCAGCCTCTACTGCTCTCCTAATAGTGTCTTCACTCACACCTCTCTGCATCTGAACACCATCATACTGCCTTCCACTCCTTTCATATGCCAGCTCCCCTTGTCTCATGCGGTCCCAGACACAAACTTATCCCTTTGCACACAACCATGCGTTATCCCCGCATGTTCCAACCCCCTGTGTGTTTCATCACCCATTATGCCTACATACCGGTACTCCAGCCTTGCAGGAGGCCCCCTAATGTCACTCGCACCTTCTTCTGCTCCTGTGAGCCTTCGTGCTCCACCTACTTCCTCCATTGCGTGCATGCGCACTAGTACATGGCCTATCACTCAGCCCCCAGCTGCGCCACATGCTACCGTCACAACATCCAGACTAGCACCCACCTGCCTCACAACACTTGTGCCAAGTAAGTGCTCCTGCCCTCGCACAGCGCTCCCCCTTGATGCCCCCTCCGTGACCGGTAGCCTCCCCAAGTTACCTGGGCTGCTCCGGTCACGTGGGGCCTTCTGACTTGTAATGTACCGCCTTCCAAGATGGCGGCCACGATACTCCTCCCCCTCTGATGAACTTGTGGAGGAGTGCAGGATGTTGAAAGGGACAACCCTTTGGATCCTGGCAAGCCTGCAGATATTTAACGGCAGAATGTCACCTGAGGATTAAGCTAGAAATGCTTGTGCAATGATAAATGCCGACAGCGTTTATCAATGTGAGGTGGAAATGATCCGCTACAGCGGATCATGTCCGCACACACTTTCATAAATCGGCCCCATAGACCTCAATGAAGCGCTAAAAGGGGGGGGGGGGAAACAACAACACTGTTTCTCGAGCCCAAACCCGATCGCATTTACTCAAGTGCGATAACACAACATGAAATATAAATATTTCCCATTCCATTGTTCTTCACATAGAAGAATATAATCTATTTATTCATATATATTTCACATTCCTAGACATTGGGGCTGATTTACATAGTACTATGTAGAGTATCATGTCCGCTGCACATCAATAAAAGCTGCTGCTTCATAACTACTGTTTCCAGCGAGCCTGAAGGTTCGCGCGGAAACAGGGGCATCAAGCTCCTTTCGGAGCTTGTTAATTCGGCCCCTAAGTGTCTGATGAAGGGGTGAGATCCCCCGAAATGTCACTGATTTTTTGTTGTGCCAATAAAGCAATATTTTCACAAATCCAGTGAGTGCATGCTATTTAATTTTTTGGAAAAATATATATCTATACATATATTTATAATTAAATAAATGTAACAATATATGCAGATATGCATAGGAATATCTATTGATAAATACATATAACACATTCCACTATGTGAAGAACATTGGAATGTGAAATAGTTACAGTACAAACACAGTTAAACACTTTGTTAAATATGAATATTGCATAAATATGCTTTGTGTATAGATGTCTGTAAATACATATAAATACATCTGTACTCGTAAACATATTTATATATATACACACATACATATACATATTTATATATATACACACATACATATACATATTTATATATATACGAACATACATATACATATTTATATATATACACACATACATATACATATTTATATATATATATATATATATATATATATACACACATACATATTTATATATATATATATATATATATATATATATATATATACATATATATATATATACACATACATATACATATTTATATATATATATACACATACATATACATATTTATATATATATACACACATACATAAACATATTTATATATATATACACACATACATATACATATTTATATATATATATATAAACATACATATACATATTTATATATATATATATATATATATATATATATATATATATATATATATATATATATATATATATATACATATTTATATATATACACACATACATATACATATTTATATATATATACACATACATATACATATTTATATATATATATACACACACATACATATACATATTTATATATATATACACATACATATACATATTTATATATATATACACACATACATATACATATTTATATATATATATATATACACACATACATCTACATATTTATATATATACACACATACATATACATATTTATATATATATATATATATATATATATATATATATATATATACACACATACATATACATATTTATATATATATACACACATACATAAACATATTTATATATATACACACATACATATACATATTTGTATATATGCACACATACATATACATATTTATATATATACACAAATACATATACATATTTGTATATATACACACACATACATAAACATATTTACATATATACACACATACATATACATATTTGTATATATACACACATACATATACATATTTATATATATATACACACATACATATACATATTTATATATATATACACACATACATATACATATTTATATATATATATACACACATACATATACATATTTATATATATATATACACACATACATATACATATTTATATATACACATACATATACATATTTATATATATATATATATACACACATACATATACATATTTATATATATATACACATACATATACATATTTATATATATATATATATATATATATATATATATATATATATATATATATATATATATATATATACACACACATACATATACATATTTATATATATATATACACATACATATACATATTTATATATATATATACACACATACATACATATTTATATATATATATATATATATATATATATATATATATATATATATATATACACACATACATCTACATATTTATATATATACACACATACATATACATATATATATATATATATATATATATATATATATATATATATATATATATATATACACACATACATATACATATATATATATATATACACACATACATAAACATATTTATATATATACACACATACATATACATATTTGTATATATGCACACATACATATACATATTTATATATATACACACATACATATAAATATTTGTATATATACACACACATACATATACATATTTACATATATACACACATACATATACATATTTGTATATATACACACATACATATACATATTTATATATATATACACACATACATATACATATTTATATATATATATACACACGTACATATACATATTTATATATATATATATATATATATATATATATATATATATATATATATATACACATACATATACATATTTATATATATATATACACATGTACATATACATATTTATATATGTATATATACACATACATATACATATTTATATATATATATATGCACACATACTGTGGCAAACCTAGCCACTTCTGGACTATAACGTAAGAAAGGTTGTCTATAGGCTGTATATTGTGCTATGTAGATGTGACAGACCCTTCTGTCAGCACTGAAAGAGTTAACTGTGTTCAGCTTTAGCCTCAGCTATTGTGCACTGTCATTAATGTTATTGATAAACAGTCCATTGTTTGATGGCACACAGTCCGCGGAATGCATCCTCCCGAGCAGAATCCATTTTGGACGCACTCAGCAACCCAGTAAGACCCAAAATCCCATACCATGCATTTAAAATGTTTTGTGAGGAGAAGGATGAGATCGATGGGTATTTACAGGATTTTGAGAGACTGTGCGAGTTACATGATTTGGAGCAGTCCGTATGGGTGCCGGTGCTAGCAGGCAAGCTAGCCGGTAGGGCAGCGGAAGCGTATCGCGCTGTACCCAGGGAGGACAGCAAGGATTACGCTAAAGTGAAGAGAGCGATCTTGGAAAGATATGCCATTACCTCAGAGGCATACCGGCGCAAGTTTAGAGGCCTGCGCAAGCCAGAAAGAGATTCACATGCAGATTGGGCCCACAAGCTGGATCAAGCATCTCAAGGGTGGATACAGGCCAGCCAAGCTATCACCATGGAAGAATTGCGACAACTGATGCTGTTGGAGCAATTCTTTAACGGCTTGTCCCCAGAAGCCCAAGAATGGGTGAGAGATCGAAAACCCCTCACCTTAACCGAAGCAGCCAGATTAGCAGACCAGCATTTTGATGCCAGGAGGCACCATGGACTACAGCCTAACAACGGACGAGCGAATATACAATGCCACACCTGCAAGCAGTGGGGACATATGGCACGTGAGTGCACCCAAAATCGGAGCAGACAAGCTTGGAACCAGGTCAGACAGAACCTGGCCCCAAGGGTGGCTGCTCACCATTACCAAACGGAGCCAGCCGCTCATGAGGTGTTGAGCACCCAAGCCGAGGAACCCCTGGGAATTCTGCATGAGGTGATGTCGGTCCAGGGACTTCGGGATTCGGGAGCTACTTTAACCCTGATAGCTCCCCATTTGGTGCCGGATACAGCACCCACTGGCGGATCCGTGGCAGTACGAGGGGCAGGGGGAGCAGTATACCGATTGCCCACTGCTAGAGTGGAGTACAGACCCCCAGTCACCCCAGCAGCTGCCAGTTACCAACCCCCGGCGCACCGCTATACCACACGGCCTCCGGCCACGAACTACCCTCAGAGAGGCCGGTTCAATTCGCGGGGCTACTCACAACCTATTCGGTGCTTTGGATGTAAGCGACTAGGGCACAAAAGACCAGAGTGTCCCCTAAACGCAGCAAATCAAGCACAGTCCTGGAGAAGACCCGCCGGCGGAATCCCACATAATCCTCAGCCTGCGGCCCGCTACGTAGAGGCGCCAGAATGCTGGGGCAGCCTACATGAAGCAGACCCTGTGCAAGCTGCCCACCGGAATAACCGGCAGCGGGTTAAAGTGAATGGGAAGGAGGTCAGTGGTCTATGGGATACTGGTGCTACCATGACCTTGCTTCAAAAGAACTTGGTGTCTGAGAAACAGCACACTGGAGACACTATGGCTGTGAGGGTAGCAGGGGGCACTGTGTTCCGCCTACCCGTTGCCAGGGTACATTTGGATTGGGGAGTGGGCGCTAGACTTGTGAATGTGGGGGTCAAGAAGGACTTACCTGCTGATGTTCTCCTTGGAAATGACTTGGCCCCCCTTGTTTCTGCCTATGCTCCCATGGATCCTGCTGATGTTAACCCTGTGACTACCCAAGCCCAGTCCCTCCGGGAAGAGACGCTTCCATGTTTGGGGTGGGGGCAGTACTGAGCCAAGTTGGAGCAGATGGCGGAGAACACCCCGTAGCTTACTTGAGCCGAAAGTTGTTGCCCCGGACATCCCCAAGCCGATCCGTTGGGATCAGACTGTGTATGCCGCCTTGGTTCTGGGGGAGCATTGTGGCAAACCTAGCCACTTCTGGACTATAACGTAAGAAAGGTTGTCTATAGGCTGTATATTGTGCTATGTAGATGTGACAGACCCTTCTGTCAGCACTGAAAGAGTTAACTGTGTTCAGCTTTAGCCTCAGCTATTGTGCACTGTCATTAATGTTATTGATAAACAGTCCATTGTTTAATCACCCTCAGAGAGCAAATGCTTAGGTGATAAGAAAAGCCAAATGTGTCTTGTGTTTAAATTGTTATCAGCTTAAGCAAGGTAAATCTATTGTATCATGTCAAGGGTGTGTTCCCTTCATCTAATGTACAGCATTCTTTCAACCCCCCCCCCCGATCTGGGGGGGTCAAACCTGCATAAATACTAGGCATAGCCTTTTAATAAATGTCATTCTGTTTAAACCTGAAAACTGGCTGGGTTGTGAATTGCTGATTCCCTATGCAGGACATTGTTCCCTGGGGTTACCCCTTGGTATCCGGTTGGTACCGTTACACATACATATACATATTTATATATATATATATATATATATATATATATATATATATATATATATATACACATACATATACATATTTATATATATACACACATACATATACATATTTATATATATATATACACACATACATATACATATTTATATATACACATACATATACATATATATATATATATATATATATATATAGACACACACACACACACACACACATGCATATTTATATATATACACACATACATATACATATTTATATATATATATATATACACACATACATATACATATGTATATATATATACACACATACATATACAACAAACAGGGGAGGATTTAACTGTCACCTCTTACCCCGTAAGCGCCTGCAACTCTGTTGAACCGGTTCACATCCAAAAGAACAGAGGACGCCCAAACGATCACACCTGCATACACCGCTATCAAACGGTCAAGGGCTTGTTACGCTACCATACGCAGCAGAGGTACGTCATCAGTGAGGGAGGAGGAGTAGGTCCGCAATCCAATGCAGCCCCGTAGAGGAATCCTTAGACAGTGGTGGGTAAGCAGGCAGAAATTCAAAGAGTTGCCAAGGATGAAATGTATAAAAATTAACTTTTATTTGAAGAATCCATAAAAACAGGAAACAATAGATCCCAGGGGGGGAAACAGATGATGCAAGAGGGGTAAGCAACAGGCTTACGCGTTTCGGCCAAGAAGGGCCGTAGTCATAGCCTAATAGTTACAAATCTGAATAAGTCTAACAATCAGTCTTCTTCTAAAAAAGTAACTTTTTCTGATAGCGAGTGCGAATCAGACGACACCGCTAACTCTAGTGGTGATGATCTTACTGTTATGACAGCATCCACTGAGATCAATTCTATGCCAGGCCTTAAGAGCATTTTGGTACCTAGTACAAAACCTAAAACAAAATACACTGTTCCCTCTGTAGTTCCTGCATCCAATACCACTCAAAATATAACACAACAAAATAATAGCGTACTGGATCAGGTTTTTCCGCAGGTCAGGGATCAACCCAAAGGGGGAGGGTCCACCACACAGCAGTCACAGGACAGGTACCCTTTGAGGGAAAACAGGGGCCAGACAAAATACAGACCCACTCAGTAATTAATTTATCTGACACGACTTTGACAGCTACACAATATAAGGTTCTTGGTTTAGGATTGTCTTTTTCTCCTACCCTTAACTTTAACCTTTTCCAAACAGTAATTGATCTTAACAGATTAATTAGAAACATTACTTTACAGAAACATTTCTGTAGATCTATGGATTCTGAGGACACTGACCTACACACCAATGATGCACAGTTACATGAATCCGATTTGAATCTGAACTTGGATTTCTCTGAACAATGTGATCTCATGTCCCTCCAATCGCTTGCACAGGAAGGCAACATTTCAGATACTGCTAATAATACACTACCCAAGATCAGAACAAGTCTGACTTTTACCCTATTCAGAGCAGAGGTCCTATTGTTGAGACCTTCTTTAAAAGGGTTGAAAGTGATTTAAAAAAGCTTAAATATACCCAAGATAACATTCATTTTAACCTAACCCAAAGAGAACGACTTGCTCTTAATGAATTGCGCTCAAATACTGAGCTGGTCATAAAGGCTGCTGACAAGGGAGGATCGGTTGTAGTCATGAATTGGGCCGATTATGTCAAGGAGGCCCATCGTCAGCTTTTGAACAGTAATGACTACACCGTCCTCCCTTGTGATCCCACCTTTCGTTTTCAAGGTGAACTTCGTTCATTGGTAGATGATGGAATAGAATTGGGATTTCTTGACTCTGATACTGCTAAATTTCTTATCATTGAGTCACCTCGTGTCCCTCTGTTCCATCATCTGCCAAAGGTGCATAAAGGTCTTACTAATGTGGTTGGTCGTCCCATAGTTAGTGGTATCAATTCCATCTTGGAAAATCTTTCATGCTGGTTGGATTGTATTTTACAACCTCTGGTTGTCTCTTTGCCTAGTTATACCAGAGATACCAAGCATGTCTTGAATATACTTAATAAGATTACCTGGACACAGACATCTAATTGGCTTACCGTGGATGTTGTGGCACTGTATACGTCCATTCCCCACGAGGCTGGTCTTAAAGCCATTGAATTTTTCTTGAAATACCACACAGAGTACAGTGATTCATTTCAGAAGTATGTCATTAGGGTTACTATATTTTTACTTACTCATAATTTCTTTTTTTTTGAAGATGTGTTTTATCTCCAGAGATGTGGGACCGCTATGGGGGCTAAATTTGCCCCCTCCTATGCCAACCTGTTTTTGGGTTGGTGGGAGCGGTCCCACATCTTTGGAGATAATAATCCATATAGGTCTCACATACTGATTTACCAACGCTATATAGATGATCTTTTGATCGTCTGGGATGGCCCCTTTGAACAGGCCCAGGCATTTGTGGCTTTTCTTAACATTAACCAGATTGGTCTGCGATTCACCTTTGAGTTTAATGAGAAAGAGATCCATTTTTTGGATATTAAATTGACTGCTGATCCGAATGGATCTATACACTCAAGGGTTTACCGCAAGCCAATTTCAGGTAATACTCTCCTTGAGGCCTCTAGCTGTCATCCTCCACATGTTTCCCATGCGGTGGCGAAAGGCCAGTTCGTCAGATTGAGGCGAAATTGTTCTAAGCATCATAAATATGTACAAGAAGCAAATGATCTTAGCACTAGACTTTTGGACAGGGGCTATTCACCTAAGGTTATCAATAGGGCTAGAAATGAAGTTGATAGACTCGATAGGAATTTACTGTTGAGAGAAAATTCATCTAACAAAAGAAATTGTCACAAGGGTGTCACCTTTGTAACTGAATATAGCGCTCAGTATGATGAGATCTGCAAAATTGTTAAAAACATTTTTCATTACTCTCTGCTGATGACAAACTGCAAAACACTGTTAAACAGGGCCTCAGATGCTCTTATCGTAAATGTAAGACTATTGGCAACATTGTATCACCAACTAAACTTACAAGTGTCAGCCCTAGGCATACAAGTTCCTGGTTACTACATCATGGTATGTTTCGTTGTGGGCACAGAAAGTGCAAACCATGTGACCATGCACAGATTACTAATACATTCAATTCGATGGTCACTGGAGAGACCTACCAGATATATGGTTGTCATAACTGTACCAGCACATTTGTAATCTATTTAATAACCTGTGAAGCTTGCCATCTGCAATACATTGGTCTCACCACTAGGGACGTGTCCTCTAGAATAAGGGAACATTTCTCTACCATTCACATAGGTAAATCTACATCACGTATTGTACAACATTTTGTTTCCAAACACAATAGCAATCTGAGTACGTTCAAGTGGTGTGTAATTGAGAAAGTTTCCTTACAAAAATCTGGCACAAACAGACTTAAGCTACTTAATAAACGTGAGATGTTTTGGGTTTTTAAACTCAATACCCAATACCCCAGTGGTCTTAACTCAGACTACGATCTGATCAACTACTGGGAATAATCTCCATAATGTTCTTATATTCATTTCCACATCTGTTTTTATATATCTATACATTTGTAAATATATCAACTGTATCCATGCATGTCCTTATATCATTTATATATACAGTGTTTATATAGTTGTATATTCATTTATTCACGGTATTATGCATTATCCTGTAGCTCCTTTTATCGGTTTTTACAATGGTTATCTATTGTATCTATTCTATCAAATATTTAAAAGTTCAAGTAATTCAATTATAACCATGTTACCAATATTGTTGCCATTTGATTACTATATTGTTATAAAATGTATGTTTCTTTAAACAAAGAGAGGGGTGTATCTTATTAGCCAATCAGATTATCTTAATCCTTTTAAAATGGGAGTTCAGATTTGTAACTATTAGGCTATGACTACGGCCCTTCTTGGCCGAAACACGTAAGCCTGTTGCTTACCCCTCTTGCATCATCTGTTTCCCCCCCTGGGATATATTGTTTCCTGTTTTTATGGATTCTTCAAATAAAAGTAAATTTTTATACATTTCATCCTTGGCGACTCTTTGAATTTCTATATATACACACATACATATACATATTTGTATATATACACACATACATATACATATTTATATATATATACACACATACATATACATATTTATATATATATACACACATACATATACATATTTATATATATATACACACATACATATACATATTTATATATATATACACACATACATATACATATTTATATATACACATACATATACATATTTATATATATATATATATACACACATACATATACATATTTATATATATATACACATACATATACATATTTATATATATATATATATATATATATATATATATATATATATATATATATATATATATATATATATATATATATATATACACACACATACATATACATATTTATATATATATATACACATACATATACATATTTATATATATATATACACACATACATATACATATTTATATATATATATATATATATATATATATATATATATATACACACATACATCTACATATTTATATATATACACACATACATATACATATTTTTATATATATATATATATATATATATATATATATATATATATATATATATATATATATACACACATACATATACATATTTATATATATATACACACATACATAAACATATTTATATATATACACACATACATATACATATTTGTATATATGCACACATACATATACATATTTATATATATACACACATACATATAAATATTTGTATATATACACACACATACATATACATATTTACATATATACACACATACATATACATATTTGTATATATACACACATACATATACATATTTATATATATATACACACATACATATACGTATTTATATATATATACACACGTACATATACATATTTATATATATATATATATATATATATATATATATATATATATATATATATATATATATACACATACATATACATATTTATATATATATATACACATGTACATATACATATTTATATATGTATATATACACATACATATACATATTTATATATATATATGCACACATACTGTGGCAAACCTAGCCACTTCTGGACTATAACGTAAGAAAGGTTGTCTATAGGCTGTATATTGTGCTATGTAGATGTGACAGACCCTTCTGTCAGCACTGAAAGAGTTAACTGTGTTCAGCTTTAGCCTCAGCTATTGTGCACTGTCATTAATGTTATTGATAAACAGTCCATTGTTTGATGGCACACAGTCCGCGGAATGCATCCTCCCGAGCAGAATCCATTTTGGACGCACTCAGCAACCCAGTAAGACCCAAAATCCCATACCATGCATTTAAAATGTTTTGTGAGGAGAAGGATGAGATCGATGGGTATTTACAGGATTTTGAGAGACTGTGCGAGTTACATGATTTGGAGCAGTCCGTATGGGTGCCGGTGCTAGCAGGCAAGCTAGCCGGTAGGGCAGCGGAAGCGTATCGCGCTGTACCCAGGGAGGACAGCAAGGATTACGCTAAAGTGAAGAGAGCGATCTTGGAAAGATATGCCATTACCTCAGAGGCATACCGGCGCAAGTTTAGAGGCCTGCGCAAGCCAGAAAGAGATTCACATGCAGATTGGGCCCACAAGCTGGATCAAGCATCTCAAGGGTGGATACAGGCCAGCCAAGCTATCACCATGGAAGAATTGCGACAACTGATGCTGTTGGAGCAATTCTTTAACGGCTTGTCCCCAGAAGCCCAAGAATGGGTGAGAGATCGAAAACCCCTCACCTTAACCGAAGCAGCCAGATTAGCAGACCAGCATTTTGATGCCAGGAGGCACCATGGACTACAGCCTAACAACGGACGAGCGAATATACAATGCCACACCTGCAAGCAGTGGGGACATATGGCACGTGAGTGCACCCAAAATCGGAGCAGACAAGCTTGGAACCAGGTCAGACAGAACCTGGCCCCAAGGGTGGCTGCTCACCATTACCAAACGGAGCCAGCCGCTCATGAGGTGTTGAGCACCCAAGCCGAGGAACCCCTGGGAATTCTGCATGAGGTGATGTCGGTCCAGGGACTTCGGGATTCGGGAGCTACTTTAACCCTGATAGCTCCCCATTTGGTGCCGGATACAGCACCCACTGGCGGATCCGTGGCAGTACGAGGGGCAGGGGGAGCAGTATACCGATTGCCCACTGCTAGAGTGGAGTACAGACCCCCAGTCACCCCAGCAGCTGCCAGTTACCAACCCCCGGCGCACCGCTATACCACACGGCCTCCGGCCACGAACTACCCTCAGAGAGGCCGGTTCAATTCGCGGGGCTACTCACAACCTATTCGGTGCTTTGGATGTAAGCGACTAGGGCACAAAAGACCAGAGTGTCCCCTAAACGCAGCAAATCAAGCACAGTCCTGGAGAAGACCCGCCGGCGGAATCCCACATAATCCTCAGCCTGCGGCCCGCTACGTAGAGGCGCCAGAATGCTGGGGCAGCCTACATGAAGCAGACCCTGTGCAAGCTGCCCACCGGAATAACCAGCAGCGGGTTAAAGTGAATGGGAAGGAGGTCAGTGGTCTATGGGATACTGGTGCTACCATGACCTTGCTTCAAAAGAACTTGGTGTCTGAGAAACAGCACACTGGAGACACTATGGCTGTGAGGGTAGCAGGGGGCACTGTGTTCCGCCTACCCGTTGCCAGGGTACATTTGGATTGGGGAGTGGGCGCTAGACTTGTGAATGTGGGGGTCAAGAAGGACTTACCTGCTGATGTTCTCCTTGGAAATGACTTGGCCCCCCTTGTTTCTGCCTATGCTCCCATGGATCCTGCTGATGTTAACCCTGTGACTACCCAAGCCCAGTCCCTCCGGGAAGAGACGCTTCCATGTTTGGGGTGGGGGCAGTACTGAGCCAAGTTGGAGCAGATGGCGGAGAACACCCCGTAGCTTACTTGAGCCGAAAGTTGTTGCCCCGGACATCCCCAAGCCGATCCGTTGGGATCAGACTGTGTATGCCGCCTTGGTTCTGGGGGAGCATTGTGGCAAACCTAGCCACTTCTGGACTATAATGTAAGAAAGGTTGTCTATAGGCTGTATATTGTGCTATGTAGATGTGACAGACCCTTCTGTCAGCACTGAAAGAGTTAACTGTGTTCAGCTTTAGCCTCAGCTATTGTGCACTGTCATTAATGTTATTGATAAACAGTCCATTGTTTAATCACCCTCAGAGAGCAAATGCTTAGGTGATAAGAAAAGCCAAATGTGTCTTGTGTTTAAATTGTTATCAGCTTAAGCAAGGTAAATCTATTGTATCATGTCAAGGGTGTGTTCCCTTCATCTAATGTACAGCATTCTTTCAACCCCCCCCCCGATCTGGGGGGGTCAAACCTGCATAAATACTAGGCATAGCCTTTTAATAAATGTCATTCTGTTTAAACCTGAAAACTGGCTGGGTTGTGAATTGCTGATTCCCTATGCAGGACATTGTTCCCTGGGGTTACCCCTTGGTATCCGGTTGGTACCGTTACACATACATATACATATTTATATATATATATATATATATATATATATATATATATATATATATATATATATATATATATATATATATATATACACATACATATACATATTTATATATATACACACATACATATACATATTTATATATATATATACACACATACATATACATATTTATATATACACATACATATACATATATATATATATATATATATATATATATATATATATATATATATATATATAGACACACACACACACACACACATGCATATTTATATATATACACACATACATATACATATTTATATATATATATATATACACACATACATATACATATGTATATATATATACACACATACATATACAACAAACAGGGGAGGATTTAACTGTCACCTCTTACCCCGTAAGCGCCTGCAACTCTGTTGAACCGGTTCACATCCAAAAGAACAGAGGACGCCCAAACGATCACACCTGCATACACCGCTATCAAACGGTCAAGGGCTTGTTACGCTACCATACGCAGCAGAGGTACGTCATCAGTGAGGGAGGAGGAGTAGGTCCGCAATCCAATGCAGCCCCGTAGAGGAATCCTTAGACAGTGGTGGGTAAGCAGGCAGAAATTCAAAGAGTTGCCAAGGATGAAATGTATAAAAATTAACTTTTATTTGAAGAATCCATAAAAACAGGAAACAATAGATCCCAGGGGGGGAAACAGATGATGCAAGAGGGGTAAGCAACAGGCTTACGCGTTTCGGCCAAGAAGGGCCGTAGTCATAGCCTAATAGTTACAAATCTGAATAAGTCTAACAATCAGTCTTCTTCTAAAAAAGTAACTTTTTCTGATAGCGAGTGCGAATCAGACGACACCGCTAACTCTAGTGGTGATGATCTTACTGTTATGACAGCATCCACTGAGATCAATTCTATGCCAGGCCTTAAGAGCATTTTGGTTCCTAGTACAAAACCTAAAACAAAATACACTGTTCCCTCTGTAGTTCCTGCATCCAATACCACTCAAAATATAACACAACAAAATAATAGCGTACTGGATCAGGTTTTTCCGCAGGTCAGGGATCAACCCAAAGGGGGAGGGTCCACCACACAGCAGTCACAGGACAGGTACCCTTTGAGGGAAAACAGGGGCCAGACAAAATACAGACCCACTCAGTAATTAATTTATCTGACACGACTTTGACAGCTACACAATATAAGGTTCTTGGTTTAGGATTGTCTTTTTCTCCTACCCTTAACTTTAACCTTTTCCAAACAGTAATTGATCTTAACAGATTAATTAGAAACATTACTTTACAGAAACATTTCTGTAGATCTATGGATTCTGAGGACACTGACCTACAAACCAATGATGCACAGTTACATGAATCCGATTTGAATCTGAACTTGGATTTCTCTGAACAATGTGATCTCATGTCCCTCCAATCGCTTGCACAGGAAGGCAACATTTCAGATACTGCTAATAATACACTACCCAAGTTCAGAAACAAGTCTGACTTTTACCCTATTCAGAGCAGAGGTCCTATTGTTGAGACCTTCTTTAAAAGGGTTGAAAGTGATTTAAAAAAGCTTAAATATACCCAAGATAACATTCATTTTAACCTAACCCAAAGAGAACGACTTGCTCTTAATGAATTGCGCTCAAATACTGAGCTGGTCATAAAGGCTGCTGACAAGGGAGGATCGGTTGTAGTCATGAATTGGGCCGATTATGTCAAGGAGGCCCATCGTCAGCTTTTGAACAGTAATGACTACACCGTCCTCCCTTGTGATCCCACCTTTCGTTTTCAAGGTGAACTTCGTTCATTGGTAGATGATGGAATAGAATTGGGATTTCTTGACTCTGATACTGCTAAATTTCTTATCATTGAGTCACCTCGTGTCCCTCTGTTCCATCATCTGCCAAAGGTGCATAAAGGTCTTACTAATGTGGTTGGTCGTCCCATAGTTAGTGGTATCAATTCCATCTTGGAAAATCTTTCATGCTGGTTGGATTGTATTTTACAACCTCTGGTTGTCTCTTTGCCTAGTTATACCAGAGATACCAAGCATGTCTTGAATATACTTAATAAGATTACCTGGACACAGACATCTAATTGGCTTACCGTGGATGTTGTGGCACTGTATACGTCCATTCCCCACGAGGCTGGTCTTAAAGCCATTGAATTTTTCTTGAAATACCACACAGAGTACAGTGATTCATTTCAGAAGTATGTCATTAGGGTTACTATATTTTTACTTACTCATAATTTCTTTTTTTTTGAAGATGTGTTTTATCTCCAGAGATGTGGGACCGCTATGGGGGCTAAATTTGCCCCCTCCTATGCCAACCTGTTTTTGGGTTGGTGGGAGCGGTCCCACATCTTTGGAGATAATAATCCATATAGGTCTCACATACTGATTTACCAACGCTATATAGATGATCTTTTGATCGTCTGGGATGGCCCCTTTGAACAGGCCCAGGCATTTGTGGCTTTTCTTAACATTAACCAGATTGGTCTGCGATTCACCTTTGAGTTTAATGAGAAAGAGATCCATTTTTTGGATATTAAATTGACTGCTGATCCGAATGGATCTATACACTCAAGGGTTTACCGCAAGCCAATTTCAGGTAATACTCTCCTTGAGGCCTCTAGCTGTCATCCTCCACATGTTTCCCATGCGGTGGCGAAAGGCCAGTTCGTCAGATTGAGGCGAAATTGTTCTAAGCATCATAAATATGTACAAGAAGCAAATGATCTTAGCACTAGACTTTTGGACAGGGGCTATTCACCTAAGGTTATCAATAGGGCTAGAAATGAAGTTGATAGACTCGATAGGAATTTACTGTTGAGAGAAAATTCATCTAACAAAAGAAATTGTCACAAGGGTGTCACCTTTGTAACTGAATATAGCGCTCAGTATGATGAGATCTGCAAAATTGTTAAAAACATTTTTCATTACTCTCTGCTGATGACAAACTGCAAAACACTGTTAAACAGGGCCTCAGATGCTCTTATCGTAAATGTAAGACTATTGGCAACATTGTATCACCAACTAAACTTACAAGTGTCAGCCCTAGGCATACAAGTTCCTGGTTACTACATCATGGTATGTTTCGTTGTGGGCACAGAAAGTGCAAACCATGTGACCATGCACAGATTACTAATACATTCAATTCGATGGTCACTGGAGAGACCTACCAGATATATGGTTGTCATAACTGTACCAGCACATTTGTAATCTATTTAATAACCTGTGAAGCTTGCCATCTGCAATACATTGGTCTCACCACTAGGGACGTGTCCTCTAGAATAAGGGAACATTTCTCTACCATTCACATAGGTAAATCTACATCACGTATTGTACAACATTTTGTTTCCAAACACAATAGCGATCTGAGTACGTTCAAGTGGTGTGTAATTGAGAAAGTTTCCTTACAAAAATCTGGCACAAACAGACTTAAGCTACTTAATAAACGTGAGATGTTTTGGGTTTTTAAACTCAATACCCAATACCCCAGTGGTCTTAACTCAGACTACGATCTGATCAACTACTGGGAATAATCTCCATAATGTTCTTATATTCATTTCCACATCTGTTTTTATATATCTATACATTTGTAAATATATCAACTGTATCCATGCATGTCCTTATATCATTTATATATACAGTGTTTATATAGTTGTATATTCATTTATTCACGGTATTATGCATTATCCTGTAGCTCCTTTTATCGGTTTTTACAATGGTTATCTATTGTATCTATTCTATCAAATATTTAAAAGTTCAAGTAATTCAATTATAACCATGTTACCAATATTGTTGCCATTTGATTACTATATTGTTATAAAATGTATGTTTCTTTAAACAAAGAGAGGGGTGTATCTTATTAGCCAATCAGATTATCTTAATCCTTTTAAAATGGGAGTTCAGATTTGTAACTATTAGGCTATGACTACGGCCCTTCTTGGCCGAAACGCGTAAGCCTGTTGCTTACCCCTCTTGCATCATCTGTTTCCCCCCCTGGGATATATTGTTTCCTGTTTTTATGGATTCTTCAAATAAAAGTAAATTTTTATACATTTCATCCTTGGCGACTCTTTGAATTTCTATATATACACACATACATATACATATTTGTATATATACACACATACATATACATATTTATATATATATACACACATACATATACATATTTATATATATATACACACATACATATACATATTTATATATATACACACACAACATATACATATTTATATATATATATATATATATATATTTATATATATATATATATATATATATATATATATATATACACACATACAGTGGGGCAAAAACTTATTTAGTCAGCCACCTATTGTGCAAGTTCTCCCACTTAAGAAGATGAGAGAGGCCTGTAATTTTCATCATAGGTATACCTCAACTATGAGAGACAAAATGTGGAAACAAATCCAGACAATCACATTGTATGATTTGGAAATAATTTATTTGCATATTATGGTGTAAAATAAGTATTTGGTCAATATCAAAAGTTCATCTCAATACTTTATTATATATCCTTTGTTGGCAATGACAGAGGTCAAATGTTTTCTGTAAGTCTTCACAAGGTTGTCACACACTGTTGCTGGTATGTTGGCCCTTTCCTGCATGCAGATCTCCTCTAGAGCAGTGATGTTTTGGGGCTGTCGCTGGGCAACACATACTTTCAACTCCCTCCAAAGGTTTTCTATGGGGTTGAGATCTGGAGACTGGCTAGGCCACTCCAGGACCTTGAAATGCTTCTTACGAAGCCACTCCTTTGTTGCCCGGGGTTGTGTTTGGAATCATTGTCATGCTGAAAGACCCAGCCACGTTTCATCTTCATTGCCCTTGCTGATGGAAGGAGGTTTGCACTCAAAATCTGACAATACATGGCCCCATTCATTCTTTCATGTACACGGATCAGTCGTCCTGTTCCCTTTGCAGAGAAACAGCCCCAAAGCATGATGTTGCCACCCCCATGCTTCACAGTAGGTATGTGTTCTTTGGTTGCAACTCAGCATTCTCTCTCCTCCAAACACGACGAGTTGTGTTTCTACCAAACAGTTCTACTTTGGTTTCATCTGACCATATAACATTGTCCCAATCCGCTTTTGGATCATCCAAATGCTCTCTAGCATACTTCAGATGGGCCCGGACATGTACTGGCTTAAGCAGGGGGACACGTCTGGCACTGCAGGATCTGAGTCCGTGGTGGCGTAGTGTGTTACTGATGGTAGCCTTTGTTACGTTGGTCCCAGCTCTCTGCAGGTCATTCACTAGGTCCCCCGGTGTGGTTCTCGGATGTTTGCTCACCGTTCTTGTGATCATTTTGACCCCACGGGGTGAGATCTTGTGTGGAGCCCCAGATAAAGGGAGATTATCAATGGTCTTATATGTCTTCCATTTTCTAATTATTGCTCCCACAGTTGATTTCTTCACACCAAGCTGCTTGCCTATACTGCAGATTAAGTCTTCCCAGCCTGGTGCAGGTCTACAATTTTGTTTCTGGTGTCCTTCGACAGCTCTTTGGTCTTCACCATAGTGGAGTTTGGAGTGTGACTGTTTGAGGTTGTGGACAGGTGTCTTTTATACTGATAACAAGTTCAAACAGGTGTCATTAATACAGGCAATGAGTGGAGGACAGAGGAGCCTCTTAAAGAAGAAGATACAGGTCTGTGAGAGCCATAAATCTTGTTTGCTTGTAGGTGACCAAATACTTATTTTCCACCATAAAATGCAAATAAATTCTTTCCAAATCAGACAATGTGATTGTCTGGATTTGTTTCCACATTTTGTCTCTCATAGTTAAGGTATACCTATGATGAAAATGACAGGCCTCTCTCATCTTCTTAAGTGGGAGAACTTGCACAATTGGTGGCTGACTAAATACTTTTTTGCCCCACTGTACATATATATATATATATATATATATATATATATATATATATATATATATATATATATATATATATATATATATATACACACACATACATATACATATGTATATATATACACACATACATATACATATTTATATATACACACACATACATAGACATATTTATATATATACACACATACATAGACATATTTATATATATACATACATGCATATACTTATTTATATATACACACACATACATATACATATTTATATATATACACACATACATATACATATTTATATATACACACACATACATAGACATATTTATATATACACACACATGCATATACATATTTATATATACACACACATACATATACATATTTATATATATACACACATACATATACATATTTATATATATACACACATACATATACATATTTATATATATACACACATACATAGACATATTTATATATATACACACATACATATACATATTTATATATACACACACACATACATAGACATATTTATATATACACACAAATACATAGACATATTTATATATATACACACATGCATATACATATTTATATATATACACACATGCATATACATATTTATATATACACACACATACATATACATATTTATATATATACACACATACATATACATATCTATTTATACACACACATACATAGACATATTTATATATATACACACATGCATATATATATATATATATATATATATATATATATATATACACACACATACATATACATATTTATATATATACACACACAACATATACATATTTATATATATATATATATATATATATATATATATATATATATATATATATATATATATATATACACACACATACAGTGGGGCAAAAACTTATTTAGTCAGCCACCTATTGTGCAAGTTCTCCCACTTAAGAAGATGAGAGAGGCCTGTAATTTTCATCATAGGTATACCTCAACTATGAGAGACAAAATGTGGAAACAAATCCAGACAATCACATTGTATGATTTGGAAATAATTTCTTTGCATATTATGGTGTAAAATAAGTATTTGGTCAATATCAAAAGTTCATCTCAATACTTTATTATATATCCTTTGTTGGCAATGACAGAGGTCAAATGTTTTCTGTAAGTCTTCACAAGGTTGTCACACACTGTTGCTGGTATGTTGGCCCTTTCCTGCATGCAGATCTCCTCTAGAGCAGTGATGTTTTGGGGCTGTCGCTGGGCAACACATACTTTCAACTCCCTCCAAAGGTTTTCTATGGGGTTGAGATCTGGAGACTGGCTAGGCCACTCCAGGACCTTGAAATGCTTCTTACGAAGCCACTCCTTTGTTGCCCGGGGGTGTGTTTGGAATCATTGTCATGCTGAAAGACCCAGCCACGTTTCATCTTCATTGCCCTTGCTGATGGAAGGAGGTTTGCACTCAAAATCTGACAATACATGGCCCCATTCATTCTTTCATGTACACGGATCAGTTGTCCTGTTCCCTTTGCAGAGAAACAGCCCCAAAGCATGATGTTGCCACCCCCATGCTTCACAGTAGGTATGTGTTCTTTGGTTGCAACTCAGCATTCTCTCTCCTCCAAACACGACGAGTTGTGTTTCTACCAAACAGTTCTACTTTGGTTTCATCTGACCATATAACATTCTCCCAATCCGCTTTTGGATCATCCAAATGCTCTCTAGCATTCTTCAGATGGGCCCGGACATGTACTGGCTTAAGCAGGGGGACACGTCTGGCACTGCAGGATCTGAGTCCCTGGTGGCGTAGTGTGTTACTGATGGTAGCCTTTGTTACGTTGGTCCCAGCTCTCTGCAGGTCATTCACTAGGTCCCCCGGTGTGGTTCTCGGATGTTTGCTCACCGTTCTTGTGATCATTTTGACCCCACGGGGTGAGATCTTGTGTGGAGCCCCAGATAAAGGGAGATTATCAATGGTCTTATATGTCTTCCATTTTCTAATTATTGCTCCCACAGTTGATTTCTTCACACCAAGCTGCTTGCCTATACTGCAGATTAAGTCTTCCCAGCCTGGTGCAGGTCTACAATTTTGTTTCTGGTGTCCTTCGACAGCTCTTTGGTCTTCACCATAGTGGAGTTTGGAGTGTGACTGTTTGAGGTTGTGGACAGGTGTCTTTTATACTGATAACAAGTTCAAACAGGTGTCATTAATACAGGCAATGAGTGGAGGACAGAGGAGCCTCTTAAAGAAGAAGATACAGGTCTGTGAGAGCCATAAATCTTGTTTGCTTGTAGGTGACCAAATACTTATTTTCCACCATAAAATGCAAATAAATTCTTTCCAAATCAGACAATGTGATTGTCTGGATTTGTTTCCACATTTTGTCTCTCATAGTTAAGGTATACCTATGATGAAAATTACAGGCCTCTCTCATCTTCTTAAGTGGGAGAACTTGCACAATTGGTGGCTGACTAAATACTTTTTTGCCCCACTGTACATATATATATATATATATATATATATATATATATATATATATATATATATACACACACATACATATACATATGTATATATATACACACATACATATACATATTTATATATACACACACATACATAGACATATTTATATATACACACACATACATAGACATATTTATATATATACACACATACATAGACATATTTATGTATATACATACATGCATATACTTATTTATATATACACACACATACATATACATATTTATATATATACACACATACATATACATATTTATATATACACACACATACATAGACATATTTATATATATATACACACATACATATACATATTTATATATACACACACACATACATAGACATATTTATATATACACACAAATACATAGACATATTTATATATATACACACATGCATATACATATTTATATATATACACACATGCATATACATATTTATATATACACACACATACATATACATATTTATATATATACACACATACATATACATATTTATATATACACACACATACATAGACATATTTATATATATACACACATGCATATATATATATATATATATATATATATATATATATATATATATATACACACATACATATACATATTTATATATATACACAAACAACATATACATATTTTTATATATATATATATATATATATATATATATATATATATATATATATATATATATATTTATATATATATATATATATATATATATATATATATATATATATATATATACACACATACAGTGGGGCAAAAACTTATTTAGTCAGCCACCTATTGTGCAAGTTCTCCCACTTAAGAAGATGAGAGAGGCCTGTAATTTTCATCATAGGTATACCTCAACTATGAGAGACAAAATGTGGAAACAAATCCAGACAATCACATTGTATGATTTGGAAATAATTTATTTGCATATTATGGTGTAAAATAAGTATTTGGTCAATATCAAAAGTTCATCTCAATACTTTATTATATATCCTTTGTCGGCAATGACAGAGGTCAAATGTTTTCTGTAAGTCTTCACAAGGTTGTCACACACTGTTGCTGGTATGTTGGCCCTTTCCTGCATGCAGATCTCCTCTAGAGCAGTGATGTTTTGGGGCTGTCGCTGGGCAACACATACTTTCAACTCCCTCCAAAGGTTTTCTATGGGGTTGAGATCTGGAGACTGGCTAGGCCACTCCAGGACCTTGAAATGCTTCTTACGAAGCCACTCCTTTGTTGCCCGGGGGTGTGTTTGGAATCATTGTCATGCTGAAAGACCCAGCCACGTTTCATCTTCATTGCCCTTGCTGATGGAAGGAGGTTTGCACTCAAAATCTGACAATACATGGCCCCATTCATTCTTTCATGTACACGGATCAGTCGTCCTGTTCCCTTTGCAGAGAAACAGCCCCAAAGCATGATGTTGCCACCCCCATGCTTCACAGTAGGTATGTGTTCTTTGGTTGCAACTCAGCATTCTCTCTCCTCCAAACACGACGAGTTGTGTTTCTACCAAACAGTTCTACTTTGGTTTCATCTGACCATATAACATTCTCCCAATCCGCATTTGGATCATCCAAATGCTCTCTAGCATACTTCAGATGGGCCCGGACATGTGCTGGCTTAAGCAGGGGGACACGTCTGGCACTGCAGGATCTGAGTCCCTGGTGGCGTAGTGTGTTACTGATGGTAGCCTTTGTTACGTTGGTCCCAGCTCTCTGCAGGTCATTCACTAGGTCCCCCCGTGTGGTTCTCGGATGTTTGCTCACCGTTCTTGTGATCATTTTGACCCCACGGGGTGAGATCTTGTGTGGAGCCCCAGATAAAGGGAGATTATCAATGGTCTTATATGTCTTCCATTTTCTAATTATTGCTCCCACAGTTGATTTCTTCACACCAAGCTGCTTGCCTATACTGCAGATTAAGTCTTCCCAGCCTGGTGCAGGTCTACAATTTTGTTTCTGGTGTCCTTCGACAGCTCTTTGGTCTTCACCATAGTGGAGTTTGGAGTGTGACTGTTTGAGGTTGTGGACAGGTGTCTTTTATACTGATAACAAGTTCAAACAGGTGTCATTAATACAGGCAATGAGTGGAGGACAGAGGAGCCTCTTAAAGAAGAAGATACAGGTCTGTGAGAGCCATAAATCTTGTTTGCTTGTAGGTGACCAAATACTTATTTTCCACCATAAAATGCAAATAAATTCTTTCCCAATCAGACAATGTGATTGTCTGGATTTGTTTCCACATTTTGTCTCTCATAGTTAAGGTATACCTATGATGAAAATTACAGGCCTCTCTCATCTTCTTAAGTGGGAGAACTTGCACAATTGGTGGCTGACTAAATACTTTTTTGCCCCACTGTACATATATATATATTTTTATATATATATATATATATATATATATATATATATATATATATATATATATATATATATATATATATATATATATATATATACACACACATACATATACATATGTATATATATACACACATACATATACATATTTATATATACACACACATACATAGACATATTTATATATATACACACATACATAGACATATTTATATATATACACAAATGCATATACTTATTTATATATACACACACATACATATACATATTTATATATATACACACATACATATACATATTTATATATACACACACATACATAGACATATTTATATATACACACACATGCATATACATATTTATATATACACACACATACATATACATATTTATATATACACACATACATATACATATTTATATATATACACACATACATAGACATATTTATATATATACACACATACATAGACATATTTATATATATACACACATACATATACATATTTATATATACACACACACATACATAGACATATTTATATATACACACACATACATATACATATTTATATATATACACACATGCATATACATATTTATATATACACACACATACATAGACATATTTATATATATACACACATGCATATATATATATATATATATATATATATATATATATATATATATATATATATATATATATATATATATATACACACATACATATACATATGTATATATACACACATACATATACATATTTATATATACACACACATACATAGACATATTTATATATATACACACATACATAGACATATTTATATATATACACACATGCATATACTTATTTATATATACACACACATACATACAGGGAGTGCAGAATTATTAGGCAAATAAGTATTTTGACCACATCATCCTCTTTATGCATGTTGTCTGTAATGAGAAGGGGTGTGGTCTAATGACATCAACACCCTATATCAGGTTTGCATAATTATTAGGCAACTTCCTTTCCTTTGACAAAACGGGTCAAAAGAAGGACTTGACAGGCTCAGAAAAGTCAAAAATAGTGAGATATCTTGCAGAGGAATGCAGCACTCTTAAAATTGCAAAGCTTCTGAAGCGTGATCATCGAACAATCAAGCGTTTCATTCAAAATAGTCAACAGGGTCGCAAGAAGCGTGTGGAAAAACCAAGGCGCAAAATAACTGCCCATGAACTGAGAAAAGTCAAGCGTGCAGCTGCCAAGATGCCACTTGCCACCAGTTTGGCCATATTTAAGAGCTGCAACATCACTGGAGTGCCCAAAAGCACAAGGTGTGCAATACTCAGAGACATGGCCAAGGTAAGAAAGGCTGAAAGACGACTGTCATGTGATGCAGGACATATGCAGGACACAGCAATGATGGTACAACTCTATTTTATTACAGAGCATAGCAATACACATCCAGACAGGTTGATTGTACTAAACTAACTGCGACACAGACACCGGACCTAAGCCCCGCCCACATGCTAGTGACATCACATCCTGCTATCATCACATCTTCCCCTTTTTCAAAGACAAAGCATACATTCGCATATATTAAATAACAAGGTACACCAACAGGGTATACAACAACATTTTGTTTTAGAACATTATAAAAACAGATAGATTAGAAAACATGAACAAATAAATTACATCCTGACTTGGACATCGGGGTAGACTACCCTAGTCCACAGTGACCATGGGATTATTCTGCCCATACTTCTGGTCACTGTTCTAGCTAAAGTCAGTCCCTGTATCGGGCCGGAAGCCTCACCACTCTTCCGCTTGATGTAACTTTGCATGAACTGTCCTCTGATACAGAAGATGGTGAACAAGAGTCTGCTGGAGGCAAAGATATATCCCCGCTATGATCTTGCTGAGGGGAAGGCACCTCTCTTAGAACAGGGGATCCCACCGGCGGTGGTATTGAGGTATCCGGTTCCAGACTCTCAGGTACAGGCTGAAGATGTCTTCGGTTACGGCGTGTAACCGTCCCTCCCTCTGTAAGGACTGTGTAAGACCTTGGTTCTGGAGAGCGGCCCACTACCGTAGCAGGCGTCTTCCATTTCTTCTCATCATCCAGTTTAATTCTGACACTTTGGCCCGCTTTCAGTTCCTGTAAAGGCCTGACAGAATGTCTCCTGTCGTAGAAGAAACGATAACCCTTTTTGGCCTCTTCATCCCTCCTAAGGACTTCGTCCCGAGGAACAGGGCCAGGCGGCTTGAAGACACCCACTGAGGGTAAAGTGGTGCGAATCTGGCGTCCTAGCATCAGCTGTGCCGGGCTAAACCCGGTGGCTTGAATGGGCGTCGCCCTGTATGACAAGAGGGCTAGGTACGGTTCAGATTGCTTTAGAATGAATTTTGTTGTTTGAACTGCCCTTTCAGCCATTCCGTTGGCCTGCGGATAATGTGGACTTGACGTGGAATGTACAAAATCATATTCCCTGCTGAAAGCACTGAACTCTGTAGAAGCGAACTGCATGCCATTATCACTCACCAGCTCCATTGGAATGCCCCAGCGGGCGAACAAGCTCTTCAGGCGAATGATAACGGCCTGACTTGTGATATCATTCAGGGGTGCTATTTCCAAATACCTGGAATAGTAGTCGATAACAACAAGAAACTTTTTCCCGTGCAGTTCGCACAAATCAGCAGCTATTTTCTGCCACGGCCCCGCAGGCAGCGGAGTAGACATTAAGGGCTCCCTTCTCTGAGTAGGCCGGCGTTCCCGGCAAAAGGCACATTTAGACACGTGATTTGCAATGTCGGAGCTGATCCCAGGCCACCACACAGCTGTAGCTGCTCTTTCTCTGCACTTTGTAATGCCTAAGTGGCCATCGTGAATCCTGTTTAACATCTCCTTCCTCATGCTGACAGGAATTACAATACGGTCTTGGAACAGCACCAACCCCTCCAGCTCCGTGAGCTGCGACCTCTCTGGCTGGTAAGCATTTAAAGACATCCAGGCTGCCCGGCTCTCGGGCCAGCCATCTCTTATGTACCTTATAACTTCTTGCAGATCTGTGTCCAAATATGTCTCTTTCTTTATCTCTTCCAGTTTCCTTGAAGAAATGGACTTAGAGGCCAGAACTGAATCAACATACACTTTTACATCCGACTCTGTGGAGGATTCTTCAGCAGCAGCCAGCGGGAGCCTGGACAGTGTATCTGCCACAACCAGCTGCTTCCCCGGCACATGCACTGCCTGAACATTGAACCTGAGTAGTCTCATTAAAAGTCTCTGGCATCTCAAGGGTGTTTTGTCGATGTCATAAGAATTGATAAGAGGGACTAGCGGTTTGTGGTCAGTTTCCAGACTAAATTTCTCCAAACCCACTAGATAACGCTGAAAGCGCTCACAGGCCCAAACTGCAGCCAGGCACTCTTTCTCAATTTGAGCGTATTTTGACTCCGCAGCCGTCAGTGTGCGGGAACAGTAGGCGATGGGCTGTAGTTTGTTGTCATTCAGCTGCAGGAGTGCAGCCCCCAACCCATAACTGCTTGCATCAGCACTAACCACAGTCTTTTTTGAAGGGTCGTAGAACCCCAGCACTGGGGCAGACCCCAGCAGGGACTTAGCATGCAGGAACGCTTTTTCTTGTGAGGGTCCCCAGACCCAGGCAACATCTTTCTTAAGCAACTCTGTGATAGGGTGCAAAACTGTAGATAAATCTGGAAGAAACTTGCCCACGTAATTTACAAGGCCCAATATCTGTCTCAGCTCATGTACATCAGAAGGGCTTTTCATCTGTTCGATAGCCCGAATTTTCTCGGGGTCCGGCTTGATGCCATCCCCGTTGATGATATGCCCAAAGTAGCATAATTCAGTTTTCCTAAAATGACATTTTTCTTTATTCAGCTTCAGCCCAGACTCTTTGATAGCCTGCAGCACACAACTCAAACGCTGATCATGCTCTTCCACTGTAGACCCATACACTAGAATGTCGTCCATGACGACTGCTGTGCCCACGTGGCCACTCAGGAGAGAACTCATTTCCCTCTGAAAGATCTCAGGAGCGGAGGATATCCCAAAGGGAAGTCTGCAGAAGCAGAACCGACCTACCGGAGTGATAAAGGTAGTCAGTTTGCGGCACTTTGGATCCAGGGGGATCTGCCAAAAGCCGCTAGAAGCGTCTAATGTGGAAAAGAACTTCGCCCCAGCCAACTTCGGGGCTATATCTTCCAATGTCGGCAGCACAAATCTCTCCCTCTTCACTGCCTCATTCAACCTTTTCAGGTCCACACAGATGCGCACCTTTCCGTTTTTCTTTGCAACTGGAACAATGGGGGCACACCAATCAGTTGCTTCAACAACCTCTTCAATAACCCCCATAGACTTCATGCGCATGAGCTCTTTCTCCACTTGAGGCATGAGCGGGAACGGAATTCTACGAGGAGTAGAAATACTGTACGGGACTGCGTCACTTTTAAGTGCTATACGGACAGGTTTGCAGCTCAGTAGGCCCAACTCGCCAAACATATCTTCAGAGATCTCATTCACTCTGGCCACGAGGCCCAAGTCACAGGCTGCTTTTCTGCTCAATAAACTGTTAACACACTGACCTCGGATCACATGCACCCACATGGTGAACTTTTTTTGTTTGTACTCACAGCTGGCAAGAAATTTCCCCACACAATCAATGCGGCCACCAGGACTATGAACATTTGTAGTAACCTTCGCCAGCTGGGGCTGTCTAGGCAGTTTCATAAATTCAGCAAAAGACATTACAGTGATATCTGCTCCTGTGTCAATCTTAAAATCAACTTTGGCTCCCATTACAGTAAAAGTAACTTTCCAATCTTCCTCTGAGCTTGTCCGTTCCACAACAGACCCCACAAAAGACACTTCCTGACCCTCCTGGTCACTGTCCACCTGCATCTCCTTAATGTATTCAGTTTTACACACCACTTCAAAATGGCCTATTCTGTTACATTTTCTGCATCTTTTATCTCTGGCCGGGCATATAGCACTCTGATCATGAGCCCGGTAGCACCGTGTGCATCGGCCATGTTGCGCCCATCCACTTCTAGGCCCTTCCAATACTTTAGATCTACCGCTCACACTGTGCCTTTCACTAGTAATTTTCCTAGACTGTTGCACTTCATCCACAATACTCTCAGACCTCAGATCAGCACTTTGCTTTTTCACCAGTTCACTCTGGCGGGCCATCCTAATAGCCCCTTCTAACGTTAAATCAGGCTCTAACTGCAGCTTCAGGGAGACTTCAGCATCTGCAATTCCAATAACTATTCTGTCTCTGATTTGCTCTTCTTTAGCAACACCAAACTCACAGAATTCAGCTAATTCATACAGGCTGCGCACAAATGACTCCACAGATTCTCCCACACGCTGATTACGTTTGTGAAAACAAGCTCTCTCATGAATCACATTTCTTTTGGGCACAAAGTGGGCACTGAGTTTATCCATAACTATATCAAAGTTAACTTCGTCCCCTTCTTGGAAAGTAAAAGCATTGAACACTGGCTCTACATCTTTCCCCATAGAATATAAAAGAGAATTAACTTGTACTTCACCACTCTCCTTGTTCAGTTTGGATGCAATCCTGAAGCGCTGAAACCGCTGACGCCATGTGGGCCAAGCTGCAGGCTGAGAAAAGTCAAAAGGCTCAGGTGGGGTAAACTTTGACATCGTCATCATCAGAAACAGAAGCGTAGTCCAGAACTTCTGACACCATGTCATGTGATGCAGGACATATGCAGGACACAGCAATGATGGTACAACTCTATTTTATTACAGAGCATAGCAATACACATCCAGACAGGTTGATTGTACTAAACTAACTGCGACACAGACACCGGACCTAAGCCCCGCCCACATGCTAGTGACATCACATCCTGCTATCATCACAACGACCACCACTGAACAAGACACACAAGCTGAAACGTCAAGACTGGGCCAAGAAATATCTCAAGACTGATTTTTCTAAGGTTTTATGGACTGATGAAATGAGAGTGAGTCTTGATGGGCCAGATGGATGGGCCCGTGGCTGGATTGGTAAAGGGCAGAGAGCTCCAGTCCGACTCAGACGCCAGCAAGGTGGAGGTGGAGTACTGGTTTGGGCTGGTATCATCAAAGATGAGCTTGTGGGGCCTTTTCGGGTTGAGGATGGAGTCAAGCTCAACTCCCAGTCCTACTGCCAGTTTCTGGAAGACACCTTCTTCAAGCAGTGGTACAGGAAGAAGTCTGCATTCTTCAAGAAAAGCATGATTTTCATGCAGGACAATGCTCCATCACACGCGTCCAAGTACACCACAGCGTGGCTGGCAAGAAAGGGTATAAAAGAAGAAAATCTAATGACATGGCCTCCTTGTTCACCTGATCTGAAACCCATTGAGAACCTGTGGTCCATCATCAAATGTGAGATTTACAAGGAGGGAAAACAGTACACCTCTCTGAACAGTGTCTGGGAGGCTGTGGTTGCTGCTGCATGCAATGTTGATGGTGAACAGATCAAAACACTGACAGAATCCATGGATGGCAGGCTTTTGAGTGTCCTTGCAAAGAAAGGTGGCTATATTGGTCACTGATTTGTTTTTGTTTTGTTTTTGAATGTCAGAAATGTATATTTGTGAATGTTGAGATGTTATATTGGTTTCACTGGTAAAAATAAATAATTGAAATGGGTATATATTTGTTTTTTGTTAAGTTGCCTAATAATTATGCACAGTAATAGTCACCTGCACACACAGATATCCCCCTAAAATAGCTATAACTAAAAACAAACTAAAAACTACTTCCAAAACTATTCAGCTTTGATATTAATGAGTTTTTTTGGGTTCATTGAGAACATGGTTGTTGTTCAATAATAAAATTAATCCTCAAAAATACAACTTGCCTAATAATTCTGCACTCCCTGTATACATATTTATATATATACACACATACATATGCATATTTATATATACACACACATACATAGACATATTTATATATACACACACATGTATATACATATTTATATATACACACACATACATATACATATTTATATATATACACACATACATATACATATTTATATATATACACACATACATATACATATTTATATATATATACACACATACATAGACATATTTATATATATACACACATACATATACATATTTATATATACACACACACATACATAGACATATTTATATATACACACACATACATAGACATATTTATATATATACACACATGCATATACATATTTATATATATATATATACACACATGCATATACATATTTATATATACACACACATACATATACATATTTATATATATATACACACATACATATACATATTTATATATACACACACATACATAGACATATTTATATATATATACACACATGCATATACATATTTATATATACACACACATACATATACATATTTATATATACACACATACATATACATATTTATATATATATATACACACATACATAGACATATTTATATATATACACACATACATATACATATTTATATATACACACACATACATAGACATATTTATATATATACACACATGCATATACATATTTATATATATATATATACACACATGCATATACATATTTATATATACACACACATACATATACATATTTATATATATATACACACATACATATACATATTTATATATACACACACATACATAGACATATTTATATATATATACACACATGCATATACATATTTATATATACACACACATACATATACATATTTATATATACACACATACATATACATATTTATATATATATATACACACATACATAGACATATTTATATATATACACACATACATATACATATTTATATATACAAACACATACATAGACATATTTATATATACACACACATACATATACATATTTATATATACACACACATACATAGACATATTTATATATATACACACATGCATATACATATTTATATATACACACACATACATATACATATTTATATATATACACACATACATATACATATTTATATATACACACACATACATATACATATTTATATATATATACACACATACATATACATATTTATATATATACACACATACATATACATATTTATATATATACATACATACATATACATATTTATATATATATATACACACATACATATAAATATTTATATATATATATATATACACACATACATATACATATTTATATATATACACACATACATATACATATTTATATATATACACACATACATATAAATATTTATATATATATATACACACATACATATACATATTTATATATATACACACATACATATACATATTTAGACGTGTTTATCTCTATGTTAAAGCCCTTTGCATGCTTTTTTTTCTAATATCTTAAACCGCATATCTTTGAGCCCTAATAACTGTTTATGCAATTTTTTAAAAATACTTTTTATTAAACAGTGTTATTATGATTGTAACTGTAATTTTAAGTATTTTTGTTTATGTTTTTTGTGTAGCTTTTTAGTCGAGCGTAACAGTTAACCAGATCTACCGACTCGCGTTAAATTAAATTGCGTTCAACCAAATTTGTTTACTTTCAATTTGTAATACTTGCAATATTTCCGATGCTTGCAAAGAGCCACAATAAACCACTTTTCGTTTGCGCAACTGTTAGAGCATCACTCATAATCTAGCTTTAAAGGGACATAATACTCATATGCTAAATCCCTTGAAAGTGATGCAGCATAACTGTAATAAGCGGACAGGAAAATATCACCTGAGCATCTATGTAAAAAAAGGAAGATATTTTACCTCACCAGAGCAAGTGCTGTGTAAAACGTTATCTTTCAGTTACAGCCCAGCTGCAGGTAAAAAAAAGGAAGAAATGAACAGCAGCCAATCAGCATCAGCAGTGCTGAGGTCATGAACTCTTTTACTATGATCTCATGAGATTTCACTTAACTCTCATGAGATTTTCTAGTAAACTTCCTTAAATTGAATAGGGAAATAACATGAGTGTGCATGAGGCTCACTCCCTTGCATGTCCCGGGACAAGCATACTGATTTGCTGCTTAAAGACCTTTACAATGGGATGTGAATACTTAGGACATTTTGAAGGTAAAATAACTTTCGACTAGATTACGAGTTTTGCGTTATGAGTGAAAAAGCCTCATAACGCTGCTTTTTCACTACCGCTGGTATTACGAGTCTTGTAGGTATAGCTGTACTGCACACTCCCGCATAGTAAACACTAGTTAATTATTAACCCCTAATCTGCTGCCCCCAATGTCATCGCCACCTACATACACTTATTAATCCCTTATCTGCTGTCCCTAACATCGCCGCAACCTACATAACTGTTATTAACCCGTAATCTGCTGCCCCCAATGTCGCCGTCACTATACTAAAGTTATTAACCCATAAACCTAACCCTAACCATAACGTAACCCTAACCCTAACACGCACTAGCTTTAACATAATTAAAATAATCTCAAATAAAAATTACAATTAATACCTAAATTATTCTTATTTAAAAGTAAATAAATACTTACCTGTAAAATAAAACCTAAGATAGCTACAATATAACTAATAGTTATATTGTATCTAGCTTATGTTTTATTTTTATTTCACAGGTAAGTTTGTATTTATTTTAACTAGATAGACTAGTTAGTAAATAGTTATTAACTATTTACTAGCTACCTAGTCAAAATAAATATAAATTTACCTGTAAAATAAAACCTAACCTGTCTTGCACTAAAACCTAACATTACACTAAAATTAAATTAAATTAAATTAACAAAATACATTTATCTAAATTACAAAAAATAATAAAAACTAAATTACACAAAATAAAAAAGAAATGATCAAATATTTAAACTAATTACACCTAATCTAATAGCCCTATCAAAATAAAAAAGCCCCCCAAAATAATAAAACCCCTAGCCTACACTAAACTGCCAATTGCCCTTAAAAGGGCCTTTTGCGGGGCATTGACCCAAAGAAATCAGCTCTTTTACCTGTAAAAAAATTACAAACAACCCCCCAACAGTAAAACCCACCACCCATACAACCAACCCTCCCAAAAAAAAACCTAGCTAAAAAACCTAAACTGGCCATTGCCCTGAAAAGGGCATTTGGATGAGCATTGCCCTTAAAAGGACATTTAGCTCTTTTACATTGCCCAAAGTCCCTAATCTAAAATTAAAACCCACCCAATAAACCCTTAAAAAACCTAACACTAACCCCCAAAGATCCACTTACAGTTTTTGAAGACAGGACATGCATCCTCATCCAGTCGGGAGAAGTCTTCATCCAAGCGGAAAGAAGTCCTCAACGAATCAGGGAGAAGTCTTCATCCAAGTGGCAAGAAGTTGTCCTCCAGGCGGGCAGAAGTCTTCATCCAGACGGCATCTTCTATCTTCATCCTTCTGACGTGGAGCGGCTCCATCTTCAAGACATCCGGCGCAGAGCATCCTTGTTCTTTCGATGGCTCTTCAAGAATGAAGTTTCCTTTAAATGACGTCATCCAAGATGGCATCCCTTGTAAAAAGAAATTCCTAAATTTAAATCTAAATGGGTAGGAAATGTTATAGATACCCCATGTTTGACAAGTAAGAGAGGGGTTGCCTTCCTCTTCTCTAAAAACTTGGCATACACTATCTTATCACAGGAATATGATAAAAATGGCAGATATATTATAATTGAGATGGAGTGCAATGGTATAATCTATGTTTTATGTAATGTTTATGCTCCAAACTATATAGATACAGATTTTTGGGATGTTTTATATATTAAACTTTTTCCACATATCAACAAAAATTTAATAATCGCAGGAAATTTTAATATGACCATATGTCCCCAAATAGATAGAATAAGGATAGGAATTATTAATCCTCAAGATAGGAACAGAAAAAGAAAAACTTTCAAAAATTTCATGAATAAATTAAATGTAAGGGATATTTGGAGAATTAAAAATCCAGATATAAAGGCATTTTCATGTGAATCTAAATCACACAGAGCAATGTCATGAATGTACCTCTTTTTTATAGCTGATAATATGATTAAGTTAGATTTGAAACCTAATGTTAGAGGTAGAAGGGGTCAGAAAGCAGTGTGATCAGAATATCTTCTTTTTTTCCCAAGCATCTTTCACAGGATAATGAATTCAAGAATTTTTTAATACACGCTTGGACAGAATACTGTATTAACAACAGGGAATACCTGGATAAAGTAGAGATTTTCTGGGTAGCGGCAAAGGCGGTCCTCCGTGGTGAGATCAGAGCATATTTGGTTAAATGGAAGAAAATTGTTATGGCCAGGGATTTTCAATAAAGCAATTAATTGAGGAATGCCTATAAGGCATACATAGGGCTAGATTTATTAAAGCCCTACGGCTGCAAGTTCTCACAAGAACTTGATCGCCGTCATTTATCAAGCAGCGGTCACCAGACCGCCACTTCCCTAGCCTCTAATGTGGCGAAATTCAATCTCCTTGGTCTAGTCAGACCGAGGAGATTGACAGCTCCTGCCCGCGCGTAATTGGCTGTGCGTGGGCAGGGGGCGGGATTGCACGTGAGTGCAAAATTGCGCTCGTGTGCAATGCTGAATTCTTGCGGGTAATTTTGCCTCGCCACAGGCGAGCTGAGGCATACAGGGGCGCATATACGCACCCCTGTACGGCTCAGCTTTAATAAATCTAGCCCATAGTTATCCCCAGTGATAGTACCTGGGAAAAGTATAAAAAAGCTAAACTAGAGAGAGATATGTTTCTTAGACAGAAGGGACAGAGGGATGGTCTCAAAACAAAGTAATTTTTCATGAGTTATCTTGGTAGGTCCGCTAGGTTTTTGGCTAAATTAATTAAAACAGGGAAAGGTGGGGAAAATATAGCAAGTATACAGAAGAATGATAAATGATATACTTCACCACAAAATATTATAAAGATACTATATGAATACTATCAAGAGATATATTTGATGCAGAAAACTAATGATACTGTAAAGCTAACCTTTTGGAGTAAAATCTCTCTCCCTAAACTATCCCCATAATAGCTTCAAGAGTTAAATCAGCCAATATCGGTAGAAGAAGTCTTAGCAGCCATTGAGAAACCCAAAATGAATAAAGCACCAGGGCCAGATCAGATACCAACTGAATTTTATAAAATGTTGAAGGGGAATATTTTTGACATTTTAGTTAAAGGGACATAATACTCATATGCTAAATCACTTGAAACTGATGCAGTATAACTGTGAAAATCTGACAGGAAAATATCACCTGAGTATCTCTATATTAAAAAGGAAGATATTTTACCTCACAATTTCCTCAGCTCAGCAGAGTAAGTTCTGTGTAAGACGTTATACTCAGCTGCAGCACAGCTGCAGGTAAAAAATAAATAAATGAAGAAATGAACAGCAGCCAATCAGCATCAACAGTGCTGAGGTCATGAACTCTTTTACTGTGATCTCATGAGATTTAACTTAACTCTCATGAGATTTTATTGTAAACTTCCTTACACTGAATAGGGAAATAAGATGAGTGTGCACGAAAGCTCGCTCCTTCCGCTGTCCCGGGACAGACATACTGATTTGCTGCTTAGAAGTCCTTTACAATGGGATGTGGCTACTGAGAAACATTTGAGGCAAAATATCTTTCTTTTTTACATAGAGATGTTCAGGTGATATTTTCTAGTCAGCTTTTTACAGATATACTGCATCACTTTCAAGTGTTTAAACATTTGGGTATTATGGCCCTTTAAGCTATTTAATAAATATTGTATTAATAACAAGATGGATTAAATGTATTTTACTACCTCGGTTGTTACTCTTATTCCTTAAAAAGATAAAGATCTAGAACTGCCCAGTGCATACCGCCCTATCTCATTATTGAATAATGATTATAAGTTACTAACATCAATAGTAGCAGATAGACTTAAAAAGTGTATTAATGAATTATTACATATAAACCAAACAGGATTTATGATGGGTAGAAGTGTAACTAAGAATATACGAAAGGTGTTGTTGACTCTAGATTATTTTTGGAATAGAACTAAAAATGGTCAGAAAGTTACTAAATTGGATATGGCGGTATTGACTCTGGATGCAGAGAAAGCTTTTGACTCAATAAATTGGAATAATTTATTTACATCTTTAACACAGTTTGGTTTAACAGATGGCTTTCTCAATTTTTTTAAATTATTATATAACAGCCCATGTTCATATTTACTAATTAATGGGGGACTTTCTCCCAAGATAACTCTGGCCAGAGGTACAAGGCAGGGGTGCCCGCTTACGCCGCTTCTTTTTAATCTTTCAATTGACCCACTAGCTGTACGTCTTAGACAAGAGTTGGAAGGTATCTCCGTCAGTGGCAATAAATTTATTCTTTCTCTGTATGCAGACGACCTGCTATTGTTCTTATCCAAGACTAAGCATAGTATACCTTTTGTATTAGAAATAATAAATTAATTTAGTATGTTCTCTGGATACAAAATTAATCAGAATAAATCTAAATTATTATGGGTTAATAAAAAGAAAGCTAGCCTAAGAACTTCCCCCTTTCAAATAGTAGAACATATTAAATATCTTGGGATCTACCTATCTGATAACCCTTCTAATTGGTATTCATCAAACTTCACTATATTTTTTGGTGAAGTCAAGATCATGATGGATAAGTGGAAGCCATTGCCAATTTCTCTGTCAGCAAGAATTGTACTGTTGAAAGCCTTCTTATTCTGGCGTCTTTTATATTTAATGCAAAATCTTCCAATGTTTATCAAAAGTATAGATTTAAGGCAATTTAAGAATTATGCACAGGGTTTTATGGGGGAAGAGGAAGGCACGTCTCTCTATGCGGTTTCAGGAACAAGATAAGGAATTTGGAGGATTTGAGCTGCCAAATTTTAAACTATATAATTGGGTTACTATGGTTAAGATTGCAGTAGACTAGATAACGGAATCTAACCACTTTTCTCTCTCAGAAATAGAGGAGGAAATGATTAAACCATTCAATTTAAAAGCTATCTTACATTTATCATCAAATAAATTGCCATCAACTATTCATAATTTGAGTGTTATTCATAACATGGTGATAGCATGGCAGAGATTTTGTGGGGAACGTGAGACAAAATACGGATTCTCTAGACACCTACCCATTCTAGGGAACCCTGAGTTTTCACCTGGCCTCAATTCTGGGATTTTTCAATGTTGGTACTTGCGGGGATATGTCTATCAATTACTCGAGTTAGATGCTCAAACCATTGAAACCTTCTAGAAAATTAGAGGGGAATTTGACCTCCCAAAACCTAATTTTTATGCGTATTTACAAATTAGACATTATCTTTTCCAAATTAGTTCAGAATCTTATAATAGCTGGGAGCTGGGAGTAGTTGAAATGGGTACTAATATGTTCAGGAGTGGATGTTACTCAATTTCGAGCTGGTATAAAACGATTATGTTAAAATATGGACATCTATATTTAGAATCAATTCAACCCAGGTGGCAGGGACTGCTCGGAGAGCTTGAAATATATGATATAAAAAAAAGTATACAATTAGTAGGTAATAATAATACAATGTGGAAAGATTCACATAGTAAACTATTACATTTTTCTTATATCCTGCTAAATGGGATAAAAAGTGTTCAGGTAGCTGCTTTCACTGTACATATCCAAATGCAGATATTATGCATTGTTTTTGGGTAAATAAATGTATCCATCATAATCTATTATTCTCTCCAACAATCATTATTTTTTTGTACTTTCCAGAAATCCAAAATGCAATATTTTTGCAATGTCATGGTTTATACATTTATTAATTTGCTGGCTACATACATTTAATACAGTACGATGTTAGTGGAATATTTTTAGGATAAAATATTTTACTGTATAAACAAGCAAGAGATTTTTCTAATTGTATATGTATCAGTAGTGCTTTTCTTTCCTTGTGTCTTGAAGCTGGTTGTTATTTCTCTATATTATTTTTTTTTTAATTTTATTTTAAGATAAAATGTAAAGCTCCAGCAATGTGATGTGAAACTACAAATGTATGCCTGTTTATTTTTTATTGTTAAACTTAAAATATATTCATAATTTTTTGTTTTAAAAAAAAACAAAATTTGTCCGCCTGCTCTGGGGCTGCGGACATCAATCCGCCCGATCCTATACAATCAGGCTGATTGACACTCCCTGCTAGCGGACAACTGGCCACGATTCTGCAGGGGCGGCATTGCACAAGCAGTTGACAAGAACTGCTTGTGCAATAATAAATGCCGACAGAGCATGCTGTCGGCATTTATCGTTGTGCGGCGGACATGATACACTACATCGTATCATGTCCTCTCGCACTTTCATAAATCGGCCCCTAAATATAGCCGCCAGGGTACTGAACCAAAAATGTGGCAGCTCCTAAGTTTACATTCCTGCTTTTTCAAATAAAGATAATAAGAGAACAAAGAAAAATATTTTTTTAATAGGAGTAAATTAGAAAGTTGCTTAAAATTGCAGGCTCTATCTGAATCATGAAAGAAAAAAAATGGGTTTCATATCCCTTTAATTCAATATTTATGTCATAATTAACAAAGCATACCACCTAACTAGATAGTTGTAAAATAAAACATATTTCTAATAATGAAATATTGGATGTGGAAGGGGGTATATATAAGACTTGATAGTTCTCGCACAAATGCCTTTACAATTACCCAAATGCTAGATGTAAACAAAACATATCAACTGAAAGCTGCAGTGTTCCTAAACATAGAAAATAACATCCACACTAGAAAGGCTTCTCAATTTAATCTAAACTCACAAATAAAAAATTCAGCTATCCCATAGTACTCAGCTTTTGTAGTTACTAAAGTTACTAAGCTCTGACTATATACATAGTAAATCTCCTCTCTTACAGATTGCATTTCTGCTTATCCCCACTTAATTACAACAAGCTTTAAAATTCTAAATTATAATATCAATCTGCACTAAAATACCATGTGGTTACTAAATATGTCTTGCGGCAACTTTTATAATACATATCTTCAGTTCTTTCCATCTGCATACTGCAATCAACTGTTTGATCATATCAATGTCAGCATTCTGTATTTGGTGATTTTATGCTGAGACATGTTTAGACATGCCACATATAGAGTATCAAATACAGTATGTTATAGCTTTTATACGCACTTGTGCCAGTACTGGGGTTAAAAATAACCTTTTCCTTTTACCTGTAAAGCAATTAATGCATAACCATTTCTGTTCTATATCACTATCTCCACTTATACTCAGCAAGGGATGATTTCTGATATGAATATAATCACAGGTAATGAAATATTTATGTCTTAGGTTTGTTTTTATTTCCAAAACCACCTCAAATGCAAAAATCCTATGCCTTTTTATTTACAAATGCGCAAATGTATTTAGCTTTTTGAATAATTGAATCTGCATCACTTGATGAGTACATACAATTTACATGTTATATTAGTGTCACAACCTTTGGCAGTCAGAGAGAATTGCAAAGCATTGCATTTTTGCATAAGTAAGGAGTATCCAAGCTCTGTTCTGCATGTGCTGCGCTCATTACTAAACCAGCATCTGTCTTTGAAATACAAATGCCATATTTATAAAGTAATTGCTCTGGTGGCCCAAGGTCTAAGGCTATGGCCTTTTTAGTGCCCTAGAGATGCCACTGATTGTGAAAACAAGACAGCATTGCTCTTTTGTATGAGTTGAACTGGATTTTATATGTGTTCTAAAACTCAGTCTGTTTTCTTGTAAATAGACTAAGGGCCAGATTACAAGTGGAGCGCTAAATATCATTGCAAGCAACTGATATTAGCGATCCACTTTGTAATACCAGTGTAAATCACAATGCGAACGTGAGCTTGCATTAGCATTGCGCTCCCGAGCGCACTCTTCCATAGGCTGCTATAGAAACCTCGTTCTGATACTGTTGCAGATGGCACAAGAAACTTGTGCAGCGAAGGGGGTAAGTAGCACAGTGATGGGCAGCATTTTTAAATATATATGTATATGATTATATACATATATATTTATGTGTTACTATGTGTATATACATATATATATTTATGTGTTACTATGTGTATATACATATATATTTATGTGTTACTATGTGTATATACATATATATTTATGTGTTAGTATGTGTATATACATATATATATTTATGTGTTAGTATGTGTATATACATATATATTTATGTGTTACTATGTGTATATACATATATATTTATGTGTTACTATGTGTATATACATATATATTTATGTGTTACTATGTGTATATACATATATATTTATGTGTTAGTATGTGTATATACATATACATATTTATGTGTTAGTATGTGTATATACATATATATTTATGTGTTACTATGTGTATATACATATATATTTATGTGTTACTATGTGTATATACATATATATTTATGTGTTACTATGTGTATATACATATATATTTATGTGTTATTATGTGTATATACATATATATGTATGTGTTATTATGTGTATATACATATATATTTATGTGTTATTATGTGTATATACATATATATTTATGTGTTAGTATGTGTATATACATATATATTTATGTGTTAGTATGTGTATATACATATATATTTATGTGTTAGTATGTGTATATACATATATATTTATGTGTTAGTATGTGTATATACATATATATTTATGTGTTACTATGTGTTTATACATATATATATTTATGTGTTAGTATGTGTATATACATATATATTTATGTGTTAGTATGTGTATATACATATATATTTATGTGTTAGTATGTGTATATACATATATATTTATGTGTTAGTATGTGTATATACATATATATTTATGTGTTACTATGTGTTTATACATATATATATTTATGTGTTAGTATGTGTATATACATATATATTTATGTGTTACTATGTGTATATACATATATATTTATGTGTTACTATGTGTATATACATATATATTTATGTGTTACTATGTGTATATACATATTTATGTGTTAGTATGTGTATATACAGATATATTTATGTGTTACTACTATGTGTATATACATATATATTTATGTGTTACTATGTGTATATACATATATATTTATGTGTTACTATGTGTATATACATATATATTTATGTGTTACTATGTGTATATACAAATATATTTATGTGTTAGTATGTGTATATACATATATATTTATGTGTTACTATGTGTTTATACATATATATATTTATGTGTTAGTATGTGTATATACATATATATTTATGTGTTACTATGTGTATATACATATATATTTATGTGTTACTATGTGTATATACATATATATTTGTGTTACTATGTGTATATACATATATATTTATGTGTTACTATGTGTATATACATATATATTTATGTGTTACTATGTGTATATACAAATATATTTATGTGTTACTATGTGTATATACATATATATTTATGTGTTATTATGTGTATATACATATATATTTATGTGTTAGTATGTGTATATACATATATATTTATGTGTTAGTATGTGTATATACATATATATTTATGTGTTATTATGTGTATATACATATATATTTATGTGTTAGTATGTGTATATACATATATATTTATGTGTTATTATGTGTATATACATATATATTTATGTGTTAGTATGTGTATATACATATATATTTATGTGTTAATATGTGTATATACATATATATTTATGTGTTACTATGTGTATATACAAATATATTTATGTGTTACTATGTGTATATACATATATATTTATGTGTTAGTATGTGTATATACATATATATTTATGTGTTACTATGTGTATATACATACATATATATTTATGTGTTAGTATGTGTATATACATATATATTATGTGTTACTATGTGTATATACATATATATTTATGTGTTAATATGTGTATATACATATATATTTATGTGTTACTATGTGTATATACATATATATTTATGTGTTACTATGTGTATATACATATATATTTATGTGTTAGTATGTGTATATACATATATATTTATGTGTTACTATGTGTATATACATATATATTTATGTGTTACTATGTGTATATACATATATATTTATGTGTTATTATGTGTATATACAGATATATTTATGTGTTACTATGTGTATATACATATATATTTATGTGTTACTATGTGTATATACATATATATTTATGTGTTAGTATGTGTATATACATATATATTTATGTGTTACTATGTCTATATACATATATATTTATGTGTTACTATGTGTATATGCATATATATTTATGTGTTACTATGTGTATATACATATATATTTATGTGTTACTATGTGTATATACAGATATATTTATGTGTTACTATGTCTATATACATATATATTTATGTGTTACTATGTGTATATGCATATATATTTATGTGTTATTATGTGTATATACATATATATTTATGTGTTACTATGTGTATATACATATATATTTATGTGTTACTATGTGTATATGCATATATATTTATGTGTTACTATGTATATACACATATATATTTATGTGTTACTATGTGTATATGCATATATATTTATGTGTTACTATGTATATACATATATATTCATGTGTTACTATGTGTATATACATATATATTTATGTGTTACTATGTGTATATACATATATATTTATGTGTTATTATGTGTATATACATATATATTTATGTGTTACTATGTATATACATATATATTCATGTGTTACTATGTGTATATACATATATATTTATGTGTTACTATGTGTATATACATATATATTTATGTGTTATTATGTGTATATACATATATATTTATGTGTTACTATGTATATACATATATATTCATGTGTTACTATGTGTATATACATATATATTTATGTGTTACTATGTGTATATACATATATATTTATGTGTTATTATGTGTATATACATATATGCACGTATTAACACATAAATATATATGTATGGAAGCATACACATATATATTTACATCGTGGTAAAACATACAATGCCCTCTATTTTGAGGGCATTTGGGGCACTTTTAGAAAATAACCAGATATCTGATTACTGGTTAATTTTCTGAGCGCTAATTGCTACCATGAGCTTGTGGTAGCAATAATCAGCCACTTGTTATGGCTGGTTAATTATTGCGCTCCCGCAAACAGGCAAATGTGCTCATTTGCGGGAGCACAATAATTTAGCGCTCCACTTGTAATCTAAAAATACAAATATTTGTAGTTCATACCTTTTCAATAAAATTCATTCAGAGCTGCACGTAATGTTTGATAAATATATGTTTTTAGGACAATACAGATTGTACCTTACAGTAAAAATATTTTACAGTCTAGCTTCAGAAGTTGGTATAAACGAGATCATTGTGTGGACAAAAAAAAAATGTTTGGTGTATTGGGGTTCCTTAAGCCGGCTGGAACCCCCGGAGAACATGGCTGAATGTAATATATATACACCACAATGCAAGTATGTAGAGGGGGTCACCATATTTAAATAAGTTGCTCGTTTTTGCACTGATCCTCATAGTAATAACAATCACCTGGGAGCAACCAGTAGCTTCATTTTCTTGTGTTTATGGTCACTGATAGACTGATATCCCATACATTTATAGTTAGACTAGATACCATGGTTTTTTTTAGATAATTTTTCTGCTTATGTTCTAATTAAATTGTAAGATAGTAAAAAGTAACAAATATTTTATATTTTCTGATTTTAAAATTGTACTTTTTTTTGAAGGGACAGTAAACACAGACAGTAAACATAGATCTAACAGCATGTAATAGACACTACTATAAAGAAGAAAATGCACAGATACTGATATAAAAATCCAGACTAAAACCATTTAAAAACGTACTTAGAAGCGCCCAGTTTAGCACTGTCGATGAGGTTAGTCTGGGACACCCACTGAAAGGGGCTGAGAGAGCAGGAAGGGTAGACACTCCCCCCTCCCCTGTAAAGGAAAAGACCCATTTCACAAACAGGAGAAAGCAGGAATCTCTCTACAGCAGTGGATGCTGTTTAATCCGCACAAAGTTTCCAGCGACCCGGAAACTGAAGTTAAGAAGCAGCTCTTTAACTTGTCCGCCACCATCCATTGGGATGATTGACACCCACTGCTAGCGGCTGATTGGCCGCAAATGTGCAGGGGGCAGCATTGCACAAGCATTTTTTTGTGAAATACTTGTGCAATGTTAAATATGCTGTCGGCATTTAGCAATGCAGGGCGGACATGATTCGCTATAGCGAATCATGTCCTCCCGGGGTTTAATAAATTGACCCCTTTTGAGCTTGGTTAGGAGTCTGAAAATCAGCACAATGTTATTAAAAAATAAGCTAAACTTGACATTGTTACAAAAACACTCACAGATGAGATGTATAAATGGGTCATCTACAAAACATTTATGCAAAGTGTACAATGTCCCTTTAAGTAGCATATGTATATAATTCTACATTTTGGTTGTAAAGAAGGTGAACTGATGCTAACGTTGGAACCGTCAAGTGTTTTTTTTTAAAAAATAAAAAAATTGCACACACTGAAATTCTCTTTTAAAGGGACACAGAACCCAATTTTTTTCTTTTGTGATTCCGATAGAGCAGCAATTTTAAGCAACTTTCTAATTTACTCCTATTATCAAATTTTCTGCATTCTCTTGGTATCTTTATTTAAGAAGCAAGAATGTAAGTTTAGATGCTGGCTGATTTTTTGTGAACAACCTGGGTTGTTCTTGCTGATTGGTGGATAAATTCACCAACCAATAAACAAGTGCTTTCCAGGGTACTAAACCAAAAATTGTCTGGCTCCTTAGATTAGATGTCTTCTTTTTCAAATAAAGATAGCAAGAGAACGAATAAAAATTGATAAAAGGAGTAAATTAGAAAGCTGCCTAAAATTGCTGCTCTATCTGAATCACGAAAGAAACATTTTGGGTTCAGCGTCCCTTTAAGCTTCTGTTAATTCATGTGATTCTTTGCCTGAATTTTATTTTCAGCCACTTGCAAGAAGAGAACAGATTATCCCCTTATTTACTAATTGACTTTTGGAGATAGCGCTCGTTACTCCAACCAGTACTTAATAAATCTTCCTTATCCATATTACTGTATATCAGCATCAGAGGCAACTATGGATTTTCCCTGATTAGTCTCTGCCTTAATTAGTGCTTCCACACACTTTTAAAATAATAAATTATTGGTGTTAAAAAAACAACACTATGTGGCAATGAAGCAAGTCCATCATTAGAAAATGTTGTGTTAAATTAAAAAATCTATACACCATTTTTTCATAAAAAAATAAAATGAAACACTTAAAAGATAATTTTATAAAATGTAATGAAAAGCAATAAAATATGTGTAAAATTGTCAGTGTTTGTATCAATCAGCAATGTAATTACAGGCAGATTTACCTACCCAGTGTAGTCAACACTCTCATGAATATTGATACATTTCATTCTTTTTTCATTTCTGGATGTGGAAACTTAGCTGCTGCCTGATTAATAAGTGGACTTTTTCAGTCTTTATAGTAAAGTCTACAGGTCAAAAGTAGCATTGGTTGATTCATTATAGTATTTCAAATATAAAGAACATGCATCTGTGATAACAGCAAATAATGAAAACATCTCCATTAGTCACAAAAAAAATGCATGGATGCGCTGCAGCAGACAATGCACAGGTAGTAACCATAAAGGTACAATATGCGCATCATACCTAACAGGGCACAATATGCAGGTAATGGGTAGCAGACACAATTATACGCATGTAAAAATGCCAGCATGGTGCAGTATGATGGTAATAGCTAACAAGACACAATATGCAAGTAATAGACTTAAAAGAACACAATATGCAGGTAAGGAGTAGCAGACACAATACACATGTAAAAGTACCAGCTTTGTGGGGGGGCGGAGCTAACTGCTGGTCTGAGCAGACGTGTGTGTGAGGAGCTCTGCTCTGGAAAGCGGAATAAAAGTATTTAAAGGACCTGAATATCAGCCCTTAAACTAACTTGGGGCTAAACTCAGTCACCTCTCACATTGTGGGGTTGTTTGAAATCCTTTTTAGCCGCATTCAACAACCTTGGTATCAAGAGATCTGCCTGTGGTTGCCTGCCGCGCTGACTGACCGCGAGTGGCACCTGAAGAGGCCTGTGGGAGATCCCGTTCTCCGGAGGGTCGGGGCTCCGCTCCGGAGAACCTACCTGTTACCCACAAGAGAAGACCTTGTTTGACCGCTGGGGAGAGGCATTGGAGGAGTGTGGGCCGCCGACACAGATCTACGATAGACATCAACCTGGCCTGAAACAATTAGACCCAAATAGTCGTCTGCCTTCTGCCATCTGCCCTCACTAAGTTTAGAGAGTGCTGCGCACCTAAAGGGCTGGAGCTACTGGTCGGGGATGCAGGGACTTACCTGCAACAGCGAACTGATCCCACAAAGAAGAACCGGTGAGGCGCGAAAAGGCCGCCATCTTGGGCCGCAATCAGACCAGCCTTGAGCACTAGGTGCTGGAGATTCCCGCAGACCTTCCAGGTATGTGCGGGATCTGGGACTTCTTTCTCTGAGGAGTCATCTAGGGGAGATTATCGGTGTTGAGGACATCACAACCATCCTTTCCTCCTTGGTGAGACGCCCAGTGGTATATGACGCCCAGTGGTCTAAGGTAAAACCCACGTGGGATTCTTTATTAGGAACTTTCCATATAAACACATAGCGTGGCTCTCATTCATTGCCCCAGAAGGGTTACTCTAATTAGTGACTGCATCTGTCTCTAGGGAGGCTTAAATTTTCCCTGTTGGGGGCCTGTGCAAGCAGGGTATTAAGTGCCACCTTGGTAACGGCTGCCTAGACAGGGGTGTAGAGGGGGACAGTCCTTACTACATGTTACACACATTCCTCTGGAACTTTCCCTGCCACCTAAAATCAGTGCCAACAAGAAAGCTACGCTGACTGTCTGAGGCTAATTTCAGTCTGATTTCATTTTGTGCCTCTTTGGTTTGATTGTTCCCCTTTGGACCCTTCATCTCAGGCACATAATAAAGTGTCTGCCCTCCCTATACAACAAGAGGCCCAGGGCAAGGAGACTGCTTTGTTTACTTTCCCTAAGTAGACCTAAAGATTAATCTCATCACACAAGATACATGTTTCCCCCACTGCTGGGGTTAGTGGAGGAATACTGACAGGATCTTCACAGACTCACACACTATTAAACTGACTCTCCAGGGTATAGTGCATGTAATATGCACATTTATCTACATCTACTTTATTAAGGCTGCTGCGTCAGCTTAGGTGTCTCTGAAATTTATTTTTCAGGGTGTAGTGTTTTTTTTTTAACTGTATTTTTCTCTCCACAGGAATTTGGGTACTGATACACACTATTGACTATAGCCCCTTTCCCTTACCATTACAACCGTTCTTTATTGCTTAAGCCCCCTATTAGGTAGCCTACAGGGCTGAGAAATATTCACACACCCTAATGACACAGTCACCTTCTCCATCCCCTGCTTAACCTAAACTTTTTATTTATAGGGGCATTTCCTCTACATTACCTACACTGCCTGCCCTAGTGTGGCATTCCCCCCAGGTAGATTAGTGGCGTTCACTTAGTTTATTTAAAAAAAAAAAAAAAAAACTTCTCTGGCACCCCTTTACAGCCCCTGAGCACCTAAAAATTTCCATAATTAGAGGGACATACTTTGCCCGTATTCGACCTCATTCTGTTAGGGCGCGTATCTCATACAACCTAGTGCCCTCATACTTATTATATTGTACTCACACTTTACACAGCACCCTTACCACATCACTAAGAACATACACAATTTGCTCCTAGCTTTTAGGGTTCACCCTATCTTTTCCTCTCACCCATTGCAATCAGTGAAAACTTCTTATTCTTGGTGCTCCACTATTTAACAATACCCTTTGTATGTATTGTACATTACATTTACACCATTTGTTTGTGAGCCTATAAGTGTAACTTCTGAGTGATTGCCCCTCACCTTCCCGCTCCCGCCCAGCTTGTCTGGGTGGGTCACTTCCAACTCCCTTCTCCCTTACTTCGGGTCGTATCTCTAGGTTCCCTAAGGTGAGGGGCAAGTTCTGGTGTACCAGCTCGTCTGTAACTGCCCTGTCTTATTTCTATAATGTAGCTCTCTCTGTAAAGCGCTGCTCAGCCCTGCTCTAACCATGTAATAGGTTGAACTAAAACTGTATATACATATGTGCTATTACCATCCCATTTTCTTTCAAACAGCGGTACATATTCTTTGAGCCTATTGTGGTCTTTTGCTCCTCTAATTCACGATTTGTCTAACAATCTACAAAATGCCTCATTCTGTGAGGAAACACCTAAAGTCGAACCCTAAGCCTAAGAAAACAGTATTTGATCATTTTGCGCACACTACCAAGGAGACCCTACTTCACCCGAGTGCTGAAATGAGTGAACCCGATTCTCAAGATGAGGAGTCTCACTCAAGCTCGCAATCTACAGCTGCCTCGCAGCACTTCATCACCGAGTCACCTCTCAAGAAACTCTTGGCTACCCAGACTAGGTCTATCACCCAAGAGATCCAACGAAGCTCTGCAGAGCTTAAGAAGGAGATATCTGATATTGGAGACAGAGTTGACGTGCTAGAGCGTAAGCAGGATGATCAAGCTGTGGACCAATCTAACCTTTTGGCTTATTCTGAAAACCTCAGAATTGGATCAGATTTCGCAATTGGAATCTAAACTAGCTAATGTAGAGGAGAGATCAAGGCACAATAATATAAGATTCCGAGGCGTCCCAGAATCTGTTTCTCCACCAGACATACAAGAATACCTTCAGGCTCTTTTTCAGGAACTGATAGGCTCACCAGATGGTCTAACCAGCACTATGGAAAGAGCCCACAGAGCCCTCCGTCCTAGGACGGTGAACTCGGACAAACCGAGGGACATTATAGCATGTTTCCACAGTTTCCTATATAAAGATCGTTTACTGCAAGCTGCTTTTAAAAAGCCAAATCTAAGTGGCAGATTTGAAGGAGTCCAGCTTCTGCCTGACTTGTCTGCCCACACTCTCCAACAGCGACGTCATTTTCAGCCAGTCAACTCTTCTCTGCGCAAAGCCAGTATCAGGTACAGATGGGGGTTCCCCACCAGACTTCTAATAACCAAAGACAACCAGACTGTGGTGATTACCACACCCTCCCAGGGTCTGACACTCCTCACTTCCTGGGGTCTAATGTTGGAGCCCCTGAACACACGGGTTCAACTTCAACCTAGCTTGAGAGTCTCAGCACCTGAGTGGTCAGCCAAAGACCAGAGAGCAAAGTGCCCCAAGACGCAACAATCACGGGAGCCTCATGAACACTCTGAGACCACTTCTTAAGCTCTGCAATGGGCCTAATGGCCCCAAATACATAAGTATTAGATATTGTGATTCAGCTGAGTAGTAAATTTCTCCATTCTATGCCTAGTATTAGATATAGTAACTAAGCTGAGTAGAAAATTATCAAACTCTATGCTTGTTTCATAAGCTGTATGTTACATTTTCTTGTTATGTTGCCTGCTGTTACTTAAACACTCAAGTTTTAGCACCTAATGTTAAGTTGTTATTAGTTTTAGAGCGGGGCTGGCATTGTAACTCTATCGCGCTAGTTCTTGAGCCTTAGGCTCCCCCCCACATTGAAGCCCACATTAGGGCTCTTTTGAGGTGGACTATTTCCACCGCACTTGAGACACTCTTTAGTGCCTCTTACTATTTTTCCTTCCCTACCCCACTTTACCTCCCACTTTGTTCCCCAGACTGAGATACTTTGACTCTGTACATTTAACATCTTGACAACCCAACCTATGGCCAGCTCCTCCTTAAGATTTCTCACCCATAATGTCAGAGGTCTTCTGCTATGCTCATTGAAACATCATAACCCTGATGTCGCGTTTCTTCAGGAGATGCATTGGCTGGCAGATGAGCCGCTCAGGCTCTCCTCTAGGACATATACGCAAATAGAATATGCCCCCTTCACTAAAAAGGCCAGGGGTACTTCTATTCTCCTGCACAGGAGGCTTGCCTTTGAGCCCGTCCTGACCATCAAGGACCCACAGGCCAGATATGTCATCCTGATTTGTAAGCTTAACCATGTACTATACACCCTAGTTTCTGTTTACCTGCCCAACACGCACCAACCTAAGTATCTGAAGCACATTCTCCATGTGATTGCTCAGTTCAAACAAGGTAGAGTTATTATTTCGGGAGACTTTAATATGGTCTGGGACCTGAAAGAAGATAGAAAATCCTCTGACTCGCACAAGACGCACTTAGCTGCAGAGCGACTTGCCATCAAATTCCGTAATCTCATGTCCTGCTCGGGATATTATGACATTTGGAGGGCTACTCATTCTAGAGATCGTGACTATACACATTACTCACAACCTATATCTTTTCTACGGCAGACTCGCTTGACCTCATAACCAATGCTTCTATATCTCTCTGACCCTGGTCTGACCATAACTGTGTCACGGCTGATCTTATTTCTACTAACACCACACGTATTAGAGCCTCTTGGTGTATGCCCCATAGCCTCTTACATGACATCCCTTTCAGAGAAAGCCTGCGCACAGAAATCAAGCATTTCATACGCGCTAACGATAATGCCCAAGTTAGGGATGACACCCTATGGGGTGCCGCAAAAGCGACCATTAGAGCGGTCATGATATCTAAACAGGCTAACCTTAGAAGGCAAGCAGGACTCACATTATCGCAGGCTCACATTAAGCTGAGGACTTTAGAATCCAAAACAGAGTTAAACCCTTACCCTCTCTAGCAGTACAGATATCTGACATTAAGAATCATATATCACAAATCAAACTCAGGAGAACCCAGGATAACCTAACCAAATTAAAACAATTGTATTATTACAAGAGTAATAAGGCAGACACCCTTCTGGCTAATAAACTCAGAAACAGAACCAGTGCCTCACGAATACATAGCATTTCCACTGCAGATTCCCTTCTCAAAATCCCATCGCAGATTGGGGAGGCATTTGCCGAATACTATTCCAATCTTTATAACATTGATAAATCTGAAAGTCCCCAATCAGCCTCTCTAGATAAAGTGCGCAAATATTTGAAGTCTTGAACCTTCCGTCCCTTTCATCTGATCAAAGAGAGTCTCTGACTTCCCCGTTCTCCATCAGGGAAGTGCAACAAGTAATTAAGAGCTCAAAGCCCTTCAAATCTCCAGGCCCTGATGGTTTCCCTGTACACTTCTATAAAATTTATACCCAAGAACTCTCCCCTCTACTCCTCAGACTTTATAACCTAGCCTGGAATGAGGGTGTGTTTAAGAAAGAATTCCTAGAAGCCACCATCATAACAATCCTAAAACCCAACAATGACCCTACCCTCTGCGCCAGCTATAGGCCAATTTTGTTAATCAACACTGACATAAAATTTTACTCAAAACTCCTTCGCATTGCTAACTTACTTCCTCATTTGATTAACCCAGATCAGGTGGGTTTTATCCCAAAAAGGGAGGGACCGGATAATACCAGGAGGTTGTTAAATGTCCTAGGCCTCTCCTCCAGTCTTCACAAGCCACTGGCGATTATCTCATTAGACGCCGAAAAGGCCTTTAATCAGGTGAGATGGCGGTTCTTGTGTGCTCGAAATCTTTAAATTCCCTAGCAACCTTATAGGGGCAATTAAGGCCCTATATTCTACCCCTTCTGCCTCGGTAAGGGGACTTGGTTTCCAAACGTCCCCCTTCACTATATCCAATGGGACCAGGCAGGGCTGCCCCCTATTGCCCCTGCTCTTTGAGCTAGCCATTGAGCCTCTAGCCGAACAGATTAGAGCTGACCCCCATATGTGTGGAATTACCCTCTGTGGCACCAAGCATAAAATTGCTTTGTTCGCAGATGACATCACCCTTTTCTCGTCTGACCTCATTATTACTCTCCCTAGACTCTTGCAAATAGTGGAAAAATGTAATGCTCATTCTTACTATAAATTAAACATATCAAAAACTGAGATATATACCCAAGACATTAGGAGCTCGCCTCTTGCTCCTCTAAAAACTAAATACCCATTCCGCTGGACGGAATCGTCGGTATTGCATCTTGGAGTCAAACTTTCTAGCGATCTGCCCCGAGTCATCAGGGACAACTATCTCCCATTATTATCGGAACTCCGTTCCCTCAATAAAAGTTGGAACTTGTCCTATGTTTCGTGGATGAGACGGAATGCAGCCCTGAAAATGTCCTTTCTACCTCGACTCACATACCTGTTCCGTTGCCTCCCAATCAGAGTTTCCAGACAAATCCTCCTGCAATTCCAGAGCGAACTCAACAAACATATTTGGCAGGGTAAACTGCCAAGAGTGGTGCAGAGTGTACTACAACTACCTTGGGTGTGTGGTGGGTTGGGTTCTCCCTCGATAGTAAGATATTACGAGGGGGCAATGCTCACCCACGTCTCACAGTGGGGAGTTAAACAATCCTCCTGCAAATGGTGCTCCATTGAACAGGCCTCTTTGCCTTACAACCTAAACTTGCGTGAATTGATCTGGACTCCTCCCCATTGTCATAGGGAACTGACTTTGTTGAACCCTATTATTTGGGAATGTTTAAATTTCTGGGACAAAATTCGCCACTCTGGACACATTGCCCCGCACCCCTCTCCTATCACCTCTCTCCCTGGTTTACTGGCGGGTTTGCAGGACACCCACCCATTGAAAAGGGCTCAGCTGGGAGTCAACGTGGTCTCGGACCTTTGGCTCTCATCACCGAGGGTCGGATTTAGACCAATTTCTCAAATTGATACTGAACTGGTTCTACCACAATATATGAAGTTTGAATACCATAAAATTAAAAGTTTCCTGATCAGCTGGGGCTTCAAACCTGTGCCGACCTGCCCTCTAACCCCCTAGGAGTCCACATGGAATCAAGGCAACAGACTTAGTAGACCCCTTTCCCGCCACTACACCCTCCTGGGCCTTAACCAACAATCGGAGACAGCGGTACACCTCCTGAGGTGGGAGTCCCTGCTTGGAAGGTCAGTCACGGTAGACGCCTAGGGGCACACCCTTGAACGCACCCAAAAAGCTATACATTGCAGACCTATTACAAACTGTTGGTTCACTGGTATTACGTCCCCACTAGACTGGCTAAAATATTCCCTAGTACGACCCCTCACTGCTGGAGAGGTTGTGGCCAGAGGGGTGATTCTTTGCACATTTGGAGGAAATATCCCAAACTTCGCCCTCTATGGAACAGGTGCTTCCGGGTTCTCCCCAAACTAGGCATATCTCTTTGCAGCTCACCATCAGTTGCCCTCCAACATATTGGTGTGCACACTCTCCCTAAGCACCACGCATACATAAGCATATATCTCTTTATGTCACTAAAACATTTAGTAGCTTGTGATTGGAAGAAAGAATCCCCGCCTAGTTGGACTAGGGTTTGCTCTTATATGGCTTATTTATACACCATGGAGAAAGATATTTTCTACAAACTGGGTAACTCTGACTTGTTCAAATTAACTTGGACTGACTGGAAAGGAACTTATGACACAGATTGGAAACCTAATGTACTGTCCCCAGGCTAACTGGACATATGAGAATGAAGGATACAACCTAGGTATAGTGTACCCAATACATGGTAGTTCTATAGATCCCCTCCCACATCACAACCCTTCCCCCTCCTTCCCCTCTATCCCATCCCTATACTTTCCTACCAGAATCTTTCGAGACCCTAGAGTCTCTCTTCTAATAGATGGTTGGTACCGTAATTACTATATGGTATATGTCGAGCCCTTGGTACCCTTGTTTGTAGCATTCTGTAACCTTCAACTTTCTTTATGATTATTTTGTAATGGGGGCAGATTGTGCCCCCTTGTTGATAATTTACTTGTATGTAATTCAGTTGCAACTTTAATAAAGCTTTTTTGAAAAGAAAAAAAAACACAATATGCAGGTATTAAACTTAGAATACAATATGCAGGTAATGAGTAGCAGACACAATACACATGTAAAAATACCAGCATTGTAAAGTATGATGGTAATAGCTAAAATGACACAATATGCAGGTAATAAACTTAGAAGAACACAATATGCAGGTAATGAGTAGCAGACACAATACACATGTAAAAATAACAGCATTGTAAAGTATGATGGTAATAGCTAACATGACACAATATGCAGGTAATAAACTTAGAAGAACACAATATGCAGGTAATGAGTAGCAGACACAATATGCAAGAAAAAATACCAGCATGGTGCAGTAGGACGGTAATAGCTAACATGACACAATATGCAGGTAGTAGTGTAGGCAAGACTCACTTTGCAGGTAATAGGTAGTATGCAGATGATGGGTAGCAGGCAATTGTACCAGCAGAATACAGTAGCTAGCATGACACAATATGCAGATGATGGTTAAAAGGGCAATAAGCAAGTAAGCTAGGCAAACTCAAGATGGTGAGGAAAGGAGGGCTCAAATCATCAGCCAAATAAAGGAGCCAAGTTCCAAGAGACACTTTTATATCATTCAATAAGTGGTGAATACACCCGGAAGAGTAGGTGCGCATCTGCTGAGTCTTGTTATTCCGACTACTCTTGGGAGCAGGGCCTGTTTACATTTACTTTTACAGACAAGACCTGTTGATGGGAAGAAGTTACTGTTTGTTATGTTTATACTGTGGTTTAAATAGTCCACTCGCTTGCAGATCTGGTACCAACATCTTCCAGGTTACATTACATTTATTTAGAAAATGTATCTAATGATTTATCTAGATTTTAATGACCATTAAATGTAGTAGAATTGCATCACAAAAGTACTTAGGGCAAATGATTAAAACTTCACAGGGCAAGGGCAGCCCTCATGGAATTATCTAAAAAAGGGGGGCTGTCCCTATGAATGGCAAGATGTCTCCCATCAAAATACATTAAACTTGCTGTAACTAAAAATGTTGCTAGGGAACCTGTTAATGTTATCTGTCTTTTGATATGCAGGGAAGGGGGGGGGGGAGTGTCTGCACGTTTTGTTTACTCAGCCCCTTTCAGTGGGTGTCCCAGAATAACCTCATCAACAATGCTAAACTGGGAACTTCCAAGTAAGTTTTTAAAAGATTTTATACTGGATTTTTAGATCAGTATCTGTGCATATTCTTCTTTATAGTAGTGTCTATTACATGCAGTTATATGGAAATTGGTGTATACTGCCCCTTTAAATGGTTGTTTTCCCTATATAATTTCAATATGAATTTTAGTTTTTCTATTAAATACTTTTATATCATTTTTAAATTACGTTATTTTTTTTTTGGTCAGTCCTATTGTAATGTAAGCATCGCCATCACATAATTAAATGGAAGGAACACCCCGCACACTCTTCTCAAAGTAAAAACTGCATTTCTAGTATTAGTCCAGGGGCTTCATAGTACTGAGGAGATTTCTTATAGAATCTCACAAGCCGACAGAGTTTTATAGAATTTCAAATAAGTAGTAGATTTTTTTTCTGGCACATTTCAAATTTAATTAAATTTTCCTTCCCCCTGCATCATGTGTCAAGCCCTGAGCCAATCACAAAATGTATGTACATATATAAAGAAAAAGCCCGGTTGACAGCATGGAAGTAGGGCACATTTGACCCCACTTCCTAGGAAGCAATGGTTTGTTCCGAAGAAAGGGGTGGAAACTAAAAGGGGGGTTTAAATACCCCTGACAGGAAATTACGTCACAGTTAATCCCAGGAGCAGCACGGTAGGAGGTATTTTTTCTTACCTGGATGATGGAGGCAATGCTTACCGAGTTGTTGTCGGTGGAGAAGCGGAACAGTGAGGCGTGGATCCGGGAGCGGCTGGGAACAGCTGGTGAGGCAGCAGCAGGAGTTCCAGTGGTGGATGCAGCTGCAGGCAGGAGCAGAGGACAGCCGGCTAGGAGGTCGAGGCCACCAGAGAGGCTGAGTCCGGACATCCACGTTGCCAGGCCCAGGAGAGGGAACAGCAGGCCTGGCGGTCCAGCGGAGCAGCCGGTAAGGATGGAGGCAGGCAGAGGATGTCGCTCGGGAGCTGGGGCCAACTCGCAGCCTAGGACGGCATCGGTTGATGATGTCATAGAGGTGCGACATTGGGAGGAGCTGGGCAGAGGGCAAGGAAGACGGAGGTCGGTGAGAGCCAGGAGGAGCATCGAGGACAGGGGTAAGTGCCAGCTGAGCTGCAAATGCACAGGGAGTCACAAGGGCTGCAGTGGGGGCCATGAATAAGGCTGGGAGCACTGTGGGAAATGGGGCTGAAGGGGGCGGGGCCTGGGGTAACGTGGCAGATGGAAAGCAAAGGATGGGGATCAGAGGAGGCCATAAATAAGGCTGCAGTAGAAAGGGGGGATGCCCAGCCAGGCATGGGGGTGAGGCAGTGGCGAGGGGAAGCGGCAGGGAGCTGTGTAAGGATGGATTAGGCCACAAATAAGGCCGGGTGGGGGGGAGTAAGTAAAAAGGGGCCTTTAGGAGGCGGGGGCCGTACATAAGGCCCAGCAGAAAGGGGATGTAGTGACAGGGGTTGAGTGGATAGGGGCTTGGTGCGGCAATCTGCCGCTGCTACGTAGGCTCGGTGGAAAAGGGATTTCCACAGTGAGTAGCAGGGATAGTCGGGGAGTAGTGAGGGTAAATTCCGGGAAGCAGCAGGGGTGGATGATGGCATGCAGTCTGGGGTGGCCAGGCTGAGTTTGGTTATTACTGGTTGAAATAGGAAAGTGGGGGGGGGGCTGTTCACATGAGGCAAGTGGCAAGAGGGGAGTGTTAATCCATCTACAAAGGAGATGTACGGGGTGGGGCCATGGGAGGTTTCAGTGTAGGGAGGACTGGGGTTGGGCACGAGATGGCGGGAGTGGTAGGGCATACAGGGTTTTTTAGTGGGAGGGGAGCCTGGGTGTGACGGCGGTGGGCAGGTGGTCTGGGGGCGGGGAGAGGGATTAAGGGGGTGAGGGGAACTGGGGGCTCTATTAAATAACTCAATCTTTCAGGATTCCCAGTGGAGGATAGAAGGGGTGAGAAGGCTCCGGAAGCAAGGAGGCCTGGAGCTGGGGTGCAGCAGGTGCTGATTACGGAGCAGCCGCTGGAGCTGCAGGCCAGTGGCAACTTCGGGGATGAAGAGGAAGATCCATTGGAAGGGACGTCTGCAGGACCAGGGACGGCTGGCCAAGTAGGAGATCTGTCTGCCCTGGCGCAGATCTTACAATTGTTTTCTCCACAATGGAGAGAGGGGGCAGGGCAGAGGGATCAGGGGAGAGGGGAAGAGGGGAGAGGGGGATCTAGGGGGGGAATCTCAATGCTATGTCTCCCTCACAGCCAGCAGGTTCCAAAGTCAGGAGTGGAAGAGGCGTTTCTCCCCCAGTCAGGGCGGCAGCTTCCGGCGGATGCTGGAAGTTAAGGTTTCCTTTAAGGCGGCCACGTGGAGGTGGTATGCCCAATTCCCCAACTTGGGCAAGAGTAAAGAGGGACGTGAAAAAGAGCAGGTACAGCAGGGGGCGGTCCCCTGCATGGCGGGGTAATGTACGGGGATGACTGGACACCAGCAGGGGACTTGAGAGCTGCGGCGGGTTCAGAGACCACAGGAGGGATGCATTGGCAGATCGAGTGAACGGACCAGCGATGGTGCAGCAGCCAGCAGGCGAGGTGATGGTTGAAGGGGCACCCATTTTGAGTGGTTCAGTGAATGGCGATAGAGAAGTGATTGTGGCAGGTTTAAAGGGTCTGCTGTCGGCCTTGGAGAGGCGCCCTGGGTGATCTGTGAGAAATCACCAGACCAGGGAGCCCCCCTGTTCTGTTATTTTGATGAGATCTCAAGTGCCTACAGAACGTATGGGGGGATGGCATGGTGGAGGTATGATGAGGGTTTTAGGCAGCGGATGGCAGGACGGCCAGAGATGAGATGGGACGATAGGGACATGGGGATATGGTTGGAGATGATGACCCCATTACGGGGGAATCCCTCCTTTCAAGGTTATGGGCAAATGAGTGGGAGTGGAGGGGCAGGTAGCAGAACTGGGTAAAAAAATCCAAAAAGGTTTGTGCTTCCAGTTCAACGAGGGGCAGTGTAGGTTCGGAACCTCGTGCAAATACAAGCATGAGTGTTCTTGGTGCGGTGGGATTCACTCCTTTGCCAAATGCTTCAAGAAAGATAGACAAGGGACCCGGCCAGGTAAGGTGGGTCCACCAGGCACGGACACCGGTGAGAGTAGAAAGGATGGTGCCATAGCTAGAGGTGTATGCCTGTGAGCAGGGACATGCTGGGGATGCAGAGTTGATTTTAACAGGCTTCAGTATTGAATTTGTAATTCCGTACCGGGAGCAGGCGGGGGGGGTTTCGGGGAACTTAAAGTCGGGTAGGGAATACCTGGAAGTGTCGAGGAATAAATTGTGGAAGGAAGTGAACCTGGGGAGAATGGCGGGTCCTTTCCTGGGACCAGCCATTGCTAAATTTGAGGGTGTCCCCGTTGGGAGTGGTTCCCAAGAAGGCAGCTGGGCAATTCTGGATGATTCATCACCTGTCTCACCCAAAAGGTTTATCGGTCAATGACGGTATCGATCCAGAATTGGTTTCAGTCAAGTATGTCTTTCGATAAGGCAGTGGTAGTGGTGAGAGCAGTGGGTAGGGGGGCATTAATGGCGAAGGTGGATGTTGAATCGGCCTTTCGTTTTCTGCCCGTACATCCAAAGTGTCATCATCTCCTGGGTTGTATGTTTGAGGACCTCTTTTTTGTGGACCTCTGCCTCCCAAATAGCTGTTCGATTTCCTGCTCTTACTTCAAAGAATTCAGTTCATTTGTGGAGTGGGTAGTGAAGAGAAAGGCGGGGAAGTTCTCAGTAGTACACTTCTTGGATGACGTCCTGTTCATCAGCTCGGCGGGGTCAGAGGTGTGAGATTTGTTGGTCAGGGTTTTCGGTGAGGTAGCGCAGGATTTTGGTATCCCAGTGGTGGCAGAAATGTCAGAGGGTCTGTCCACATCGTTGAGCTTCCTAGGTGTACAGTTGGATTCAGTCAGGATGGAGTGCAGACTTCCGGAGGATAAAAGCCGGGATCTGCGGTCGGTGATAAGTAGTGTTTTGGGGAGTACGAAAGTCACGCTCAGGGAGTTGCAGTCGCTATTGGGTAAACTGAATTTCGCTGGCCGAATTATACCCATTGGACAAGTTTTTTGCTGCAGACTGTCACTGGCGATGGTGGGGTATCCAATCCGAGATACCACATTCGGTTGTCAAAGGAAATGAATGAGGATTTGAGAGTCTGGAAAAGATTTTAATGGTAAATTGATAATGCAGGAAAGGGGGTGGTCTGACGACCAGTTGTGTTTATACACGGATGCTTCGGGGGCCCATGGCTTTGGGGCATATTTGAACGGATGGTGGTGTGCAGGGACATGGCCGCAGGCATGGGCGGAGTTGGGGCTGACCAAGAATCTGACTTTCTTGGAACTGTTTCCCCTAGTGGTAGCCCTGAGGATCTGGCCAGAGGGGTTGAGTAACAAGAGGGTGTGCCACCATTCCAACAACTTGGGTGTGGTGTGGGCAATCAACCGCTTGATGGCTAATTCACCGGCAATGATATGGTTACTGAGGGTGTTTGTGCTGGAGTGTTTGCGTTGCAATATCTCTTTCAGAGCAGGGCGCTTGAATCTGATCACTGATTCTTTGTCCTGATTTCAGTGGGATCAGTTACGAGAGGTGGCCCCGGAGGCGAACATGAAGGGAGTCGAATGCCCAGGGGATCTGTGCCAGGAGTACTGAGTTTGGTAAAAGGGGCGCTGGCCCTAGCACATGAAGGGCTTACGCCCGAGTGTGGCAGCTGTGGTGGGAACTGGCTAGATGTGAACAGTTACAGGAGGATAGGGATGGTTGCTTAAGGATTCTGTTGGAGTCGATAAGGAATTGGGATAGGGCAAGGCTTTCGCCTTCAGAGATTCAGATAAGAATGGCGGCAATGGCATTCTTTTTTCAGATTATAGGTTGGGAGGACCTGACTAAAATATTTGCAGTCCCAATGGCGGTCAGGAGTTTATGTAGGGGCAGATTGCAAGCGAATGGTCGGAGGCTGGTGACTTTTGCCATTCTGCAGGGACTGGTGGCTCATTTAGGTGATATCTGTTTCTCATGGCACGAAGAAATATTGTTCAGAACAGCGTTTGTACTGGCTTTCTTCTGAGCCTTTAGGTAAGATGTGGTTTTGAAAGAGGGGGTGGTTGAGTTATGGGTTAGGAGGTCAAAGACAGATCAAAAGGGAAAAGGGGTGATGTTAATACTAAGAGAGATTGGGGGCGATTGTTGCCCGGTGGGCACGGTGCGGGAGTTCTTCAGGGTGGTTAACCATAACTCGGGGCCACTGTTGGTGCATGCGGACGGGTTAATGTTATCTAGGTTTCAATTCACGGTGGTGAAGCGGAAGGCATTGGTGTCAATGGGGCTAAGGGAGGTGGAGTTCGGATCTCATTCATTCAGAATCAGGGCAGCTACAGAGGTGGCTAATTTGAGGCTAGACACAGCGGTTATCAGGAAGATTGGTAGGTGGAGGTCAGAGAGATTCTGGGGGTATGGGAGACCGGATCTGGTGTTATAAAAAGGGGGAGCTGATGGGTTGTAATCTTTTCATTTGGCAGGTTCAGTGAGGTCTTGGATTTTAGGACACTCCTATGTTTTTTGGGCAAGGAAGGCAGCAGCAGTAAAGGAAGATGCGGCCCAGATGGGTTTTCCTAGAGACCATGTAGCCATGAGATGGTTTGGGATCCGGGGAATGAAGTGGGGCCAGGTAGTGGGGAAAGTGGTGGAATATGCTAGATTATTTAACCCCCCAAAAGTGTTAGAAATTCATGTGGGTGGGAATGATTTGGGGTTCATGCCCCAAAAGGACTTGGTCGAGGAGATGAAAAATAGTTTTGATAGCTTCCGGGGTTTAATTCTAATATGGTCAGAAATTGAGAGTAGATTAGTGTGAAGGGCAGCTTGGGACTTTAAGAAGCTGGAGGTTTCCAGAAGAAAGGCAAATAGAATGGTGAGCGGATATGTGAGGAGGTTGGGGGGTATCGGAATTCGCCATGTTGAGTTCGAAGGGGAGTCGGGTAGGTGTTTCTACCTGAAAGACGGGGTGCACCTGAATGAGGTTGGGTTGCACCTTTTTAATTTTGCTCTTAGGTAAGGGATTGAAAAGGCCTTGACTTTGTGTGGCGGTACTCGCTGAGGGGCAAGTGATGGCGAAAAAACCTGGTTGACAGCATGGAAGTAGGGCACATTTGACCCCACTTCCTAGGAAGCAATGGTTTGTTCAGAAGAAAGGGGTGGGAACTAGAAGGGGGGTTTAAATATGCCTTACAGGAAATTACATCACAGATAATCCCTGGAGCAGCACGGTAGGAGGTGTTTTCCCGCCCTCCCTCCCTAAGGTTTCAGTTTGGTGGTGATGGTTGTCGCAGCAATGGCAGGGTGCTTGATATGGTCTGTTGAGGCTTACACCTGATGGATAATGGCTTGTACTTTTGTTGGTAAGAAAGGAAAAGTGATGGTGGACGCCCCGCCCTGAGAAGGGGTGGGGGCTTATAGTGAGGACAAAAAGCAAGCACTGAGGGTTTTTTTTTTTTAAAAAAGTGTTTTTAAATGTTGAGAAGTTAAGAGGTTAACTTGTTAATTGTTTGGTTTTAATAAATAAGCTGCTGCCTTTTCTCTCCCAATCTGGTGGTCTTGTCTTGATTGATGAATGGTGGAATAGATGACTTAGAAATGTGGGGTCATGTGAATTATTGCCCATGCTCAGTAGAAGCTGATGCCTTACAAAGTGTGCATATCAAAAGATTGTGCACATATTGATAATAGAAGTTAATTGGAAAGTTTTTTAATATTGAATGCTCTATTTGAATCATGAAAGTTTAATTTTGATTTTAGTGTTCATTTAATGGTGGAATCTGTATGGATATCCTTCAAGAAAGGTGGATACCAGAACATCAGGAGGCCCAGCCCTTTGTCCTGCTCATTCAGAATTTTGCCTAAAGGAGGAGTATGCAGGATAACGTGTGCCGTTGCTGAGCAATGTGAGCACTAAAATTGTAAAGCTGGCACTGGCGTGATGGTCATAAAGATGCTAAGTAAGATAATTTTAAGAGGAGAAAAGGTGAGCTTTTACTTACAGACCTGCAGTCATAATTTTTATGTACCCTCACTTCCAGATATTAAGCATACATATGTAACCTAAAGTGTATGTAAATATTTCCCAATAGTACAAACTCTAATAAAAAGTATAATTTAATTTCCCAAAAATACTATACGACTACTCTCTTCCTGACATAAGCATGCAGCAAGTTCAACAAGGAGTTAATACAAGATAAAACAAGCAAGGTTCTGCTTTGCTGTTGTAAGTTCCAGTGCCCATTGGTGTAAGACATAAACCCTGCATGTTTGATACCATATATTTCCCATTTGCAACCACACAGTTTACCTTTTTCCTGCTGTTACAAATCAATTTCACCTCTGGCCCATCCGTAATGAAAATATCTCCTCTCCTCAAGCTGACTGTGACCTAAATAACCCTTTGCACTCACTGGTTTGGCGAGCAGCCTACCTTGGGGTGCAACTTGTTAAACTTCCCAACTTAAAAATTACTGCTTAGCCATTTTCAGAGCACCAGTCATGCACTACTGAGAAATGGGAATTTCCACAAAAATATACAAAATCTGATTCAACAGGTGTCTAATGCATTTCATGGGAATAACAAGACATATTTTCTAATAAATCATTTTTTTCTCTAGAACTGTCTGTGTGGGAAAAATAGAAAATGGACAACTATATATATATATATATATATATAAAAGAAATCATTTTTAAAGATTCAATGTCACAGCAGAAAGAAGAATTGGAAAGTAAAGAATGTAATCTGCTCCATATCTCATATCTGTAGCTGGAGATCATAATTTGTGAAGCGTTTAACCACTTGGTTACCAGAATAAGCTAAAACCAAGAGATACAAATACATGTAGCAACTGTTTATTTATTTTTATCTGTGCTAGTTAAAGGGACATACATATAAAAAAGATTAGCAGCTTTATATTGCTAAAGCAGTTTCTTTTTTGTGGTATACACATCTATTTAAAAAAATATAAAAAAAATAATACAAAGCAGAGGAAAATGCCCCGGCATACTTTTACTGCTTTAAAGGTTACCTAGTAACAAAATTAAGTAATATATATTTGTATTAATGATCATTTTATTCCTAAAAACATATTTTATTTAAAATGTCAACATTTTACCATAAATCCCCATTCTAATAATTCTTCATACAAAAGCATTTTCTTCTTAAAGGGACAGTCAACCATAGAATTGTTATTGTTTTAAAAGATAGATAATCCCTTTATTACTCATTCCCCAGTTTTGCATAACCAACACAGTTATATTAATGTACTTTTTACCTTTGTGATTACCTTGTATCTAGGAACCTTCTTCCAGCCCCCTGATCACATGACTGTGACTGTTTATTATCTATTGTCTTAAATTTAGCATTGTATTGTGCTAGATCTTAAATAACCCCCTGTGCCTGAACACAGTGTTATCTATATAGCCTACGTGTACTTTCTGTCTCTTTGTGTTGAAAAGAGATTTAAAAAGAATGTGATAAGAGGCAGCCCTCAAAGGCTTAGAAATTAGCATATGAGCCTACCTATGTTTAGTTTAAACTAAGAATACCAAGAGAAAAAGCAAATTTGATGATAAAAGTAAATTGGAAAGTCAATTAAAATTAAAAGTCCTATCTGAATAATGAAAGTTTAATTTATACTTGACTGTCCCTTTAAATAGTCTTTATAATCCACTTAAAGGGACACTAAAGACAGCCCACTCCTGGTTTGCTCCCTATCTCTCAAACTGCTTGTTTACAGTTTCATTAAACAGCATATACTCTGATCTTTTACCTCTCTCAGTACCACCATGTTCTGTCTTGGGTCCCTTGCCTTTTTCTTTCTATCTATGCATGCTCTTTTGGGAAATTTATATTCTCCTTTGGCATAAAGTACCACTTATATGCTGATGACACTCAAATTTATCTTTCCTCTCCTGATATCTCTGCCTCTTTACTGAACCAGATTACCAACTGTCTCTCTGCAATTTCCACTTTGATGTCCTCTCACTACCTCCAACTCAGTCTGTCTAACAATGAGCTGCTCCTTATTCCCCCCTCTCTGAGATATCCAACAGCTGACATTTCTCTTACAGGTAAAGACACTAATCTCAGCACCTCACCCCAGGTCTGCTGTCTTGGACTCCCACTTGACCTTGAACTCATGTTCATGCCACATATTCTTGCTCTTACCAAATACTTCTGTGTATGCCTATGTAACATTTTCATAATTTCACCTTTCATTACTCAAGAAACTTTAAATATACTAATTAATTTCCTCATTTTGCTACACATTGGCTTCTGCAATCTACTTCTAAATGGCTTTCCCAAACACTGCCTCTCATGCTTCTAATCTATTGTGAATACTTCAGCTAGATTCATCCACCTAAGGTGCAGCTGCTCCGCTCTGCCAGTCTCTACACTGGCTCCCCATACACTCCAGAATACAGTTCAAAGTATTAACCCTAACCTATAAAGTATTCAACAACCTTGTTCACAACCATATTCTCTCTCTACTCCTATTATCTCTACATCCCTCTCTCATCTCCAAGACTTCTCACGTCCTGCTCATGTCCTCCTGAACTCTATACCCAGCTCCAGCAGACTGTCTCCAACCTTCTATAGCTTCTGACACTCTTTATTAACCCACCTATTCAGAGATGCTTACCATCCCCTCTGTTGTTTTTTTTTTTGTCATTTTACCCAAAATAAATATTGAACTTCCTTGACTCACTTATGAACCTATAATTCATGTGACAAGCTACCCCAAACCTTATGTCTCTGCACCCTCAACCCTTCCTCCTGTACTAAATTAGTTTAGTCTGTTTTGTTTTTGTATCTTATTTTATCACAAATCTATTTCATTGTATACTCCTATCTCTGTAACCAGCACCATTTTGTGGTGCTATACAAATAAACAACAATAATAATAATTTATTTCTATTATTTAATATACTTCTAGGTAGGCTCATACAAGCACAGAAGTGTGCATGTGTCTTTAGCACTCTCTAGGGTTGGCACCCAGTCAGTATTTTTAAGGTTCAGGTCAAAGTTTAAAATAAAGATTAAATAAAGAAATAAAGATGCTGTTGTGGTCAAACTTCTTCCAAGCATGTTGAAATCTAATTATGAACAAATAATAATTTAAAATCAGTCCTAGCAGCTTTAGATGATTAATGCTGTATAATTAGTTATGTAAATGTATGCTAATAAGCATGGATGATATTTTTATCTAATACAGGTGGCAATCCTAGCACTCTTTGTCAGCAGTGTTAGCAACAATGTGTGTAGCAGTGTTATGCAAAGGAAGCTCAGATGACAAAATGACTTTGCTAATGTTTGTAGTTGTAAAACAGTCCCATCTGTTTTATTAGGGTCAAGAAGTATCGCTAAATACAACAAGAACCATTTCAGAAACTTTTTAGAAGTGAACAAGTAGGGCCGGAGGGACTGGGAATAAAAACCAACCCAGGAAAAATTTGTAGACCAGTCCTATTTTCCATTGAGTCCATAGAATGCATATGCCCCATTTTGCAGAATTAAATTATATTAGTTAGCAATAAAAAAACAATGCCAGATATAGGCACCCTACAACACAAACTGATTATCTGTTGTGTGATCTGGAGAAGATAGTGAAGAAAAAGGAGACGCTGTCTCCCTAAAATGGCACATGGTCTAGGTAAGGACAGCTAAACACAGTAGAATAGCATAGTTTGAATTTCCCATGAGTATTAGATTTTTTTTCTGACAAATTTCAGAGTTAGGGATCAATTTATCAAATGTAGCAAATCGTGTCCGCCTTACATTGTGAAATTCGTGTGCAATGCCGTCCCCTGCATATTGCAGCCAATCGGCCACTAGCAGGGGGTGTCAATCATCCCGATACAATTGGGATGATTGCAATTTGCCACCTAAAAAGTGGCGGACAAGTTAAGGTGCAGCGGTCTTATGATCGCTGCTTCTAAACTTATGTATTCTGGTGAGCCTAAAACTTTGTGGGTAGAAAGCAGCATCCACTGCTTGGTAAATCTACCCCTTAGTCTTATTTTCCTGGCCACTGCATCATGTGACAGCAATCAGCCAATCACAAAATGCATATATATATATATTATGTGACTCACTATTTTAAATCTGACAAAGTTGTCTTGTTTTGTTTTTATTTAATTTACACTTTTTTAAAGTTTTCTTTTGTACACGTTACAGTGAACAGTTTCTTTTTAATTTATTTGCGGGGTTGGAGGTGTTTTTGTGATGCTAGAACTCATTATGTGTGTCTATAATTTAACAATAGCGAGATTTTTGTTTCACTAATGTACTTTAATAAACGTAGGTCAGTTTCTCTATTCTGCCTTGTCAACACACAATATATAAGCAATATTTACGCTCGACTGAGTAATACCAGCGCACGTATTACAAGTTAGCAGTAATGTGAATGCTTTCATAAAATTCAATGGGAGCCTTGTTCTTATGCTGTCAGAAAAAAGTATGAGAACTAGTGCAGCGAAGGGGGTAAGTTGCGCAGAGATAGGCAGCAAATATAAATATATATGTATATGATTATATACAAATATACAGCGTAGATGTGTGTTAATATGTGTATATATTCAAACTATAAGGAAAGAGAATGAACATTATATATATCATCCAGTATCTACATTAGTTTTGTTATGAATGAATATTTGTAATAAAATTACAAATATCCGAACGAAGGCATAAACTAATTTAAAGAAAAATTAATAAATATTAACAAAATTCATCAGTATACATTAATTTCCTTTAAATTAGCTTTAAAACGTAAAATACTTACCTATAGCACACTGGGGAGCGGCACAGAACCCAACCCTTCTTCTCTGGATCTGCCACAATAAGCCTCCTATTAGCTGGGTCCTGGGCTTGGTGACGAAGGGTCGGGATAAGTGTGGCTCCCCTAGTGTGCTATAAATAAGTCTAAAACTACAGGTAATGCTTTTTCACCTGCAGTAAAGGAACGATTACATTTGTTTAAATGGAAACTAATGTAAATGTTACTGAATAGTGCAGCAAACAAATAATCTGAAAAATGAATTAATATATTCATTCCAAAAGATTTGTCCAAAATAAATTATTTAGTGCAGCACTTGTCTAGTATCTACAGTTTTTTGTTTTCTTTCATGTAATTAGCAAGAGTCGATGAGCTAGTGACATATGGGATATACAATCCTACCAGGAGGGGCAAAGTTTCCCAAACCTCAAAATGCCTATAAATACACCCCTCACAACACCCACAATTCAGTTTAACAAACTTTGCATCCTAGGGAGGTGATGAAGTAAGTTTGTGCTAAGATTTCTACGTTGACATGCGCTTCTCAGCATTTTGAAGCCCGATTCCTCTCAGAGTACAGCGAATGTCAGAGAGACGTAGAGAGTATTACCTATTGGATGCAATGATTTTCCTAACGGGGGTCTTTTTCATAGTTTCTCTGTTATCGGACATAGAGATTCATCTCATACCTCCCTTTTCAGATTGACGATATACTCTCATATACCATTACCTCTAATGATAACTGTTTCAGTACTGGTTTGGCTATCTGCTATATGTGGATGGGTGTCTTTAGGTAAGTATGTTTTTATTTATTAAGACACCTCAGCTATGGTTTGGCACTTTATGCATTTATATAAAGTTCTAAATATATGTATTGTACTTATATTTGCCATGAGTCAGGTTCATGTATTTCCTTTTGCAGATTGTCAGTTTCATATTTGGGAAAGTTAATATTGAGAAATATTTTTCTTACCTGGGGTTTAGTCTCTTTTTCAATTGACTACTTGTTCAAATTGCGGGCTGTCTTATGCTCGCGGGTGCGCTAAATGCTACACTTTATTGCGTCATTCTTGGCGCAAAATTTTTTTTGCCACGAAAGGCACGTCCGTTGTAGCAAGTTTGTCATTTCCGGTGTCATACTTGACACACTCGCTAGTGACGCGAGTGTGTAATTTCCGGACATGGTTAGAGCCAAAAAATTATTTTTCAGTTACGTTGTGCTTCATACTTGGCGCCAAATTGTTTTCATTATTTATTGCCCCATTGCTTTTGCCTCTTGCCTTTTGCTATGTCAGAGGGCTATGCTATTTGCATTTTTTCCCATTCCTGAAACTGTCATATAAGGAAATTGATAATTTTGCTTTATATGTTGTTTTTTCTTTTACATTTTGCAAGATGTCTCAATTTGATCCTGCCTCAGAAGTATCTGCTGGAACTTTGCTGCCTGACATCGGTTCTACCAAAGCTAAGTGCATTTGTTGTAAAATTGTGGAGATTATATCTCCAAATGTCATTTGTAATAGTTGTCATGATAAACTTTTACATGCAAATAGAGTTTCCATCTGTAATAGTACATTGCCGGTTGCAGTTCCCTCAACTTCTAATGTGCATGATATACCTGTAAATTTTAAAGAATTTGTTACTGATTCTATTCAGAAGGCTTTGTCTGCATTTCCACCTTCTAATAAGCGTAAGAGGTCTTTTAAAACTTCTGATAAGTTGATGAAATTTCAAATGACCGACAGCATAATGAATTATCCACCTCTGATGAGGATCTATCTGATTCAGAAGATCCTTCCTCAGACATTGACACTGACAAATCTACTTATTTATTTAAAATAGAGTATATGTGTTATTTGTTAAAAGAAGTGTTAATTACTTTGGATATTGAGGAAGCTAGTCCTCTTAATATTAAAACCAGTAAATGTTTAAATGCTGTTTTTAAACCTACTGTGGTTACTCCAGAGGTTTTTCCTATTCCTGATGATATTTCTGACATGATTTCTAAGGAATGGAATAAGCCAGGTACTCCATTTAATCCTTCTGCAAGGTTTAAAAAATTGTATCCTTTACCAGCAATTGCAATAGAGTTTTGGGAAAAGATCCCCAAAGTTGATGGGGCTATTTCTACTCTTGCTAAACGAACCACTATTCCTATGGAAGATAGTACTTCCTTTAAAGATCCTTTAGATAGGAAGATTGAATCTTATCTAAGAAAAGCCTATTTATATTCAGGTCATCTTCTTAGGCCTGCAATTACTTTGGCTGATGTTGCAGCTGCTTCAACTTTTTGGGTGGAGAATTTAGCGCAACAAGAATTGGATTCTGACATATCTAGCATTGTTCGCTTACTGCAACATGCTAATCATTTTATTTGTGATGCCATTTTTGATATTATCAAAATTGATGTTAGATCCATGTCTTTAGCTATTTTAGCTAGAAGAGCCTTGTGGCTTAAATCTTGGAATGCTGATATGATATCTAAGTCTAGATTGCTATCTCTTTCCTTCCAAGGTAATAATTTATTTGGTTCTCAGTTGGATCCTATTATCTCAACTGTTACTGGGGGAAAGGGTTTTTTTTGCCTTAGGATAAAAAACCTAAGGGTAAATCTAAGGCTTCTAATTGTTTTCGTTCCTTTCGTCAAAATAAGGAACAAAAACCTAATCCTTCCCCCAAGGAATCTGTTTCCAATTGGATGCCTTCCTCAAATTGGAATAAATCCAAGCCTTTTAAGAAACCAAAGTCAGCCCCTAAGTCCGCATGAAGGTGTGGCCCTCATTCCAGCTCAGCTGGTAGGGGGCAGATTAAGGTTTTTCAAGGATGTTTGGATAAATTCTGTCCAAAATCAATGGATTCAGAGCATTGTCTCTCAGGGGTACCGAATTGGATTCAGAGTAAAACCTCCTGTGAGGAGATTTTTTTCTCTCACGCATCCCAGTAAATCCAGTAAAAGCTCAGGCTTTCCTGAAGTGTGTTTCAGATCTGGAGGTTTCAGGGGTAATCATGCCGGTTCCTTTTCAGGAACAAGGCCTGGGGTTTTATTCAAATCTATTCATTGTCCCAAAGAAAGAAAATTCATTCAGACCAGTTCTGGATCTGAAAATTTTGAATCGTTATGTAAGAGTACCAACTTTCAAGATGGTGACTATAAGGACTATTCTGCCTTTTGTTCAGCAAGGACATTATATGTCTACAATAGACTTGCAGGATACTTACCTTTATATTCCAATTCATCCAGAACATTATCAGTTGCTGAGATTCTCTTTTCTAGACAAACATTACCAATTTGTTGCTCTTCCATTTGGCCTAGCAACAGCTCCAAGAATCTTTTGAAATGTTCTGGGTGCCCTACTCTCTGTAATCAGAGAACAGGGTATTGCGGTGTTTACTTATTTGGACGATATCTTGGTACTAGCTTAGTCTTTACGTTCTGCAGAATCTCACACAAATCAACTTGTGTTGTTTCTTCAAAAACATGGTTGGAGAATCAATTTACCAAAACGTTTTTTGATTCCTCAGACAAGGGTCACCTTTTTAGGTTTCCAGATAGATTCAGTGTCCATGACTCTGTCTCTAACAAACAAGAGACATTTGAAATTGGTTGCAGCATGTTGTCACCTTCAGTCTCAGTCCCTTCAGTGGCTATGTGCATGGAAGTTTTAGGCCTCATGACTGCAGCATCGGAAGCGATTCCTTTTGCTCGTTTTTTTTTTTTATTATTTTTTTTTTTATTATTATTTAATATATCAACAGTACAAAATTCCATTACATAATTGCTTTGCTCTCGTAAAAAAAGGGAAAGGGAAGAAAAAGGAAGGCCTTTTACATCAGAAAAAGAACAATTTAACAGCACAGTCATTCCTTCCCAAATAAAATACATTTATCCTTAGTCCTAGCATTGACCAAAGAGATACTTCTTAAATGAATTATTTATCAGAGTATCTAGGGATGCGCTAGAAGAAAAAAAAAAAAAATTATATATATTTTTTCCCTTTTTTCCTCCCTCTCCCTCCATTACACTTCCTCTTATTCCCCTCTCCCCTCCTCTCCATTCACGGTTTGGGGATACTAATAATTCAATTAATATGATTCATATAGTCATTACCCATAGATTTAATAAATGGACCCCAAACATTAAAGAATTTGTCTGCCTTATAAGGGAAAAACTTTTTATAGTCATATGCTTCAAGAATGCCTTCCTTCATCATTGCTTTTTTAAGCTGATTAACATTTGGAGATTTCTTATCGATCCAGCACGAAAAAATCAGTGATCTTGTTTTCACTATCACTTTATGCACAAATCTATTATTTCCCTCCCATAGAGATGAATGAGTAAGGAAGAAAACATTTACTGCTGATAATTTAATATCTAATTTTAAAATACTAGAAAGCCAAAAACTCACTTTCAACCACAGTTGAGATTGTTTAGGGCATTCATATATCAAGTGGAGCAGATCCGGATTGTTTCTTGAACATTTAATACACTTATTCTCCACCTCTTTATTCCACTTACAAACTCTATTGGGAGTTAAATAATCTTGGTGCATAAGTCTAAGTTCTCCAATTTATGTATTGTCCCCAAACTAATTTGTATAGTTTTTTCTTCTCTACAGATAGATATGCTATTTTCCCATTTACTATTAAGGTCTTCTAGCTGCCCCAACTTACACCCATTTAAAAGTATTTCATAGATAATTGAAAGTGGCCTCTGCCTAATTTTTGGATGATCCAAGAGAGGATGTGGCTAGAAGAATAGCTCAGGGTCCTGGTAGAGAAATGACTTTAAGTAATGTTTTGCTTGTATGAAATAAAATCTATCCTTACCAGGAATATGATAAAGCCTTTGAATTTCCTCAAATTTGACTATTTGTTTAGTCTTCCAGTTACATAAATGTCCTAGGTTGGATAATCCACCATCTTCCCAGCGTTGAAATGTTGAGTAGTTTAGGCCTGGTATAGATTGGGGGTTCCCCACCAATGGTACCCATCTGGAGTACATTTTCTTTTTTATTTATATAATTTTCATAGCTGCCGTCCAAGCAACCAAAATATCTTTCAACATGGGATGTTGATATATTTCCCTTGTTCTTTATTAGATGCATACAAAACAAATTCGAATGCCTATGATTTACACAGTCTTTTATCTAATGAGCAGTTTGTATAAGTATTAGAGTGGAAAATCCAGTCCAATGGGAACCGTAGTAAAGTGGCATAGTTATATAGTAACAAATTGGGCAAGGCTAAACCCCCACTAATAAAGGGTAGGTATAGTTTATCAATCTTAATTCTGGGCCTCCTACCTCGCCAGATAAAATATCGGAGAGCTTTCGTGAAATTATTCAGATCCTGTTGTTTAATTAGTAAAGGAAACATACGTATAGAGTATCCTTGGGAGGATAAACATCTTGTAAGCTGCCACTCTCCCTGAAAGGGAGAGCAGCAGGTTTACCCAGTTTTTAAATTTATCTATACAGTGATTTAAAACATACACTATGTTATCCCTATACCAGTTTTGGGGGGAGGAGGATAAGTATATACCTAAATACTTTAAAATATCCGTTTCTACAAATGGGTAAGCCACATTTATTTTTGTTTTTTTAAGCCATAATATACTAGACTTAGAAAAGTTTATTTTGTATCCTGAGACCTTTCCATATAACTCTAACTGAGAGATCACTTCGTTAGTTTGAAGGTTTGGATCTGATACACATAATAGAAGGTCATCCGCAAAGATAGATAACTGAAATATTTCCTCATCCAATCTACAACCCAGTACTTTCCTCCTGAGTTTCATAGCCAGGGGTTCAAGTACCAAGTCAAAAAGCAATGGTGACATAGGGCACCCCTGTCTGGTTCCTCTGAAAAGAGAGAAGGGAGCAGAAATATCACCATTTACCAAAAGGGTAGCCCTGGCATCCGAGTATACGTTAGATATACGTTAGATATCAAATTTAAAAAAATTACCCCCAAGGCCAAAATGTAACAATGTCTGCTGGAGGAAGGCCCACTCCACCCTGTCGAAGGCCTTCTCCGTGTCTAATGACAGGAGAAAGGCCTCCGGCAGCGCGCCGGGCCCTCCCCCAGCATCCTCCTCAGCGCATTGACAAATAACATGTTGAATTCTTCTGATGTTCATTTCAGAGGTTCTCCCCTTAACAAACCCCACTTGATCACTATGAATTAAGTTTGGAAGGATATCCTTTAATCTCTCTGCTATTATCTTCATTAAGATCTTATAGTCCACGTCCAATAATGAAATTGGCCTATAAGAAGTGACCTCCTCTGGATCTTTCCCTTCTTTGGGAATTAATATTATGTTTGCAGTCTTAAACTGCTCTGTAATTTTAGCATTATGACAATAATAGTTATTATAGAGGGAATTTAATGTAGGTATAATTTCTTCTTTAAGAATATCATAAAATTTTATAGGTAGACCGTCCGGTCCGGGGGCTTTACCTTTAGACATTAATTTAATCGTTTTACCTATCTCCTGGTCTGAGATAGGTCCATTCAAAAAATCCAATTCTGATTCTGAAATATGTGGCAAATTCAAGTCTTTAAAGAATCCCACTATCTCGGATCCATCAGGGGACTGGGAGGTGTATAAATTACTATAATATTTTTGGAATAGATCCAATATTTCCTCAACTTTATTTACAACCCTGCCCCCATCTCTTAAGATTTTAATTGGCTTCTTTTTATTATTTTTCTTAAATAATCTTGACAAGTAGTTGCCCACTTTATTACCAAATCTCCTAAATTGGGTTGTGCCTTTATAAATATCTACTTGTGCTAAATCTAAGAGGAATAATTCCCTCTCTTTTTTACAAGCAAAATACTTATCTTTGTTTATTCTATTTGGTTTCTTCCTATAATTTGAGCATGCTGTAGATAATTTACAAGCTGGGTCTTTATCCTCTTTCTGTTGTTCTTTCTTAAAAATGTTCACAAAGAAATTAATATCGGCTTTTAAGGTAACCTTTGCTGCTTCCCAAAAGATATTACTATTATCTCTATAGCCCTCATTATTCCGACAATACTCTTCCCAGCAGTTAACTAGGTATGATTTGAATTTAGCTGAGTGGTACAGAAATTTGGGGAAGAAAAACGTATTATAATTGCTTGTAGTATGTTCTTCTAATTTTAAAAGTATCGGAGCATGATCAGACAATAAGAGGTCCAGAATTTTAGCTTCCCTCACTCAATGTGTCAACTTGTCTGATATTAAAAAAATATCCAATCTAGAAAGGGAACTATGTGTCTTGGAAATACAAGTGTATTCCAAGCAATTTGGATAAAGCAATCTCCAAATATCAACCAGTTCAAATTGAGAACAGAGTGTAGAAAATATATTTGTCTCAAATTTTAACTGTGCCCGTCTTGTTTTGGTACCTTTGTTCTGAGCTGTCATAATTTTCCTGTCTAGCATTCCATTAGGGGTAGCATTGAAATCGCCTGCTAGTATAATATCAATATCTGGTTGATTTGCCATTATTTTATTTATTTTCCTCCAAAATTTACTATCTTGGTTGTTGGGCCCATAGATATTACCCAACAGCACATCTTTTCCATTTAATGTTATTATAAGAAATTGAAATCTGCCTTTTTTGTCTTTTATTATTTTTTTTATTGTGTAATCTAAACGTTTATTAAATAAAACTGCAACCCCTCTTGCTGCTCTAGAGTATGATACTGAGACAAGTTCTCCTACCCATTTTACTTTTAATTTAAGATGTTCAATCTCAGAAAGATGGGTCTCCTGCAAACAAACTATATCAGGGCTCCTTCTACCTAGGTAATTTATTATGGCTTTCCTTTTAGCAGGGGAATGAATTCCCCCGACATTCCATGATATAAGCTTAACCATTAAACAAAAAAAAAAAAATTCCCCCATTCTGCGAGTTCTATATTTAAAAAATAATAAATATTCAAAAACTTGGAGAGGGGGGGAGGGGGGGGAGGCAAAAGAGAAAAAAAAGGGGGGGGGAAATCCTAGCACACCCTAGCTGTTTATTACGAGATTCAAATGTAAAGTTTCCAAACACAGCCATTCTGGCCATCAGTAAATCAATTCCAAAATACATATATACAATGGTTACACACAATCCTTTTGTATGAAATAAGGAAAAGAGCTCCTATTTACCAAAAAAAGAAGAGAGAAAAAAAAAAAAAAGGGGGGGGGAGGAAAGAGAAACAGAAAGAAGAAAAAGAAGGAGAGGGGGAGAAAAGAGAAAAAAAATGGGGGGGGGGAAGGAAGGAGAAGAAAAATTCTACCTTATATAATTCCCTTTCTGAATTATTTATTTCACCCTGTTTTCAGACATTTTAAACAGAAGTATCTGAATAGCTTCCCATATAGTGAAGAAAAAACTTTAAACAAAGACATCTAAAAAACTTATCATATTGTGATTGTGAAAAAGTAATACCCAAATTTAAAAAAAAATAAAAAATAATCAATTTCTTGATCCTTTAAAAAACTTCCATCATATTCCTAACATTGTGAACAAAAAACTTGTCATATAGTGATGTGTGACAAAGTAGTAACCAGATTTACAACAAAAAAAACAACTATTTCTTGATCCTTTAAAACTTTCACCATGTTTCTAACATTGTGAACAAAAAACTTATCATATAGTGGTTTGTGACAAAAAAATAACCAGATTTAAAAAAAAAAAAAAAGGGGGGGGTGGAAAGAAGATTCTACCTTATATATTACACTTCTTAATCATTTAATTCACCCTATTTTCAAACATTTTTAAACATAAGCATCTGAATAGCTTTCCACATGGTGAAGAAAAAACATTAAACAGAGACAACTAAAAAACTAGTAGTGATTTATGAAAAAATAAGCTTGGCTCGTACCCAAGTTTACCTCAAAAAAAAAAGGGGGAAATTTTTTTTCCCCTTTTCTCACTTCTCTCCTTTCTGTTAAAATTTTAACTTTTAAATTAAATTGCCCTTTTTCCTATACATGATAAGTAGCATCCTACTAAAGTTACACTTCTTTTTCTTTATCCAGAAAGGTACGTGCTTGTTCTGGAGACTCAAAAACAAAAAAGTCTGTTCCTGACTTAATTTTCAACTTTGCAGGGTACAACAGTGAAAAAGATCTTCCCTCTTTCACCAGCTCAGTGCAGATTTTTGAAAAGAGTCTCCTTTTGGTTGACGTTTCAAAGGAAAAGTCCTGAAAAAGCAGAATCTTAGAATCTTTAAAGAACAGTTGCTGGGATCTCCTATAGGATCTTAATATCTCCATCTTGGCTCTATAGTTCAAATATTTGATGATGACTGGGCGCGGTCTGTTATCCTTAAAGGAGACTGCATCTTTTTCTCTGCCCAGTCTATGAGCTCTTTCAACGCTGAATAAATCTTTTTTCCCTTCCACACTCAGAATTTGGGGGAGAGTTTCCTCAGCAAAATGTATTAAATTATCCTGTTTAACATCTTCTGATAAGCCAATCACCCTCAAGTTGTTACGCCTGCTCCTGTTCTCTGATTCTTCCAGCCTATTAGCAAGCAATGTGTGGGTTTTTATTACACACTCCAGCTTAGGTTCCCAAGCGTTCTGCATATCTTCACAGTCTGACAACCTTTGTTCTATAACTATTATTCTTGTGCTTTGAGCTTTCAGCTCCTCAGTTATAGTAATCAGCCTCAAATTAATCTCTTCAATCTTAGGTAGTATCAAGGCACACACCTGAGAGGCTATGAGATTAGCTTCATTACTCTCCTCCGCCCTGCCCCCTACTGGACCTTCTTCAACAGATGTACCAAGCACACTAGTATTCTTAGTATTCCTTTTTTCATTAGATTTGATCTTAGGAGACATTTTCTGTGATTTTAGGTATTTCTCCATTAAGTTAATGTCCTTACTGTAAGGATCTTCCTAATTTCTTCTTCTTGTTTTAACTGTAAGTTAATTGAAAAAAGTCCATAACTTAAGTGGGAAGGCCAATATAAAGGACGGTTCAATAATATACAAGCTTTAGGTTTGCCTCCTGCTCTTAAAAGCAAGCTGATCTTTAGTCCTACCGTTGCTGTGTCTAAAGTCTTAATTAGTGCTGTTCCCAGACTATAGCTCCTTACGTGCAGGTGTTCTTGCTTGCAGTAAGTATATGGAGATTAATTTTTAAGCTGCTTATCCCTTCTTGCACCGAAATACCCCTCTCCTTCTTTAGTATCCAGCACTAACATAAATGACAACCCAGATGTCCGGGAGGGGATAAGAGGGATATTTAGTGTGCAATCGAGCCATGTTTAATCCTTAGTTCACATTCAAAGGGGAGTTAAGTTTAGATAGATTTTACTTCCCCTCCTCCTTCCCTTATGTTTCTAGTATTTCGGCTTGGCACTGCGTGTCTTGATTTAAATCATAAAAAGAAATGATTTACTTACATGTGCCTTCTTGACAGCCACTCTGGGGGTTCAGGTTGAAAAGGAGGCCTCTTGATGGCATATGCCTCCTCCTCCTCCTTTGCAGGAGAATCTTCCGCCACTGTACAGCTACAGAGGCTACGAAGCCTGTATTTGGCCGGCTACTACAGATAACCGCCAGCCACTGCGCCGTCCGCCTCTTCACAGCTGCCCTGCAAAATTGCAGCCACCATCTGAGGTATTTCTGACACACTCTGTGTCGGCGTCGGTTGAGTCTGCCACTGCAGCACTTGATTACTGTGCTGCTACTCTCCCGAGCTCCACCTCTGCTATGAGACGTGCTTCCGCACTGACGTCGCAATACGTCACGGACAGCTCACTCCCCCACCACCCCTTTTGCTCGTTTTCACATGAGACCTCTCCAGCTTTGCATGCTGAATCAATGGTGCCGGGATTATACAAAGATATCACAATTAATATTCTTAAATCCCAATATTCGACACTCTCTGACGTGGTGGTTAAATCACCAGCGTTTAGTTCAAGGGGCCTCTTTTGTTTGGCCAACCTGTGATCACAACAGATGCGAGTCTTTCAGGTTGGGGAGCTGTCGGGGATCTCTGACAGCACAAGGAGTTTGGAAATCTCAAGAGGGGAGATTACCAATCAATATTTTAGAACTCTGTTCAATTCTCAGAGCTCTTCAGTTTTGGCCTATGTTGAAGAGAGAACCGTTCATTTGTTTTCAGACAGACAATATCACAACGGTGGCATATGTCAATCATCAGGTTGGGACTCACAGTCCCCTAGCTATGAAAGAAGTATCTCAGATACTTGTTTGGGCGGAATCCAGCTCTTGTCTAATTTCTGCGGTTCATATCCCAGGTGTAGACAATTGGGAGGCGGATTATCTCAGCCGTCAGACTTTACATCCAGGGGAGAGGTTTCTCCATCCGGATGTGTTTTCTCAGATTGTTCAGATGTGGGGTCTTCCAGAAATAGATATGATGGCCTCTCATCTAAACAAGGAACTTCCCAGATACCAGGTCCAGGGATTCTCAGGCGGAAGCAGTGGATGCGCTGACACTTCATTGCTGTTATCAACTTGCTTATATCTTCCTGCCTCTAGTTCTTCTTCTGAGAGTGATCTCCAAGGTCATCATGGAACAATCGTTTGTGTTGCTGGTGGCTCCAGCATGGCTCCACAGGTTTTGGTATGCGGATCTTGTTCGGATCTCCAGTTGCCAACCTTGGCCACTTCCGTTAAGGCCGGACCTACTGTCTCAAGGTCCATTTTTCCATAAGGATCTCAAATCATTAAATTTGAAGGTATGGAAATTGAACGCTTAGTATTAAGTCATAGAGCTTTCTCTGACTCAGTAATTAATACTATGTTACAAGCTTGTACATCTGTCTCTAGGAAGATTTATTATAGAGTTTGGAAGATTTACATTTCATGGTGTTCTTCTCATAAATTCTCTCGGCATTCTTTTAGAATTCCTAGAATTTTACAGTTTCTCCAGGATGGTTTGGATAGGGGTTTGTCTGCAAGTTCCTTGAATGGATAAATATCTGCTCTTTCCGTTTTATTTCACAGAAAGATTGCTAAACTTCCTGATATTCACTATTTTGTACAGGCTTTAGTTCGTATTAAGCCCATCATTAAATCAATTTCTCCTCTTTGGAGTCTTAATTTGGTTTTGAAGGCATTATAGGCTCCTCCGTTTGAGCCTATGCATTCTTTGTACATTAAACTACTTTCTTGGAAAGTATTGTTCCTTTTGGCCATCTCTTCTGCTAGAAGAGTGTCTGAGCTGTCTGCTCTTTCTTGTGAATCTCCTTTTCTGATTTTTCATCAGGATAAGGCGGTTTTCCGGACTTCATTTGAATTTTTACCTAAGGTTGTGAATTCTAACAACATTAGTAGAGAAATTGTTGTTCCTTCTTTGTGTCCTAATCCAAAGAATCCAAGAATCCTTTGGAAAGATCCTTACATTCTTTGGATGTGCTAAGAGCTTTGAAATATTATGTTGAAGCTACTAAAGATTTCAGAAAGACTTCTAGTCTATTTGTTTTATTTTCTGGTCCTAGGAAAGGTCAGAAAGCCTCTGCTATTTCCTTGGCCTCTTGGTTAAAGCTTTTGATTCTTCAAGCTTATTTGGAGTCGGGTCAAGCCCCGTCTCAGAGAATTACAGCTCATTCTACTAGATAAGTCTCCACTTTGTTGGCTTTTAAGAATGAAGCTTCAGTTGATCAGATTTGCAAAGCAGTGATTGGTCCTCTTTGCATACATTTACTAAATTCTACCGTTTTGATGTATTTGCTTCTTCTGAAGCAGTTTTTGGAAGAAAAGTTCTTCAGGCAGCTGTTTCAGTCTGATTCTTCTGCTGATGTTTTAAGTTTTTCTTTTTTTCATGAGAATAACTTATCTTTTGGGTTGTGGATTATTTTTTCAGCATTTTGGCTGTTGTTTATTTTTATCCCTCCCTCTCTAGTGACTCTTGCGTGGAGTTCCACATCTTGGGTATTTGATATCCCATACGTCACTAGCTCATGGACTCTTGCCAATTACATGAAAGAAAACATAATTTATGTAAGAACTTACCTTATAAATTAATTTCTTTAATATTGGCAAGAGTCCATGAGGCCCACCCTTTTTATGGTGGTTATGATTTTTTGTATAAAGCACAATTATTCCAAATTTCTTTGTTGATGCTTTTTACTCCTTTCTTTTTCACCCCACTTCTTGGCTATTCGTTAAACTGAATTGTGGGTGTGGTGAGGGGTGTATTTATAGGCATTTTGAGGTTTGGGAAACTTTGCCCCTCCTGGTAGGATTGTATATCCCATACGTCACTAGCTCAGGGACTCTTGCTAATATGAAGGAAATGAATTTATCAGGTTAGTTCTTACATAAATTATGATTTTTAGCTACTCAGCTATTTCAAATTCTGGTGCTGAATCTTTAGTCTTCTGTACACATTGTATATTTTAAACATCAAATTCAATGCTTTTTTGTGAGGTACTAACGCAAATAACGCTTTGTTTTTTTGTTTTTTTTTGGGGGGGGGGTTCAGCAGACCAAGCCCCATCTTGCATTTTGTGCAGCAAATGAGAAGGAATAACATTTCTAATGTTAAAATATTAGATACGTTTAAAAACAACATTAAGTTCACAGATGGGTGAATATAGCATTTTCCTATTTCTGTAGTGCATCCAAAATTATATGACCTAATTTATACCATTAGTGTTTTCAAATATAACGATTAAAATCATTCAACTGTTAGGGCCCTTGAATTGCAGAAGTAAAATGTCTAAACATTAAATTTTTTCATCAGAGTACAAAATTATGAGAATGAAAAATGATGTATTGAAAAGCAATTCTAGTATATGTATATACACGTGCACTTTAATATGTCAGTAAATACATATGGTAATTGTTATGCATTTGGGTTCAGTGTCCCTTTAATACAGAAGACTAATACATGATGTGATAATATCATAATGGGGATTATTTGCTAACAAATGCCAACAATTTTAACAATGCGTGCTTAATCTAATCCCTGTTTAAATTCAATTAATGCAGTTAAAAACAAAACACCATACAATGCTTATTTCAAAATCCCCCCTCTATAGAATTTCACAAAATGTTATCTATTTTTACAATCAGTGAAAAAAGGAGTCATCACCAACACAACAAAATAGGACTAGTGGTTACCACAAAGGAATTCTTACTTTATTACATAAAGGACCACTTGATAACTATGACACATTGCGCTATGATGATAACCTGTATGTGTGACACCTCTTTTTCTAGAGGGACCTATTTTGTTTAAAACAGGAATGTAGGGCCCAGGAGTGAACCTACTCAACAGAGGGCCTAAGTGCAAAATTACTTTTGGGCCCCACAAAGGTAACTCAATAGTAAGCATGAGCAATAATATATACAGTATGTATCTCTGTGTAATGATTTTAAGGAGAGATGATCAATAGATAGATAGATGATAGATAGATAGATAGATAGATAGATAGACCTGCTACCTACCTGCACTAATAAAATACTCCCCTGCATTAGTATTGTACACATTCTGCACACACCTATGTATAGACTGACTGTTATGGGACCTCCCAGCATTAGTATTGTACACATTCTGCACACACCTATGTATAGACTGACTGCTATGGGACCCCCCCAGCATTAGTATTGTACACATTTTGCACACACCTATGTATAGCCTGACTGCTATGGGACCCCCAGCATTAGTATTGTACACATTCTGCACACACCTTTGTATAGACTGACTGCTATGGGACCCCGCAGCATTAGTATTGTACACATTCTGCACACACCTATGTATAGCCTGAATGCTATGGGACCCCCCCCAGCATTAGTATTGTACACATTCTGCACACACCTATGTATAACCTGACTGCTATGGGACCCCCATGCATTAGTATTGTACACATTCTGCACACACCTATGTATAGCCTGACTGTTATGGCCCCCCCTACATTAGTATTGTACACATTCTGCACACACCTATGTATAGACTGACTGCTATGGGACCCCCAGCATTAGTATTGTACACATTCTGCACACACCTATGTATAGCCTGACTGCTATGGGACCCCCAGCATTTGTATTGTACACATTCTGCACACACCTATGTATAGACTGACTGCTATGGGACCCCCAGCATTTGTATTGTACACATTCTGCACACACCTATGTATAGACTGACTGCTATGGGACACCCATGCATTAGTATTGTACACATTCTGCACACACCTTTGTATAGACTGACTGCTATGGGACACCCATGCATTAGTATTGTACACATTCTGCACACACCTTTGTATAGACTGACTGCTATGGGACACCCATGCATTAGTATTGTACACATTCTGCACACACCTTTGTATAGACTGACTGCTATGGGACACCCATGCATTAGTATTGTACACATTCTGCACACACCTATGTATAGACTGACTGCTATGGGACCCCCCAGCATTAGTATTGTACACATTCTGCACACACCTATGTATAGAATGACTGCTATGGGACCCCGCAGCATTAGTATTGTACACATTCTGCACACACCTATGTATAGCCTGAATGCTATGGGACCCCCCAGCATTAGTATTGTACACATTCTGCACACACCTATGTATAACCTGACTGCTATGGGACCCCCATGCATTAGTATTGTACACATTCTGCACACACCTATGTATAGACTGACTGCTATGGGACCCCCCAGCATTAGTATTGTACACATTCTGCACACACCTATGTATAGCCTGACTGCTATGGGCCCCCCTACATTAGTATTGTACACATTCTGCACACACCTATGTATAGACTGACTGCTATGGGACCCCCAGCATTAGTATTGTACACATTCTGCACACACCTAAGTATAGACTGACTGCTATGGGCCCCCCTACATTAGTATTGTACACATTCTGCACACACCTATGTATAGACTGACTGCTAGGGGACCCCCAGCATTAGTATTGTACACATTCTGCACACACCTATGTATAGACTGACTGCTATGGGCCCCCCATGCATTAGTATTGTACACATTCTGCACACACCTATGTATAGACTGACTGCTATGGGACCCCCATGCATTAGTATTGTACACATTCTGCACACACCTATGTATAGAATGACTGCTATGGGACCCCCCTGCATTAGTATTGTACACATTCTGCACACACCTATGTATAGACTGACTGCTATGGGGCCCCCATACATTAGTATTGTACACATTCTGCACACACCTATGTAAAGACTGACTAATATGGGACCCCCCAGCATTAGTATTGTACACATTCTGCACACACCTATGTATAGACTGACTGCTATGGGCCCCCCAGCATTAGTATTGTACACATTCTGCACACACCTATGTATAGACTGACTGCTATGGGACCCCCATGCATTAGTATTGTACACATTCTGCACACACCTATGTATAGACTGACTGCTATGGGACCCCCATGTATTAGTATTGTACACATTTGGCACACACCTATGTATAGACTGACTGCTATGGGACCCCCATGCATTAGTATTGTACACATTCTGCACACACCTATGTATAGACTGACTGCTATGGGACCCCCCAGCATTAGTATTGTACACATTCTGCACACACCTATGTATAGCCTGGCTGTTATTGGATCCCCCAGCATTAGTATTGTACACATTCTGCACACACCTATGTATAGACTGACTGCTATGGGACCCCCCATCATTAGTATTGTACACATTCTGCACACACCTATGTATAGACTGACTGCTATGGGGCCCCCATGCATTAGTATTGTACACATTCTGCACACACCTATGTATAGCCTAACTGCTATGGGACACCCATGCATTAGTATTGTACACATTCTGCACACACCTATGTATAGACTGACTGCTATGGGACCCCCCAGCATTAGTATTGTACACATTATGCACACACCTATGTATAGACTGACTGCTATGGGACCCCCATGCATTAGTATTGTACACATTCTGCACACACCTATGTATAGCCTGACTGTTATGGGACCCCCCAGCATTAGTATTGTACACATTCTGCACACACCTATGTATAGCCTTACTGTTATGGGACCCCCCAGCATTAGTATTGTACACATTCTGCACACACCTATGTATATACTGACTGCTATGGGACCCCCCAGCATTAGTATTGTACACATTCTGCACACACCTATGTATAGCCTGAATGCTATGGGACCCCCCCAGCATTAGTATTGTACACATTCTGCACACACCTATGTATAGACTGACTGCTATGGGACCCCCCAGCATTAGTATTGTACACATTCTGCACACACCTATGTATATACTGACTGCTATGGGGCCCATGCATTAGTATTGTACACATTCTGCACACACCTATGTATAGCCTGACTGCAATGGGACCCCCAGCATTAGTATTGTACACATTCTGCACACACCTATGTATAGCCTGACTGTTATGGGACCCCCCAGCATTAGTATTGTACACATTCTGCACACACCTATGTATAGCCTTACTGTTATGGGACCCCCCAGCATTAGTATTGTACACATTCTGCACACACCTATGTATATACTGACTGCTATGGGACCCCCCAGCATTAGTATTGTACACATTCTGCACACACCTATGTATAGCCTGAATGCTATGGGACCCCCCCAGCATTAGTATTGTACACATTCTGCACACACCTATGTATAGACTGACTGCTATGGGACCCCCCAGCATTAGTATTGTACACATTCTGCACACACCTATGTATATACTGACTGCTATGGGGCCCATGCATTAGTATTGTACACATTCTGCACACACCTATGTATAGCCTGACTGCTATGGAACACCCATGCATTAGTATTGTACACATTCTGCACACACCTATGTATAGACTGACTGCTATGGGACCCCCCAGCATTAGTATTGTACACATTCTGCACACACCTATGTATAGACTGACTGCTATGGGCCCCCCATGTATTAGTATTGTACACATTTGGCACACACCTATGTATAGACTGACTGCTATGGGACCCCCCAGAATTAGTATTGTACACATTCTGCACACACCTATGTATAGACTGACTGCTATGGGACCCCCATGTATTAGTATTGTACACATTTGGCACACACCTATGTATAGACTGACTGCTATGGGACCCCCCAGCATTAGTATTGTACACATTCTGCACACACCTATGTATAGACTGACTGCTATGGGACCCCCCAGCATTAGTATTGTACACATTCTGCACACACCTATGTATAGCCTGACTGCTATGGGACCCCCCAGCATTAGTATTGTACACATTCTGCACACACCTATGTATAGACTGACTGCTATGGGACCCCCAGCATTAGTATTGTACACATTCTGCACACACCTATGTATAGACTGACTGCTATGGGACCCCCAGCATTAGTATTGTACACATTCTGCACACACCTATGTATAGAATGGCTGCTATGGGGCCCCTCCAGCACTTGGGCCCTTTTGTAACTGCACCTGCTGCACCAATGGTAGGTTTGCCCTTTTAGAGACAATAGCAACCATAATCTAGTAGATATGTGATTGTTATGTTTATGTGAAAAGGGAATGATGCCCCTCATTCAAAAGAAGATAATCCCCTCTTTCATTTGTGTGACTGTGTGTTGTATACTTTCTTTAAAAGATATGGTTCCTTGGCACCACTAACATCAGTGCAGTAAAATTTGTATATTATCACCATTTTTACAGCAACCACCTACATGGGGACCCTCAAATGAAATACTCGCTCCCCTCATTCTGAAATGTGGGTCTCATGTACCTTAGAAGGTAATAGGTGTTCTAAAAGCACTCCTCTTCCTCTCAGTAAACAACTTACCTGTGTCTCCTACTTGCAGGTACTTGGATTACTGTTGATCATCTGAAAAATAAAAAGTCATGTGACCCTTTATTCAATGTAGTAGAATGTCCTCTTTCAAATGGGAATCTCATCTCCTCTGATTTAATCAAAGAAAGAGATGGGGCTCTTCAATAGCCCCTCCCACTCCATTAAAAATCCCCCTGATGTTCATTAGGGTAGTATCATTTGTCATGGGGATCATCTGCATCCTACAAAGACATCTAGCTCAAACAGGGAGGAGACAGGGGTTCTGTTACAGCCCCTCAATCAGACAAAACTGCTTTTTATCAGAAAAAAGTGTGTTTGGTTATACTAATGCCAGACCTATTCGACTCACAATGCTACCGCAATACCGATATCCTCCCAATACCGGATCAAAATACAATAGTGCGAATAGGGGTGGGGAGCGCTATAACAGCTGTGAGTATGGACGTGTCTATTTGTGACTGGGTAGCTTTGTGTGTCTCAGAAATATTGTTAATATGAATTTAACTTTATTATTAATCTGTGATATATCAAATATCCAAATAGGGTGTCTTATCCTCTGTATTGTGAAAGTCAAGTTTCACTCCCCCTTACCGGACCTCCGATCGCTCTTACCTCCTTTCCCTTTTTCGGATCAGTGATTGGCCCTCCATGGTCACGTGGAACGGACACCACACGTGATTGGGTAGAAGCGAATTGCCGGGAAATCTAAACAGAGAGACGCTAACACAGGACGAGTTTCCTTTCCTCTCCAAAGGTAAAAGAGATACATAAAAGCAACCATTCCAAGACCCACTGATCTGAAAAAGGGAAAGGAGGTAAGAGCGATCGGAGGTCCGGTAAGGGGGAGTGAAACTTGACTTTCACAATACAGAGGATAAGACACCCTATTTGGATATTTGGATATATCCCCTTTTAAACTGGGACATAGAGTTGTGGCCACAACTTAACTGTATACTGAACAGTCCGCAAGTAACATTGCAACCGTTGCTAAAGTGATATACAGCATTTTTTATTATTTAATACTTTGCGCCTATAGGAAACAGCATTTCTTTGCGGATGTTTTAAAAATTGCAATTTTTTATTGTTACATTGCAACATATGGTTACCAATCTGATATGAATCACATATGAACTGCAATATTTTAACATTGTATTTGTACGATATTTAGAAGTAAAAACTTTAATTTTAATTTTTTATGTGTTAACTGAATTTGTGTGCTATCATAATTTTCTCTTCCTTTTCTCACGACATATAATTTTTTGTAATGCTAACATCACACTGATATATTGGCAAATATATGCCTAATGCCTTCACAATTACATCCGAACATTTGTTCAACACTTGCAAGTAGGATAAGCACAAATCAACATATAGAATATTAGGCACTTAAAGAGATATTGACACAATATTAGGAGCATAATAGACAACTGCTCTTTAGAGCACATTGAGATACTAGACACGCCAACATTAACTATTGGTGCAACGCCTGCCACCCACTTTTCTTTCATGTAATTAACAAGAGTCCATGAGCTAGTGACGTATGGGATATACATTCCTACCAGGAGGGGCAAAGTTTCCCAAACCTTAAAATGCCTATAAATACACCCCTCACCACACCCACAAATCAGTTTTACAAACTTTGCCTCCAAGGGAGGTGGTGAAGTAAGTTTGTGCTAGATTCTACGTTGATATGCGCTCCGCAGCAAGTTGGAGCCCGGTTTTCCTCTCAGCGTGCAGTGAATGTCAGAGGGATGTGAGGAGAGTATTGCCTATTGAATGCAGTGATCTCCTTCTACGGGGTCTATTTCATAAGGTTCTCTGTTATCGGTCGTAGAGATTCATCTCTTACCTCCCTTTTCAGATCGACGATATACTCTTATATTTACCATTTCCTCTACTGATTCTCGTTTCAGTACTGGTTTGGCTTTCTACAAACATGTAGATGAGTGTCCTGGGGTAAGTAAGTCTTATTTTCTGTGACACTCTAAGCTATGGTTGGGCACTTTATTTATAAAGTTCTAAATATATGTATTCAAACATTTATTTGCCTTGACTCAGAATGTTCAACTTTCCTTATTTCCAGACAGTCAGTTTCATATTTGGGATTATGCTTTAAATTATCATATTTTGTCTTACCTCAAAAATTTGACTTTTTTCCCTGTGGGCTGTTAGGCTCGCGGGGGCTGAAAATGCTTCATTTTATTGCGTCATTTTTGGCGCGGATTTTTTTGGCGCAAAAATTCATTTCCGTTTCCGGCGTCATACGTGTCGCCGGAAGTTGCGTCATTTTTTGACGTTATTTTGCGCCAAAAATGTCGGCGTTCCGGATGTGGCGTCATTTTTGGCGCCAAAAGCATTTAGGCGCCAAATAATGTGGGCGTCTTATTTGGCGCCAAAAAATATGGGCGTCGCTTTTGTCTCCACATTATTTCAGTCTCATTTTCATTTGCTTCTGGTTGCTAGAAGCTTGATGTTTGGCATTTTTTTCCCATTCCTGAAACTGTCTTATAAGGAATTTGATCTATTTTGCTTTATATGTTGTTTTTTCTCTTACATATTGCAAGATGTCTCACGTTGCATCTGAGCCAGAAGATACTACAGGAAAACCACTGCCTGCTGGATCTACCAAAGCTAAGTGTATCTGCTGTAAACTTTTGGTAGCTATTTCTCCAGCTGTTGTTTGTATTAATTGTCATGACAAACTTGTTAAAGCAGATAATATTTCCTTTAGTGATGTACCATTGCCTGTTGCAGTTCCCTCAACATCTAAGGTGCAGAATGTTCCTGATAACATAAGAGATTTTGTTTCTGAATCCATAAAGAAGGCTTTGTCTGTTATTTCTCCTTCTAGTAAACGTAAAAAGTCTTTTAAATCTTCTCTCTCTACAGATGAATTTTTAAATGAACACCATCATTCTGATTCTTTGGACTCTTCTAGTTCAGAGGATTCTGTCTCAGAGATTGATGCTGATAAATCTTCATATTTATTTAAGATGGAATTTATTCGCTCTTTACTTAAAGAAGTACTAATTGCTTTAGAAATAGAGGATTCTAGTCCTCTTGATACTAATTCTATACGTTTGGATAAGGTTTTTAAAGCTCCTGCGGTTATTCCAGAAGTCTTTCCTGTTCCTAATGCTATTTCTGCAGTAATTGCTAAGGAATGGGATAAATTGGGTAATTCATTTACTCCTTCTAAACGTTTTAAGCAATTATATCCTGTTCCGCCTGACAGGTTAGAATTTTGGGACAAAATCCCTAAAGTTGATGGGGCTATTTCTACCCTTGCTAAACGTACTACCATTCCTACGTCAGATGGTACCTCGTTTAAGGATCCTTTAGATAGAAAAATTGAATCTTTTCTAAGAAAAGCTTATCTATGTTCAGGTAATCTTCTTAGACCTGCTATATCATTGGCTGATGTTGCTGCAGCTTCAACTTTTTGGTTGGAAACTCTAGCGCAACAAGTAACAAATCGTGATTCTCATGATATTATTATTCTTCTCCAGCATGCTAATAATTTCATCTGTGATGCCATTTTTGATATTATTAGAGTTGATGTTAGATTTATGTCTCTGGCTATCTTAGCCAGAAGAGCTTTATGGCTTAAGACTTGGAATGCTGATATGGCTTCTAAATCAACTCTACTTTCCATTTCTTTCCAGGGAAACAAATTATTTGGTTCTCAGTTGGATTCTATTATTTCAACTGTTACTGGTGGGAAAGGAACTTTTTTACCACAGGATAAAAAATCTAAAGGTAAAAACAGGGCTAACAATCGTTTTCGTTCCTTTCGTTTCAACAAAGAACAAAAGCCTGATCCTTCGTCCTCAGGAGCAGTTTCAGTTTGGAAACCATCTCCAGTCTGGAATAAATCCAAGCCTGCTAGAAAGGCAAAGCCTGCTTCTAAGTTCACATGAAGGTACGGCCCTCATTCCAGTTCAGCTGGTAGGGGGCAGGTTACGTTTTTTCAAAGAAATTTGGATCAAATCTGTTCACAATCTTTGGATTCAGAACATTGTTTCAGAAGGGTACAGAATTGGTTTCAAGATGAGACCTCCTGCAAAGAGATTTTTTCTTTCCCATGTCCCAGTAAATCCAGTGAAAGCTCAAGCATTTCTGAATTGTGTTTCAGATCTAGAGTTGGCTGGAGTAATTATGCCAGTTCCAGTTCCGGAACAGGGGATGGGGTTTTATTCAAATCTCTTCATTGTACCAAAGAAGGAGAATTCCTTCAGACCAGTTCTGGATCTAAAATTATTGAATCGTTATGTAAGGATACCAACGTTCAAGATGGTAACTGTAAGGACTATATTGCCTTTTGTTCAGCAAGGGAATTATATGTCCACAATAGATTTACAGGATGCATATCTGCATATTCCGATTCATCCAGATCATTATCAGTTCCTGAGATTCTCTTTTCTAGACAAGCATTACCAATTTGTGGCTCTACCGTTTGGCCTTGCTACAGCTCCAAGAATTTTCACAAAGATTCTCGGTGCCCTTCTGTCTGTAATCAGAGAACAGGGTATTGTGGTATTTCCTTATTTGGACGATATCTTGGTACTTGCTCCGTCTTTACATTTAGCAGAGTCTCATACGAATCGACTTGTGTTGTTTCTTCAAGATCATGGTTGGAGGATCAATTTACCAAAAAGTTCTTTGATTCCTCAAACAAGGGTAACCTTTCTGGGTTTCCAGATAGATTCAGTGTCCATGACTCTGTCTTTAACAGACAAGAGACGTCTAAAATTGATTACAGCTTGTCGAAACCTTCAGTCACAATCATTCCCTTCGGTAGCCTTATGCATGGAAATTCTAGGTCTTATGACTGCTGCATCGGACGCGATCCCCTTTGCTCGCTTTCACATGCGACCTCTTCAGCTCTGTATGCTGAACCAATGGTGCAGGGATTACACGAAGATATCTCAATTAATATCTTTAAAACCGATTGTTCGACACTCTCTAACGTGGTGGACAAATCACCATCGTTTAATTCAGGGGGCTTCTTTTGTTCTTCCGACCTGGACTGTAATTTCAACAGATGCAAGTCTCACAGGTTGGGGAGCTGTGTGGGGATCTCTGACGGCACAAGGAGTTTGGGAATCTCAGGAGGTGAGATTACCGATCAATATTTTGGAACTCCGTGCAATTTTCAGAGCTCTTCAGTTTTGGCCTCTTCTGAAGAGAGAATCGTTCATTTGTTTTCAGACAGACAATGTCACAACTGTGGCATACATCAATCATCAAGGAGGGACTCACAGTCCTCTGGCTATGAAAGAAGTATCTCGAATTTTGGTTTGGGCGGAATCCAGCTCCTGTCTAATCTCTGCGGTTCATATCCCAGGTGTAGACAATTGGGAAGCGGATTATCTCAGTCGCCAAACGTTGCATCCGGGCGAATGGTCTCTTCACCCAGAGGTATTTCTTCAGATTGTTCAATTGTGGGGGCTCCCAGAGATAGATCTGATGGCCTCTCATCTAAACAAGAAACTTCCCAGGTATCTGTCCAGATCCCGGGATCCTCAGGCGGAGGCAGTGGATGCATTATCACTTCCTTGGAAGTATCATCCTGCCTATATCTTTCCGCCTCTAGTTCTTCTTCCAAGAGTAATCTCCAAGATTCTGAGGGAATGCTCGTTTGTTCTGCTAATAGCTCCGGCATGGCCTCACAGGTTTTGGTATGCGGATCTTGTCCGGATGGCATCTTGCCAGCCATGGACTCTTCCGTTAAGACCAGACCTTCTGTCACAAGGTCCTTTTTTCCATCCGGATCTGAAATCCTTAAATTTAAAGGTATGGAGATTGAACGCTTGATTCTTGGTCATAGAGGTTTCTCTGACTCCGTGATTAATACTATGTTACAGGCTCGTAAATCTGTATCTCGAGAGATATATTATAGAGTCTGGAAGACTTATATTTCATGGTGTCTTTCTCATCATTTTTCTTGGCATTCTTTTAGAATACCGAGAATTTTACAATTTCTTCAGGATGGTTTGGATAAGGGTTTGTCCGCAAGTTCTTTGAAAGGACAAATCTCTGCTCTTTCTGTTCTTTTTCACAGAAAGATTGCTATTCTTCCTGATATTCATTGTTTTGTACAAGCTTTGGTACGTATAAAACCTGTCATTAAGTCAATTTCTCCTCCTTGGAGTTTGAATTTGGTTCTGGGAGCTCTTCAAGCTCCTCCGTTTGAACCTATGCATTCATTGGACATTAAATTACTTTCTTGGAAAGTTTTGTTCCTTTTGGCCATCTCTTCTGCTAGAAGAGTTTCTGAATTATCTGCTCTTTCGTGTGAGTCTCCTTTTCTGATTTTTCATCAGGATAAGGCGGTGTTGCGAACTTCTTTTGAATTTTTACCTAAAGTTGTGAATTCCAACAACATTAGTAGAGAAATTGTGGTTCCTTCATTATGTCCTAATCCTAAGAATTCTAAGGAGAAATCATTGCATTCTTTGGATGTTGTTAGAGCTTTGAAATATTATGTTGAAGCTACGAAATCTTTCCGTAAGACTTCTAGTCTATTTGTTATCTTTTCCGGTTCTAGGAAAGGCCAGAAAGCTTCTGCCATTTCTTTGGCATCTTGGTTGAAATCTTTAATTCATCTTGCCTATGTTGAGTCGGGTAAAACTCCGCCTCAAAGAATTACAGCTCATTCTACTAGGTCAGTATCTACTTCCTGGGCGTTTAGGAATGAAGCTTCGGTTGACCAGATCTGCAAAGCAGCAACTTGGTCTTCTTTGCATACTTTTACTAAATTCTACCATTTTGATGTATTTTCTTCTTCTGAAGCAGTTTTTGGTAGAAAAGTTCTTCAGGCAGCGGTTTCAGTTTGAATCTTCTGCTTATGTTTTTTGTTAAACTTTATTTTGGGTGTGGATTATTTTCAGCAGGAATTGGCTGTCTTTATTTTATCCCTCCCTCTCTAGTGACTCTTGTGTGGAAAGATCCACATCTTGGGTAGTCATTATCCCATACGTCACTAGCTCATGGACTCTTGTTAATTACATGAAAGAAAACATAATTTATGTAAGAACTTACCTGATAAATTCATTTCTTTCATATTAACAAGAGTCCATGAGGCCCACCCTTTTTTGTGGTGGTTATGATTTTTTTGTATAAAGCACAATTATTCCAATTCCTTATTTTATATGCTTCGCACTTTTTCTTATCACCCCACTTCTTGGCTATTCGTTAAACTGATTTGTGGGTGTGGTGAGGGGTGTATTTATAGGCATTTTAAGGTTTGGGAAACTTTGCCCCTCCTGGTAGGAATGTATATCCCATACGTCACTAGCTCATGGACTCTTGTTAATATGAAAGAAATGAATTTATCAGGTAAGTTCTTACATAAATTATGTTTTTTTGGTAGAGGATCAGTAATGATCTATGGGTGCTTCAGCAAGACTGGAATCGGGCAGATATATCTTTGTGAAGGACGCATGAATCAAGCCATGTACAAAGTTATATATATATATATATATATATATATATATATATATATATATATATATATATATATATAAAAACACACGTGTGTCTCTATGTGTGTGTGTTCATACATGTGTGTCTGACTGTGTAGGTTTGTGTTTGTATGTGTAAGCTTGTTGGTATTTGATCTTTGCATATACAGGGTATATTTATATCTCCATTTTTTTAATTTCACTATGAAAATTAAGAGTCATCCAATTCTGATGATTGGCAGGCTTCAGATATGTCCCTTATTGGTTTCAGAAGCAAAGGAACTGCAAAACAGTGGAAATTTTGCCAAATAAATTACTGACTTTTTTGTGTCTCCAGTAACAAGTCTTGACTGGCTCCTCCAAAAAAGGCAAGTAGTGGGTGACGTTTGGCTATGGAAAAACATTTGCTGCAAAGTCTTATTCCATTCAAAACTTTTTTCAAACTTATCAACTCTGTTAATTTTATTTCAAGATTGCAGAAAAATTGTTCTAATTACAAGGTGTTTATTATCCCTTAAAAAGCACCAATTGTTAAAAAAAAAAGGCTTATTTAAAAATTGAGGTCCATTGTAGGTATATATTTATCACATTTGATTATGCTAAAAGTGGCTAAAGCTTGGGTTTAGCATTAAGCATGCTGTCAGCAGTGCAGTGGTTAATAAAACCTCCTTAGGAAATCTGTTGAGCTTGATCATAACCACTGTGTGTGTGATGAAAGGGCTGTGCTAGTCATTCTTGTTTATTGAGCATGGAAAAGCAATTAAAAAGCACTATTCAATGAAGAAGTGGGAAAACAAAAGAGGGGAGGATTTTATCAGCAGTCTTCAAAAGTGTCTTGAGGAGGTTTATTAGATGGTTATTCTTGAGAAGTGCTGAAAAAGCTGCAATTTTAATTAACCCCTGGGTCCCTGAATTAGTCTGACTTTTGAGCACAGCACAATTTCAAATGGCAAATAATTCACTTTGACAATCAGACAAGAATACATTTATTGTCTGGTTTTGATCTGGATTATTTTTTCAACCTTCCATTAAACAAACATAAGAAATAAGTAACATGATGACTGATATTAGTTCTAGTTTCAAAAATATGATTAAAAACAAATTATTTCCTTTTCTTCTAGCTTATCAGAGTAGCTTTGGTGGTCTAAATTCTCACTCAATACAATCAACTTATCGTCTGAAAATTAGAAGCTTAAAATTAAAATTAGTGTAGACAAGATTGCTTTTCCGAATAAATAAGATTATAGCAATATATAAGTCAAAACTAAACTTTCAAAACTCAGTTAAAGAATAGATTTAAAAAACAATCTAGTTTACTCCTGTTATTAAATTAACACCTTGGCGACAGAGGACGTGTCAGACACGTCCTACAAAAAAATACAGTTAAGGACTAAGGACGTGCCTGACACGTCCTTGGGTAATCTTACATGTATAATAATAAAAGATTCCATTTGTCTGATCATGTCAATATTAGTAAATATTGACACTGACCAGTGTGGATCTCCTTCCCTCTCCTCACTTGTGTTTTTGTGGGAGAGAGAGATCTGTGTTTAGAGAGAGAGAGAGATTTAATTAGTAATATTAGTTTAAAAATTGTGAGACCCAAAGGTTCTTTTCAGAGCCATTAACCCCTAGCTTGCCAGTGATCACCACAAATCACTGGCTCTTGCGCAGCAGCACTTTTTTGCTCTCTGTTCATTTTTTTTAGTAATTTTCTGTGAGACACGAAGGGGTCGATCCGATAAAAATCGTTGCCCACAAAAGCCGGCGACGCCAATATTTACGCTGGTTTGGTATCACATATACGGCGTAACCTAGAAGTTACGCCCGTATATTTCTGCCGTCGCCCGTAGTTTTTTGGGCCATAGGCAGGTATACCAAACCAGCGCAGTTTGGTATCCAATATGCAGCGTAAGGACTTACGTGGCGAAAATGGAGAAATCTTACTCCATTTTCACCTCGCCACAAAAAGCAGCCGTAAGAAGCCTTACGCTGACTATTGGAGCCCCGTAACTCCCTAAACTAGCTAGAAAATAAACCTAACACCTAACGCATGCACAATGTCTATCTACCTGTCACCCGCGATCTGCTAAATAAAACCGAACACCTAACGCATACGCAATGTCTATCTACCTGTCACCTGCTATCCCCCCCCCGAAATCCCTAATAAAGTTATTAACCCCTAAACTGCCGTTCCCAGACCCCGCCGCCATCTACATAAACTAACCCCCTACTGTGAGCCCCTAAAACCGCCGCCATCTACCTTATCTATCCCCCTAATCTGACCCCTTACACCGCCGCCACCTATATAAAAATTATTAACCCCTAATCTAATCCCCCTATACCGCCGCCAGCTATATTAATATTATTAACCCCTAATGTAAGCCCCTTACACCGCCGCCATCTCTATTAAAATTATTAACCCCTAATTTAATCTACCTACCCTGCCGCCAGCTATATTATCTATATTAACCCTAAGTATATTATAGTTAATATAGTTATTACATTATATATATTAACTATATTAACCCTAATTATATTAGGGTTAATATAGTTAATATAGTTACTATAGTATTTATATTAACTATATTAACTCTATCTAACCCTAACACCCCTAACTAAATTTATATTAAATTAATCTAATTCATATTATAAACTAAAATATTCCTATTTAAATCTAAATACTTACCTATAAAATAAACCCTAAGATAGCTACAATATAATTAATAATTACATTGTAGCTATGTTAGGGTTAATATTTATTTTACAGGTAAATTGTTAATTATTTTAACTAGGTATAATAGCTATTAAATAGTTATTAACTATTTAATAGCTACCTAGTTAAAATAATTACCCAATTACCTGTACAATAAATCCTAACCTAAGTTACAAATACACCTACACTATCAATAAATTAAATAAACTACAAATATCTATCAAAAATACAATTAAATTAACTAAATTAAATTACAAAAAAAACAAACACTAAATTACAAAAAATAAAAAAAGATTACAAGATTTTTAAGCTAATTACACCTATTCTAAGCCCCCTAATAAAATAATAAAGCTCCCCAAAATAAAAAAAAATTCCCTGCCCTATTCTAAATTAAAAAAAGTTCAAAGCTCTTTACCTTACCAGCCCTTAAAAGGGCCTTTTGTGGGGCATGCCCCAAAGAATTCAGCTCTTTTGCATTTAAAAACATATACAATACCCCCCCCATTACAACCCACCACCCACATACCCCTATTCTAAACCCACCCAAACCCCCCTTAAAAAAGCCTAACACTACCCCCCTGAAGATCTCCCTACCTTGTCTTCACCACACCGGGCCGAACTCCTCATCCGATCCGGGCGATGTCTTGCTCCAAGCGGAAAAGAAGAATTCTTCCTCCCGGCGACGTCTTCCTCCAAGCGGCAGCAAAGTCTTCTTCCTTCCGGCAGCATCTTCCATGAAGCGGCATCTTCAATCTTCTTTCTTTGCTCCGCCACCGCGGAGCATCCATCCCGGCCGACGACTGAACGACGAATGAGGTACCTTTAAATGACGTCATCCAAGATGGCGTCCGCCGAATTCCGATTGGCTGATAGGATTCTATCAGCCAATCGGAATTAAGTTAGAAAAATCTGATTGGCTGATTGAATCAGCCAATCAGATTCAAGTTCAATCCGATTGGCTGAACCAATCAGCCAATCAGATTGAACTTGAATCTGATTGGCTGATTCAATCAGCCAATCAGATTTTTCTACCTTAATTCCGATTGGCTGATAGAATCCTATCAGCCAATCGGAATTCGACGGACGCCATCTTGGATGACGTCATTTAAAGGAACCTCATTCGTCGGGAAGTCGTCGTGCTGGAAGGATGCTCCGCGGCGGAGGAGCGAAGTAAGAAGATTGAAGATGCCGATTTGCTTGAAGACATCGCCGATGGAAGAAGACTCTCTGCCGCTTGCTTCAAGACATCTCCCGGATGGAAGAAGACTTCACTGCCGCTTGCTGGAACACATCGCCCGGATCGGATCAGGAGTTCTGCCCAGCGGGGTGAATACAAGGTAGGGAGATCTTCAGGGGGGGTAGTGTTAGGTTTATTTAAGGGGGGTTTGGGTTAGATTAGGGGTATGTGGGTGGTGGGTTGTAATGTTGGGGGGTGGTATTGTGTTTTTTTTTTGCAGGCAAAAGAGCAGTTTTCTTTGGGGCATGCCCCCACAAAAGGCCCTTTTAAGGGCTGGTAAGTTAAAAGAGCTTTGAACTTGTTTTAATTTAGAATAGGGTAGGGAATTTTTTTATTTTGGGGGGCTTTATTATTTTATTAGGGGGCTTAGAATAGGTGTAATTAGCTTAAAAATCTTGTAATCTTTTTTTTATTTTTTGTAATTTAGTGTTTGTTTGTTTTTTGTAATTTAGTTTAGTTTATTTAATTGTATTTTTAGATAGATATTTGTAGTTTATTTAATTTATTGATACTGTAGGTGTATTTGTAACTTAGGTTAGGATTTATTTTACAGGTAATTGGGTAATTATTTTAACTAGGTAGCTATTAAATAGTTAATAACTATTTAATAGCTATTATACCTAGTTAAAATAATTAACAATTTACCTGTAAAATAAATATAAACCCTAACATAGCTATAATGTAATTATTAATTACATTGTAGCTATCTTAGGGTTTATTTTATAGGTAAGTATTTAGATTTAAATAGGAATATTTTAATTAATAATATTAATATTAGATTTATTTTAATAAGAGTTTAGTTAGGATGTTAGAGTTAGATAGGGTTATTATACTTAATATATATATATAATATAATAACGATATTAACTATATTAACCCTAATATAATTAGGGTTAATATAGTTAATATATATAATATAATAACTATATTAACTATATTAACCCTAATATAATTAGGGTTAATATAGTTAATATAGCTGGCGGCGGTGTAGGGGGATTAGATTAGGGGTTAATACATTTATTATAGGTGGCCGCGGTGTAGGGGGATTAGATTAGGGGTTAATACATTTATTATAGGTGGCCGCGGTGTAGGGGGATGTAGATTGTAGGCAAAAGAGCAGTTTACTTTGTGACAAAGCCCCGCCAAAAGCCCTTTTAAGGGCTGGCAAAAGAGCTGTTACTTTGGGGCATGCCCCGCAAAAAGCCCTTTTAAGGGCTGGCAAAAGAGCTGTTACTTTGGGGCAATGCCACGCAAAAAGCCCTTTTCAGGGCTATTCGTAGGGTTAGACTTAGGTTTAGTGGTAGGGATAGTTTAGTATTTTAGGGGTTAAATAATTTAATATAGATGGCGGTGGGGTAGGGGGATTAGATTAGGGGTAAATAATTTTAAAATAGCGGCGGGGTAGGGGCTCACTTTAGGGGGTAGGTAAGGTAGATGGCGGCGGTGTTAGGGGCTCACTTTAGGGGGTTATAGATTTAATATAGCTGGCGGCGGTTTAGGGGTTAATAACTTTATTAGGTAGCGGCGGTTTAGGGGTTAATACATATTTTATGGTTAGGCTAGTGAGGGGGGATAGCGGATAGAGGGTTAGACGTGTCAGCCTATGTTAGGGAGGCGTGTTAGACGTGTCGGGCTATGTTAGGGAGGCGTGTTAGACAGTGCGGGTGATTTAGACTTTAGTCAGGTTTTGTAGGCGCCGGCAGTTTCTAACGTGCCGCAAGTCACTGGCGACGCCAGAAATTTGTACTTGCGCAGATTTCTGGACATCGCTGGTTTGTCAGACTTACGGCACATTAGCATCTGACGGCGACATATATGGGATAGCTCGAGTTGCGAGCTGAAACTGCGGCGACGCGGGTTCCCTCGCTTGCGCCGCAAACTGCGATCTATATCGGATCGCGCCCAAAGGCTCTTTTCAGAGCCATTTAGCTAGTTTAAATTAATTTTGTAAAAAATTGCGAGACTCAAAGACCCTTTTCAGAGCCATTAACCTCTAGCTTGCCAGTGATCACTAAAAATCACTGGCTCTTGCACAACAGCACTTTTTTGCTCTGTGCATTTTTTTAGGGGTTAATTTTTTTTTTGTCATTTTTTTGACACCCAAAGGCTCTTTTCAGAGCCATTTAGTTAATTTAGTTAATTTAAATTTAAATTTTGTGTTGATTTTTTTTTTTTAGTATTTTTTTTTCTGTGACTGATAAAAATAAATCATGTCACAGAGTACATATACTGCTGAGGAGGCGTATGCCATTCTTGCTTCAGAGTCAGACGCCTCTATGTCTGACTCAGACCCCAATTTTGACCCTGCCATATGCTCAGATACATCTTTAGATACAGGGGCTTATCTGTGTTTCTCACCAGTTATGAAGCAGCGGTCTAAAGACCGCTGCTCCATAACCTGTCCACCTGCTCTGAGCAGGCGGACAGACATTGCCGCAATTCAACCTGATCAGGTACAATCGGTTGTTTGACACCCCCCTGCTGGTGGCGATTGGCCGCAAATCTGCAGGGGGCGGATTTGCACCAGCAGCTCACAAGAGCAGCTCACTGAGTTGTCTACTCCTGGAATGGGGATGGCAGGACAACTGAAGCCAAGCCAGTAGAGCATTGTGAATCACCCTCAACTCCAAGATGTTGATGGGAAGAGTCCAATGGCCCTGAGCTTTTAACGAGTTCCAGACTGCTCCCCAGCCCAGCAGGCTGGCTTACGTGGTCACGATCACCCATGAAGGTCTATGAAAGCATGTGCCCTGAGACAGATGTACCTGAGAAATCCACCACCGGAGAGAGTGCCTTGATGACTGATCTAACTCTATTCTCTGAGATAGATACGCATGGTCACCATTCCATTGACTGAGCATGCACAATTGGAGAGCTCTCAAATGGAATTGAGCGAAAGGAATTATGTCCATGGAAGCCACCGTTTTGACTGATTACCTCCATACATTAAGCCACTGAAGGATAAGCAGTAGCCTGTAGAGAGAGGCAAGAGGAAATTATTTTGTTTTTCCTGACCTCTGTCAAAAAAATCTTCATTAATAGAGAATATACTATGGTCCCTAAGAACACTACTCTTGTAGCAGGGGAAAGGGAGCTTTTTTCCAGATTCACATTCCATCCGTGGAAACAAAAGAAAACAATATCTCTGTGTGAGATTTTGCTTGTTAAAAAGATGGCGCCTGAACCAATTTGTGGTCTAGGTAGTGAGCCACAGCAATTCCATGACATCAGATCACTGCCAAAAGAGCCCCCAAAACCTTTGAAAAAATTCTGGGAGCCATGGCTAGACCAAATGGAAGGGCCACAAACTGGAAATGTTTGTCCAGAAAGGAAAATCTCAGGAATCTCTGATGGTCCCTGTGAATAGGAACATGAAGATATGCATCCTTTAGGTCTATGGTTGTCATGAACTGACCCTCTTGTAAAGGAAGAATGGAGCATATAGTCTCCATCTTGAAGGATGGAATTTTGTGAAACTTGTTTAGACATTTCAAGTCTAGAATGGGACTGAAAGTTCCCTCTTTTTTGGGAACCACAAATATGTTGGAGTAGAACCCAAGACCCTGTTCCTGCACTGGAACTGGAACTATCACTCCCAGAGAGGAAATATGTTGTATACATTTTAAGAATGCCTCTCTCTTTATCTGGTCTGCAGATAATCTTGAGAGATGGAATCTGCCTCTGGGAGGAAAAGTCTTGAATTCCAATTTGTAACCCTGGGATACTATGTCCACAGTCCAGGGATATGGGACATCTCGTATCCAGGCTTGAGAGAACTGAGAAAGTTTGTCTCCCACCTGATCTGATCCCGGATCGATGGCAAACCCATCATGTTGATTTGGAATCAGCTGCTAGTTTCTTTGATTGTTTCCCCTTGTTCCAAGACTTATTGGGTTTCCAAAAAGACTTGGATTGTTCCTGCTTGGAAGAAGAAGGGGAAGGCTTTCCTCTGAAGTTACAAAAGGAATGAAAATTACTCTGACGTCCTTTAGGACTATTCTTCTTATCTTGAGGTAGAAAAGTCCATTTTCCACACGTAATATAAGAGATAATTTCTGCCAAACTGGGTCCAAACAAGGTTTTGTCCTTGTAAGGAGTCATCAGAAGCTTGACTTTAGAGGAAGTGTCCGCAAGACCAGGATTTCAACCGTAACGCCCTGTGGGCTAGGACAGCAAAACTAGAAGTTTTAGCTCCTAGTCTAACAACCTGTAAAATGGCATCTGCAATAAAGTAATTGGCCAACTTAAGAGCTTTAATCCTATCTTGAATTTCATCCAAGAAAGTCTCTACTTGAAGAGAATCGGACAAGGTGTTGAACCAAAAAGATGCACAGACCGCAGGTTGCCATTGGAGACCTTGATGAACATAAATCTTTTTCAAATAAGCCTCCAGCTTCTTGTCTATCGGATCCTTGAAAACACAGCTATCCACAATAGGAATAGTGGTTCTCTTAGCCAGAGTGGAAATGCCCCCTTCAACTTTGGGTACACTATACCAAGGGTCTTTAATGGAGTCCTCGACAGGAAACATTTTCTTAAAAATGGGTGAAGGGGAAAAAGACACCCCTGGTTTTTCCCATTCCTTTGAGATAATCTCCCTAGCATTGTCCGACAAAGGAAAAACCTCCAAAGTGGAAGGTTCATCAAAGAAACTATTAAGTTTACTAGAATTCTTAGGATTGACAACAGGGGTAACTGAGTCATCTAAAGTAACTAAAACCTCCTTTAACAATACACAAAGGTATTCAAGCTTAAATCTGAAGGATACCACCTCACTCTCAGAAGAAGGTATTATTCTGTCCGAATCTGAGATTTCACCCTCAGAAAGTCCCAATGTATCTTCTTCATCCGACTTATGAGAAAGGGCAACTTGGGAAGCAGAACTGAGGACAGGCACCTTACTTTCTGAATTTCTAGATTTCCTCTTGCGTTTTCCCTGTAATCTGGGAATGGCAGTTAATGTCGCAGATACCACGGAAGATACCTGGGCAGCAATTTCTGCTTTTAAATAAACTCCTATAGGAGTTATAGAGGAAGCGCAGGGCACTGCATGTGATGCAATTGAGGCTTGGGATGTAGCAGGAGAAAGCTGAGATATTATTTTAACAGCATCATCCTGAGAGACATTAGGCTAAAAAAAATTACCTTTATTTTGCAAGGTTTTCTTGACACATGAAGAACAAAATTGCATAGGAGCAGCAATTTGTGCATCTAAACATAATAAGCATGAATTCATGAGAGCAGGCTCTTGCTCCATATCAGACATGTTGTGAAACAGTAAATAAACGTGTACAGATAAGTTTAAAAGATTTTAATATTCAATTAAAATAAGCCAAGGAAAAAAAAATACACTTTAAATTTTATCCCACATTAGAATCGATCCCCAGGTAAAAATATGTGAGAAAATTTAAGAAAAAACATTAAATAAACATCAAATAAACTTCAAAAATACCCCTCAGGCAACCCCACACCACAATTACTGAGGTGCCTTACCGCTACCAATTAAGACCGTATCACCCAGAAATGGAGAAAAACAACTTTTTCCTCAGAAACGTTATGAAGTAAAGCTGGTCATGTGACCGCAACTGGCGAGCTCAAATAACTGCTGCAGCAATGAGAGATGCTAATTAATGGTACACTGAGTACCAGAAAGAACCGTTTTTTCAAACCTGACAGTTTAAAAAGGAGCCCCTGGGAGTGCGGAGTAACGGGAAGGGGCCTTGACCGTTGGAGGAATAGGCCTGGTTTGTTCTGATTAAGGGGTAATGGGCGGGGTTAGCACGCGCTACTGCATACTTAAGAAAAGAGCGGGAGAATCTGTCATCAGATTGTTAGAAAAATTGTTTGAAAAAGTGCTTGTTCGTTTGCGTTATTGCTATGGTGCAGTTTGATGCTCTATTAGAGCAGCTTAAAGAAGAAGCGGTTAAAAGGGGCCCTACCTGGCTGGAAGAGAAGCTCCATCCACTGTTGGTTCCGGATACTGGAGAGAGGGAGGATAAAGAGTCTGTTTCTCCTAGACCGGTAAGGCTTTCTAGGCCTCCGGTTCGTCTGGATCCGGATTCTGAAGGAAGTACCGGTGGCCGCAGGAGATCCAGCCCCAGTCCGGGGGTAAAGTCGACTATGAAGAAGAGAACAGGTTCCGGTTCTGGGAGTCGGCAGGTTGAAGCGGAGACCAGGCAGCCTTCTATACCATCCAGCAGCATTGTTTCTGTACCGGACCAAGTGATAGTTTCGGAAAAGGAGGGTGATTCTTTGCCTAAGGGTAAGACGGCCATTGTAGGCCAGAAAGAGTCTAGTAAAGAAAGGAGACATGTTAATAAAGGTGATGGCTCGTCGAGGCCTAGCATAGCGGGCGTTGTTAATGAGCAAAATAGTGTTAGGTCAGTAGGTGTATTAGAAAGACAGAGAGTCGAGGATAGAAGGGAGGCAGGGGTTTCAGGCTCGTCTGTTTTATCTCAGGTGGTAGAGGCGCAGGTACATAAAGTTTCGAGGACGGCAAAGGTTTTGAGGCCTAGTAGCAGTTTTGAGGAGCAGACTGTTCGAGTGTTAGATGAAAGAGTTAAGGGGGTTGAAGTAATTGAGAATCAGCCTGATGCGGAAGCTTGTACTGGTGATGAGGATTTAACCTTATATTTAGATTCCTCTGAGGAGGATTTTATACCTTCTTCTCCTCGTACGGTTGGTTCTCTTTGCCAGTTTAGGCCATCAGTTAGGTCATCGAGAGATTTAATTTTAAGGGGTGAGATAAGAAATTTGAGGGGTGAAAATGTTGATGTGGTTGAAAATTTGCCTGTTTCTAATAATGTGGATTCAAAGAAAGATGCGTTAAAAAAGGAGGAAGAGGAGAGGAAAAAACGGTACAGAAAGCTACCTAAAACCTTTACCAATTGGTTTCAAGCTTTTGTTATTTATGCCAGTGTGTTTGCTGGTAAGTTTCCTGAACAGGGAGCGGCTCTTTTTTGTTATTTAGATGAAGTTGCTGCTGCTCAGAGAACATATGGGGGTATGGCTTGGTGGGTTTATGATGAGCAATTTAGGCAACGTTTATCGGTTAAGCCTGAGATGAAATGGGATGATCGGGATATGGGTCTTTGGCTCAAGATTATGACCTCGTTAAGGTCTTCACAGCCCTTTCGTGGGGGAGCCGGCGGGTCGCTCAAGAGTGGGTCGTCGGCAACAGTTAAAAAAGGTTTCTGCTTCGCTTTCAATGAGAAGAGTTGCAAATGGGGAGCTGCTTGTAAGTTCAGACATGAGTGTTCAGGGTGTGGGGGCGCTCACCCATTCTCCAAGTGTTTCAAAAAGAACAAATTGGGTGGAGCCCAAGAGTTGTCTGAAAAAGGGAGTAACTCTGGTGAGGTTAAGCGGGATGGAGCTGTGGCTCGTACTTTACGCTAAACAAAAGGGTTTTAGGGAGAAAGCTTTGTTATTGTTTCATGGTTTTGAATATGGTTTTAAAATTCCATCTTCTGGAGGAGTTGTTTATTATAGAGGCAATTTGAAGTCAGCTAGGGAATGGCCAGATGTTGTTAAGAGTAAACTTGAGAAGGAGGTTTCGTTGGGTCGAATGGCGGGGCCTTTTAAAGTTACCCCAATCCCCCATTTGCGTATTTCACCTTTGGGTGTGGTTCCTAAGAAGGATCCGGGTAAATTCCGTCTTATTCACCACTTGTCTTTTCCAAAAGGTGGGTCTGTGAATGATGGCATTCCGGAGGAATTATCGTCCGTGTCTTATGCATCTTTCGATCTGGCGGTTAAGATGGTTAGGGAAGCGGGTCAGTTTGCTTGGCTGGCAAAGGTTGATATAGAGGCAGCTTTTTGGTTGCCTCCGGTTCATCCTTCTTCCCACTACCTTTTGGGTTGCTGTTTTGATGGAGTTTTTTATGTGGACCTTTGTCTTCCGATGGGGTGTTCTATTTCCTGTTCATTGTTTGAGTGTTTTAGTTTCTTTTTGGAATGGGTAGTGAAGGTTAAGTCAGGATTTTCTTCTATTGTACAGTATCTCGATGACTTTCTGTTTGTGGGTCCTCCTGAGTCGGATGTTTGTTTGAAGTTGAGGGATTGCTTTTATTTAATGACATCTGAATTTGGGGTTCCCATTGCAATGGAAAAATCTGAGGGTCCAGTTACGGCCCTCAATTTTTTGGGGATCACAATTGATTCGGTTAAGATGGAATGTAGGTTGCCGAGGGAAAAGAATGTGGATTTGTCGGAAATGATTCAGTGTTTTCTTGGTGTTCGTAAGGTGACTGCGGGAAATGCAATCACTGTTGGAGAAATTGAATTTTGCTTGCAGAATTATTCCCATTGGGAGAGTGTTTTCCAGGAGAATGTCATCGGCCACATCTGGTGTAAGCAAGCCTCACCATTTTGTGAGGGTTAAAAAAGGACACAAAGATGATTTGAGGGTTTGGTTAGAGTTCCTTAAAAATTTTAATGGAGCTGCGATCTTCATGGAAGCTCGGGTCTCCAATGTTGAGTTGGATTTGGTAACGGATGCAGCTGGTGGTGTTGGTTTTGGGGCATATTTTCAGGGTCATTGGTGTGCCGATGTGTGGCCTCAGGATTGGGTGGGACTTGGTTTAACTCGAAACCTGGTATTTTTTTAACTATTTCCGATATTGGTAGCTTTATTTGTTTGGGAGGGTGACTTGGTTAATAAATCGATATTATTCCACATGGATAATATGGGTGTTGTTTCTGCTATCAATTCGTTATCTGCTTCCTCATTGCCAGTTTTGCGTTTACTGAGAGTGCTGGTTTTAAAATGTTTGAGTATAAACATATCCCTGGTAAGTGTAATTTGATAGCAGATGCTTTATCTCGTTCACAGTGGAGCCGTTTTCGGGAGCTAGCACCTCAAGCCGATGCAGTAGGAGAGAATTTCCCGAATCAATTATGGAGGCTTGGGGAGGAGGACTGGCTGAGTTAGTTAAGAATTCTTTGGCTACAGGTACTTGGTCTTCTTATGTATCAGTATGGAGAGAATGGGAAACGTGGTTAGGTCATGCTGAACTTAAGGAAGAGGCTGATGATGTCACAGGTTGCTTATTGGAATGGATGTGGCATTGGGGAACTTTGGGTTTGTCAGCATCTAATATGGATAAAAGATTGGTGGCATTAGCTTTTAGATTCCGTTTATTGGGTATGTGTGATATTACAAAAGTTTTTTGGGTACGTCAGGTCCTTAAGGGATTGAAAAAGAAGGCGAAGAATATAGATAAGAGAAGGCCTATTACATTTACATTGTTGGAAAAGATTTGGGTAGTACTGTCTTAAATTTGTTCATCAGCATTTGAAATAACATTGTTTCGAACGGCCTTTGTTTTGGCCTTTTTCGGGGCCTTCAGGATATCTGAATTAGTAAGCCCTAGCAGAAGGGTTTCTGGGGGTTTACAGAAAGAAGATGTGATATGGGATGAAAATAGGGTGGAAATTTTATTGAGGAGTAGTAAAACTGACATTTATAAAAAAGGCAAGAATATAGTTCTTTTCCCTAGTGGGTCAGTAGTATGTCCTTGTCAGGTATTGTTGCATTATGGGTCTATACGGCCTTCGCAAGATGGCCCGTTATTGATTCATTCCGATGGTTCTTTTTTGTCGCAGTATCAATTTAGAGCCATTTTGATGGGATCAATTGTGTTATTGGGTTTTAATCCGTTGGAGTTTGGGTCTCATTCATTTCGTATAGGGGCCGCTACTGAGGCTTCTATACTAGGTTTGAGGGAAGATATAGTAAAAAAGATTGGTAAATGGGGTTCAAATTGTTACAAATCTTATGTTAGGCCTGATTTGAGAGTTTAAAAAAAAAAAAAAAAAGTGGGAGAATGTTGTGGGAATGCCTGAGCAAATAGCATCCTGAATGTTTTTTTCTTTTATTTTCTTGTATTTTCAGGTGTGAGGATCGTATGGGTGATGGGGCATTCATTTATTTATTGGGCCAATGCTGAGGCCAGTAAGAAAATGGGCGGCCTGCAGCTTGGGTGTCCAGTTGGTCAATGGGAAGTCAAATGGTTTGGGATTAGGGGCATGTGTTGGGAGCTTTTGTTTCCAGTATTTGTTGAGTACAGTAAGGTTTTCCATCACTGATGTTTTAGTGTTACATTTGGGGGGGGAATGACTTGGGTATTATTCCTCAAAAGGAACTGGCCAGAAGGATAAAAAGAGATTTAGGCAATATTAAAGATCTTTATCCTGAGATAAAGATAATTTGGTCACAGATCACTCCACGACTAGTGTGGAGATCAGCCTGGGATTAAGAAAAGCTTGAAAGGAGCCGTAAAAAAATTAATAAAATAATTAGTTCCTTTGTAAGAAGGTTGGGGGGTGTTGTTTTCCACCCTGATTTTGAAGTTGAAGGGGCTGAGGAATTTTATCTAAAAGATGGGGTTCATTTCAATCAATTTGGGCTGCAGCTATTTCTGTTTGACATCAAACAAGCTTTGGGAAAAATTTTGGGTTTGGCAGGACTGGGCTGCTTGAGCAGACTAGTCGGTGGCGGGGGTGCTAGTTCCCAGACAAATATTTTAAGCAATATGGCCAAGTGATTTGGAGGATTTTAAGAAGTTGCCTCTCCATTGGGTGAGTGGGCAACTGGTTTATTATAGGGACAAGGGGTTCCCCATTAAAGTGGAGGTGTGCTTGGTACGGACTCAACGTGAATATAGTTGAGTCCAGTTTTTTGAATGACGGCCATGTTGTTTTTTGTGGGTTTGGGAACTAGCACCGCTGTGGGGAATTGGCAATATGTTTTAAGTTTTAATGTTAATTAAGAACATCAGGTATGTTCTGTTTAAAATGTTGAAAAATGTTTTATTATATTTAATATTTAATTTATTGTTATTAATAAAATGACTGCGGCCAATTTTATACCAAGGTTTTGTGTGCAAGTCTTACTTATATAAGTATTGTAGTTTTATAAAGAGTTATTATGTTGGGCCGGGGATTGACGACTTTAAAGGTCAAGGAGCCCCTGGGAGTGCGGAGTAACGGGAAGGGGCCTTGACCGTTGGAGGAATAGGCCTAGTTTGTTCTGATTGGGTATTAAGGGGTAATGGGCGGGGTTAGCACGCGCTACTGCGTACTTAAGAAAAAAGCGGGAGAATCTGTCATCAGATTGTTAGAAATATTGTTTGAAAAAGTGCTCCCTCCCTCCCTGAATATGCGGTGTTTCTTCCTTGTTTTGTGATTGTCGCAGCAAGGCGGGGGTGCTAGTTCCCAGACAAATATTTTAAGCAATATGGCCAAGTGATTTGGATGGGTTCCCTATTAAAGTGGAGGTGTGCTTGGTACGGACTCAACGTGGATATAGTTGAGTCCAGTTTTTTGAATGACGGCCATGTTGTTTTTTGTGGGTTTGGGAACTAGCACCACTGTGGGGAATTGGCAATATGTTTTGTTTTAATGTTAATTAAGAACATCAGGTATGTTCTGTTTAAAATGTTTAAAATGTTTTATTATATTTAATATTTAATTTATTGTTATTAATAAAATGGCTGCGGCCAATTTTATACCAAGGTTTTGTGTGCAAGTCTTATTTATATAAGTATTGTAGTTTTATAAAGAGTTATTATGTTGGGCCGGGGATTGACGACTTTAAAGGTCATGTTGCATCATTTTATTTTAAAGCAAAGGGCAAATAAATAAGCTGCTGAAATAGAAAATTCAGTCTTACTTTCAGTTTTTTTTTTTTTTTTATTGAGGTACTGATTTGGCAAACAGACAAATGATTGCAGCAATATACAACAGAATTCTAAAATTGCTTGTGACAAGCTACATTGTATGGGTTACATATCCCTATTGTACAAAGCAACGTAAATAATACAGACAATTGCTGAAAAAAGAAAAGCGAAAATACGGTTCAAGGAAATGCCAATAAGAATTTTGAACCTTCTTATCTTTCTAAGAGGCCACTCTTGGACCTCACATGAAAGGTATTAAGTAACAATAGTGGAAGGTTACCACAATGGTAGGAGGCCACTTGTGGAGCTCATTATAAAGACCTCAGATTTTAATTTTATTTTACTGTATATTTATTAGATAGATAAATAGGGGGAAAAATAAGATTTTCTTTCTAGTAGAATGAATCTACCATAGGAGTCTAGAGCATAGGAACATGGCTGGAGCCATACCATGGGTGATATTCCTGCATCAAAACAATTACAAAGGGTTACAGGTAAGTGCACATATGCTATATGGAAAGCTAGGGTCATGGATAGAACCAATTTCAAGGGCATAGTGTTAATTAGCAGGTCTTGAGGGACATGCACCTGTAGATTATAAGCTATAGATTATCAGGGGGTATGCTTTGGCTAGTAAGGCAATACAGCTCATATCCTTGGTTAAGTAGTCCATTATAAGTCGTATAGTGTAGGCTTGAATTTATTAATGGGAGTATCAGGCGAAGAAAAAGTGAAGAGATACTCAACACTGCGCTCATATCTTATTTTGGAAATGAGTGGAAGCTTCTTGGCTAGGAGCATTATTAGGGCAGTCATCATAAGGATAAATCCAGATATAAGACACACCTACCTGTTTCAACAAAGATAGGATCTCGCCATCCCGGCCGTAGACAGCGAGACCCTAAGACATGCTAATGGGGGACCAGAAGCAAGCACTCTTAGGTGTAGCTAGAGAAATCAAAATAAGGAGTAACGTTGGTAAAATTAGTACTGCTAGTTGGGAGAGAATAAATATATTTGTCCTGCAAATATATATTAGGTGAGGACTTAGTTTCTGTAGGTTACTGCCTCAACAAGAGATATCTATAGATTGCTACTCTATCCCTCTTATCAAATCTCAGTCTAGTAGGAGCTATAGAAATATAAATAGGAATTATGTAGGATGGGTACATGTTTATATTTGACCTGCAGAAATATATTAAATAAACATTCAGTTTCTATTACTATAACCAAGAGGTAGTTTTAAAAGGAGTATCTTCAGATTGCTGCCCTGATAGCTTTGTGAGATCTCAAACTGGTAAAAACAAAACCACTATAGTGGCTGTAAACAGCAAAACATATAGAGGATAACTGGTAGCCATACATCAGAAATGCTAAAAATATGTTTAACCTGCAGGTATACATTTAGTCAAGCATTCAACTTATAGTGTAGTAACCAACAAGTATCTACATGTATAAGATATAACTTCAGTATGCAACTCTAGCTGCCTTATTAAATCTCAGACTGGTGAGTACAGTGAAAATATAAAGGCTGTGAACATCTAAACATAAAAAATGCAACTGGCATGGAAGAAAATAAAAGATACGTTTTTTTCTTTTTCTGTGAATATAAAATAGGTAAATAATCCACTTTCACAGTTATGACCAACAAGAAGCTGTGTTTATAAGACTACACAGAGTACTGTTATAACTGCATTATCCAGTATTTACTACTAGGTACAAAGAAAATATACTTATCATCTAGCTTGCAAATTTCAGAACATATAAAATACAACCTTACGGGGGCGGAGCCAACTGTCAAAGGAGACAGACTACCTTAGCTGGGCTCCTGGAGCCTGAAAGTTAAAACTTTAATATATTGAAGATTGTGAACCTATCCTGTCATCATACCTTACCCCTAAGATGGAAGACATTTCTGTGCATCTAACTACACTGATGGCGGGCTTATTGGACAAAGCTGATAGTCATTTCTGCAGTCTACGGTCCGTCTTTACGGAGCTACGAAGCCAAGATGGCGCTGTCTGCCTACCTCAATATGAGGCCCACTTGGAGGGCCTTACAGAAGATCCGCCGCTTACCCAGCCTTACCTCACACGATCACAGGCGGAGCAGCCTGGAGGAGACCTGATCTGTGTATTAGGTGGCTATGAAGGAGGTGACCCTACGCAATTGGAAATTGATAACACGCTTCACATGGCAACTAGTCCGATGGGTATAGTGGAGACTACCCAGAACAAAGCGCTGCAATATCAGATACCCGGTGTACTCCCTCATCTAAGTTTGCACATGTCCCCAAGCCCTAACACTGCTGAGGCAACGCGCGGTGCAGAAGACTGCTGTGTGCAGAGGTCAGAGCGCATATATCGATCGCTCACAGCACCTTCTGATATTATCTCGTATGGGACAGAAGAACCGGCAAAGATTTCTGTGAGGCGTCTTGTCAAATATAAGCAGCGGTGGGAACCGCTACTGACTCTTCTCCGCAGAGATCGATATCTCCCTAAAAGGCTTGTGTGTCTACTCATAATTTGCCCAGATGGTAACTTTCTGTCTATTACCTCACAAAGGTGGGACTCTGTGCGGGTTCTCCCGTGCTGCATCTACACTAGAAGAGCCGGTATAGGCTGATGAGATAGATCTGTACTTGTCTTCAAATATCGGGCAGCTCGTATTAAAGACTTTCAGTGCGTCAAACGTTATATACACTCCTAAAGACTTACAGTAAGATGTTTGTCTCTACCCTGGACAAAATAAATAAGTTTTAAATGACCGGGCGCCAGATATATCTTGGCTCTGGGAACTCTCTAAGATGGCGGCTAAATGTTCTATGTTTTTCTACTCTCACGGCCCTGTAATTAGGGAGAGTGGGATATCAGAATGAGAAATGTTTGTTTTATAGTCATTAGATGTAACTGTTTTCTTAAGTGTTTTATAATACTATATATTATATGTCATACTCTATTCCTACTAGTAGGCAAGCTTAACAAGTAATATATGGATCAGTTAATATGCTGCTTGTATTTTTTTTTTATTCTTATTTTTAGATTAGTCCTGAATATCTATGTAAACGACTATTAATGTGACATATATTTATATAGCTGATACGTGCAACGTCTTGACTCCCTTGGCAGCTTTTTATAATTCATCACCCACTAAGATCTCCACATGTGTACATGGTTACAAGGCTCAATATACCCTAACGATACAGTCTTATTCCTTTAGCCTCAGCGCTACTCTAGTATGAGAATGCAATGTTGAGAGAGGTATATGTAAATATTTGTACAGATGGGTTCTGCCCTGCGATGTCTAACTCATGACATCGAGCCTTATACAGAGCAACATGTTCTTCTAAGTAATAGAGCAAATGTGGAAGAGGTTTCATTAGAGTTGGCGCAGATGATACGCTTCACTTCATATAAATTATTTAGGCTCATGAACTCTATTCAGGCTTTCACTTTCTCTAGACAAGAACTACACAAATAATTAGCTTCCTTATGCTTACATATGAAATGCTATATAACACAGTTCTGTCTGTGCAGCTGAGATGTTTCTCCTTGAAATGATTGTATAACTACCTTTTCATAGCTCATTTTGTTATGTGATGTTTCTGTTACCATGCAAATTTCAATGTTTTGCCTCATGCCTGATGTACACATTTTGAAAATCCGGTTGCAGACATTATTTGTATATTGGGACTATACAGATAGCTATTTGGAAATATATGGCTTTAGCAATCTTAATGCAGACAACCATCCTATATTGCTGCTTATTTTGAGCAAGCTTGTTTACTGCTGTTGATTATAGGCTTACTTTTTTGGGTCCACTTCCATTATATATTTTAATTAGATATACCGATCCTAATGTTGTATAATGGTAAATCCCTTTACTAGTTACATTAAGCCTTATAATGTTCTACATTTATATATGAGGTTCATCTCTATTATGACAATACTCTCTATATACTAGCAGCGTACTCTCCCAATAGAGTTACATTTAGAAGCACAGGTCTTCTCTTTTTGGTTTAATTCATGTCATATAGGTTACATTTACGCTGTGTGTAGAAGTCCCATGATTATATTACGCAGGATCTGCAATCTATGACATCTAGTATGAACTCCCAGGCCTACTGACCACCCTTAAGCTACCCTACCCAGCTATTTGTATATAAAATCTAATTGTCTAGTATCTTTATGAGGGGGTCTGTTATATTTCACCAATATTGGGGAGTACTGCTACCTGTGCTCCCATATCATATCATATTAGAAGTTGTTAAGAAATGCTAAGTTATGTTAAGATTAGATGTTAGTTAACTCCAAAGCTCACCTAGCTTGCACAGTTAATATTGTTATTACACATAGAGTTTTACTGCAGGCTTGTCAATAGGAAATTTTATCTTGCTTGCTTATATGTCCTATTGTTAATGTAAGGTCTCACAATTAAGCCCCATGAAGGCGCAATATGCAATGGAGTTCATATCCAGGTTATTATGTCTTATAGAGGGCTCCTGTTAGTTATTAACTCTAACATTTAGTTTAGCTTCTTGCATAATAATAGTCTATAATATAGATAGTTAAAGCTCTCTTTATGTATAGACCAAAAGATTCCTCTAAGATTGTATTTACACTATTATAAGTATTGTGTTCACCATAACATTGCTCTCTACTCTATGAATATTATAATTCGAATGCGGTAAGTCTGAAGTGTAGACTTTCAGCTAGCTAATGAAGACTCTGTATAGCAGCCCAGACACCCTGTGACTCAGGGACATACGTGTCATTTTATATGTTTAATTCACAATAGTGTGGCTGTAAACTTTTAATATATTGTAGGTACCATAATTTTGATGGTATCACAGCAGCTAACTTGCTATATGATCTGCCTCTGGCATCACAATTGCTCCTAAGCCTAGTTTATCCTTAGGCCCACTCCCGGTACCCTATGCTACTTACACTTAAATATGGCTCCGTCCTCCCACCCCCTTTTCCTATAAATATAGCGGTGCTTACCCGCTGAATATCCCCCTCCCTCTATATATCTCGGCCCAAGAGTGGCTGATACTTATGTTAAGCCTCCACAGGCTAATATTTTGGTCTAAGGTAATATTTTACTAGATTGTGGAGTTTATACGCTGATAATATAAAAAGAAGTTCTATTTTATCTCGCCAAAGATATTGTCTATCTTCATAACCAGATTTGAAATGTATTTTCTTTCTTGCTGTATATGCATATTACTTTCTCAATAATGCTTTTATATAGACAATGTACTATTCTCTTTGCTGTAATTTTTGCCTTAGGGCGAGTCTTTGTTTAGACGATATATGTTTTAACTTCAATAAAAAAATTATTTTCAAAAAAAAAAAATACAACCTTACGATACAAAATACTTTTTAAATGTGCGTTGTTTCACAGATAAAGTCCCATTTGTGTTTATGAGAGTCTGTATAGTCTTGATTGTTGATTCATGCAGGGAACTGCATATATTTAATGCTCCCCACCTTAAACTATATGTATAGCAATGTCTAGCCCACACCAGTTTTATTGTATGGAAGTCTAAATAATAGGCGTATGTAAGTTGACCACCAACTGATGTCCCCCATGGAACTGGGTCTGAAACGGGATGTAAGCGTGACCAGGATTGTGATCGCAATAGGCGACCTCTTTTCACTGCCCTGCAGTGACACTTCTAATTGCAGAAACATAGTGACTGGTTGAATGGCAGTGCACTGATCCCTTTGACCATTCAAAGAATAATAGTCCATAGCTGTCCTTGGATCCGGGTTCGGGACAGAAGGAAAGTGGGTAGGCGTAGATAAGGTTGTTGCAGCGTTCTCCATTTTGTGGTCTAAACAGATTGCTGTGCTTGTTTCGTTTGGAGGGCAATTGCTCGTGAGGGGGACACCAGGTTGCCATCCTGTAACCGATTCCTTGCTCCTATCAACAGACTCGAGTAGAATGTTCTCCATGCTATCGGTGCAAAGGTGCCATTCTGAGTTGCTGTTGTGACCCCAAGTTGTATCTAATGTACACACAAGATGCAGGAAATGTTCATCCAGGAGGTCCTGTAGTTGGTTGTGTAATTTGGCACAGTTAGACTCCATCCGGTAGGTAGAAGTGTAGATTCCTCTCAGGGTGTTTAGTGCCAGTACCCTCTAGGTACTTTGCATTCAGCACTATGTGCTGCATAATGACAAGGCCCCAAGAGTGCCTCGCCGGGGGGGTAAAAAGCCTCAACCTTAAAGTTTGCTCCGGGTGCTCACAGTTGTCTCTATCACATTAGTTTTGGGCTCATCTGACGCAGGAACTTTAGTGATTCAAGAATCTGGGTATGTAGCAGACAAATGAGCCGTCTGGGCTATTATATTATATATTATTATATATATAAGTGCGTTGGCACTAGTGATGTCGCGAACATAAAAATTTGGTTTCACGAATGGCGAACGCAAACTTCCGCAACTGTTCGCGAACGGGCGAACCGCCATAGACTTCAATAGGCAGGCGAACTTTAAAACCCACAGGGACTCTTTCTGGCCACAATAGTGATGGAAACATTGTTTCAAGGGGACTAACACCTGGACTGTGGCATGCCAGAGGGGGATCCATGGCAAAACTCCCATGGAAAATTACATAGTTGATGCAGAGTCTGGTTTTAAGCCATAAAGGGCATAACTCACCTAACATTCCTAAATTGTTTGGAATAACGTGCTTTAAAACATCAGGTATGATGTTGTATCGATCAGGTAGTGTAAGGGTTATGCCCGCTTCACAGTGACAGACCAAACTCCCCGTTTAAAGGGACAGTCTACACCAGAATTTTTATTATTTTAAAAGATATATAATTCCTTTATTTCCCAGTTTTGCATAACTAACACATTTATAATAATATACTTTTAACCTCTGTGATTATCTTGTATCTAAGCCTCTGCAAACTGCCCCTTTTTTCAGTTCTTTTGACAGACTTGCAGTCTAGCCAATCAGTGCCTGCTCCCAGATAACTTCTCGTGCACGAGCACAGTGTTATCTATATGAAATACGTGAGCTAACACCCTCTAGTGGTGAAAAACTGTTAAAATGCAATCTGAAAGAGGTGGGCTTCAAGGTCTAAGAAATTAGCATATGAACCTCCTAGGTTAAGCTTTCAACTAAGAATACTAAGAGAACAAAGCAAAATTGGTGATAAAAGTTAAATGGAAAATTGTTTAAAATTACATGCTCTATCTGAATCATGAAAGTTTATTTTGGCCTAGACTGTCCCTTTAACGCACCGCAAACAACCGCAAACAGTCCATTTGCAAAACCGCAAACTCCCCATTTGCACAAGGTTGGATACCAAGCTAGCCATGTCCCGTTCCTTGTCATCACTGATGTCATTGAAGGTCTCTTCCTCCACCCAGCCATGTACAACACTAAGGGCCCCCGAAAGGTGACAACAAGCCCCCTGGGACGCCTGCTGTGTTTGGTCTTCCACCTCCTCAAAGCCATCTTCCTCCTCTGACTCCTCTTCTTCAGACTCCTCTCTCTGCATTGCTTCTCTCTGTGTTATTATAAGGTGTGTTAAGTAGTACTATTCCTATAAGTTTAATCCCTGTTAAGTCCCCTATCAGGGGACGTGTATATGGCATGGATTTTAGGAACTGGGAGATGGAAAAAGATGCTTGGTCGATTCTCCTACTTCAAATTTGGGGCACTGAGCGTGCAATCTAATGTGCCACCAGATATGAGTGGTGTGTTAAGTAGTTCTATTCTTATCAGTTTATTCCCTGTTACGTCCCCTATCAGGGGACGTGTATATGGCATGGATTTTAGGAACCGGGAGATGGAAAAAGATGCTTGGTCGGTCCTCCTACTTCAAATTTGGGGCACTGCGCGTGCAATCTAATGTGCCACCAGATATGAGTGGTGTGTTAAGTAGTTCTATTCTTATCAGTTTAATCCCTGTTACGTCCCCTATCAGGGGACGTGTATATGGCATCGATTTTAGGAACCGGGAGATGGAAAAAGATTCTTGGTCGGTCCTCCTACTTCAAATTTGGGGCACTGTGCGTGCAATCTAATGTGCCACCAGATAGGAGTGGTGTGTTAAATAGTACTATTCCTATCAGTTTAATCCCTGTTATGTGCCTTTTTTTTGGTTTGGTTTTTGAAGCCACAGTGCAGCACCAGAGGCCAGAAAAATTAGGCATTAACACATGCCTGAAAAATTAGGCATTGTTGCAGCCGCTGCTGTAGCAGCAGCCAGAAAAATTTATGTTTGTTTCCCAGGCAGAAAGTGCCCTAAAGCATTGCGGCTTGAACCGTAGTTGGTGGCGGATAAGTCACGCAAGTCATCCGGCATTCAGAGATCAAATACAGCAGCGTGTGGACCATTTTTAGCCCAAGGCAGCTCATCTCATCAGGCCTTTTTTAGTCAAATGTATCGCCCACTGTCAGTCCCTTCGGGATCCATCCCTCATTCATCTTAATAAAGGTGAGGTAATCTAGACTTTTTTTACCTAGGCGACTTCTCTTCTCAGTGACAATACCTCCTGCTGCACTGAAGGTCCTTTCTGACAGGACACTTGAAGCGGGGCAGGCCAGAAGTTCTTTTTTTTTTTTTTTTTTTTTTCAATTTTTTATTTGAAATATCATTCAGGGGTAAAGAAAAAAAGATTAGGATATCAGTTATGATCACTTGATTACATGATAGGGAATAGAACATTTCTTCAATAACAAAATTAAGTTATCAATTGTTACCCCTCATACGACAAAGACTTAAATATATACAGAAACAGAATAAGAATATACAGGTAGCAAACAGTTTGGGTCTTCCTAAGCTGGTCAGTCGGCCCGACCCCAGAATGGAAGGAGAAACGAAAAGCAAATACAAAAAGCCCCCTTTAGAGATCCCCTAATAGTATAGTTAAACCTTCCACTCGGGAGAAAATAAACCAAGCTCTAGTTGCTGCACAAACCAGCTGGAATCCCTAAATGGGGCAACTAACTGTAATTGAGCACTTATAGGTAAGGTTAATATCACTTTTTTCCATTTAGCAAAGAATCTTTGTATTGACTTGTCGTTGGCATCTCTTAAATTAAATTGTTCCATTGTAATCTGATTATAAACTTTATTTACAAACTCCTTGAATTTAGGTTCACGTGGGGATTTCCAATTCCTAAGCAGAACATTACGTCCTACTAAAATTAATGTATTTATGAGCCTAATATTTGCATAGGGTTCCTCCTGCCCTATGAAAAAAAAAATATGTCTTGACTCAAAGTTGAAATTGCACGGATTTACCTTATTCACCCAAAAACACACTTTACTCCAAAACTGAGACGCTTTAGGGCAATTCCAAAAACAGTGTCTTTCATCTGCATCTTTAGCATTACATTTGGGACAATTAACTTCTGTCTTATACCATTTTGACATCTTAGCTGGTGTAACATATACTAAATTAATTAACTTGAAATGTGATTCCTTCCAATCTATAAAAACTTGCGTTTGGTCAATTAATCTAAAGCTTTGTAAAATATGATCTTTGTTTACATTTGGAAGGAGCTTATTCCATTTCCTCTCTAAATCCTCAATATGCAACAGCCCCTTATGTTTAATAAGTAGATTATATAAAATTGAAATGGAGGTTTTTCCAGCTTGATATAGTTTAATTACATCATCTAAATCTCCCAGTGACGTAGAATTTTCAGCCTCTGTTCGTAAAGACCCAATCCAGTGTTGTGCCTGGAGATAAGCATAGAAAGAAGTTTTTGGTAAATTAAAATGAGCTTTTAGCTCTGTGAATGTCTTAATCACTAGTGACTCATTTACACACATATCTTTTATATTTTTAAGGCCATTGCTAGCCCATGTAGAGAAAATTTTATATGTGCGTCCCGGCATAAAATACGGGTTACCTACTAAGGGGAGAAATGCAGATCTGCGAAAATTAATATGTAATTCCGAGCATACTTTTTGCCATGCCAAAACTATATATTTAAAAGTGATCATATGTGCCACATTTGTTGGTAGTTTAGAAAAAGGAATATGGATCAGCGCTTTCAAGGCAAATGGGCCCACCAAGTGTGTTTCTAATCCAAAAAAAGAAACATGTTCTTTTTCTAGTATCCAGTCTAATACAAATTTAACCAGTGAGGCGTAATTGTAAAACTGGAGATTCGGAAGTGCTAAGCCACCATGTACTTTGAAATGTGATAATTTAAATAAAGAAACCCTAGGTTTCTTCCCATGCCATATAAATCTACTGAACAGACTTTGTACTATTTTTAAGTCCTTTTTAGTAATTAACAGCAGAAGATTCTGTAGCAAGTACAATAATTTTGGGAATAAAATTGCTTTAACTAGCATAACTCTGGCAGAGAGTGAAATGGGTAAATTATGCCATGCTAATAATTTCTGCTTAAACATCTCAATACATTTCCGAAAATTTAGTTCATACCAGCACGAGGGGTTCTTACTTAGGATAATACCCAGGTACTTAATTTCCTGTACTTCTTTGAAAAGGTGAAGAACAGGGAGCTTAGGCTTATAAATCCACATCAATTCCGATTTCCCCCAATTAATTTTATAGCCCGAGATTGAGCTAAAAATTTCTATAATTTTTAGTAATTGGGGTATGGATTGATTGATATTACTTAGAAAAAGTAAAATATCATCCGCAAATAGCGATGTCACCAGATTTTTATCCCCTAACTTAATTCCCTTTAGCTCTTTTCTTAATAGAATAGCTAGCGGCTCTAATGATAAATTAAAAAGCAAAGGGGAAAGGGGACACCCCTGTCGTGTGCCACGTTGAAGAGTAAAACTCTTAGATACTTCCCCATTAACAATAATAGCAGATGTTGGGGCCCGATATAAAATCCGCACAAACTGGTAGAAATTCCCTTTGAGACCAAATCCTTTAAGTGCCGTAAACAGATGGTCCCACACTATACAGTCGAACGCCTTCTCAGCATCGACTGTGAGTAGGGCTAAGTCTGTATTAAAGTGTGCTTTTTTCTTATTTATCGCTTTACTCCAGAAATGGTCAATAGCTAACATCACTTTTCGAAGATTCTTCACCGAGTTTCTGCCCACCATAAAACCTGCTTGGTCCGGATGTATTAAAGGCTCAAGAATCTTCTTAAGTCTAGATGCAATTATAGCAGTTAGCAGCTTATAATCCTGGTTTAACAGTGATATATGCCTATAAGAAGACATCATTTCTGGATTTTTATCTTTTTTCAAAATCAGTGCCACGTTCGACACTGAGAAGATCCTCGACTGCATCTGATTTTTAATATAATACTCATTAAAAAGTGATGTTAATATAGGTAAAATTTGATCATGCAAGAGTTTATAAAACTCTGATGGAAGAGCATCCGGACCTGGCGTCTTGTTTGACTTGGCCTGTTTAATGGCGTTTGAGATCTCACCTATCGATATAGGCTCATTTAAATCGTCTCAGGTCCTGTGGGTCTATTCTGGGTAACACTACTCTTTTCCAGAAATCTTGTTTATTATTTAGATTAACTGATCCTGTTGAGTAAACCTCTTGAAAATAATTAACGAATTCACGTCTTATCTCGGCTATGTTGATGACCCTTCTGTCCCCAATCTTAATTGTGGCTATAAAATTCTTCTGAGACCATCCTTTAGCTAATTTAGCTAAATATTTTGCCGAATGACCGTAATGTCCTCTAAATCTAGCTTTTTGTTTTAGGTCTTCTAAAGCCATGACTTGTTTCAAGAACAAGTCTCTCTCTGTTCGGGCCGCAATATACTTATCCCAAAGGGTCTGATTTGGGCGGTTTACATATTTTTTTAAGGCATTTTTAACCTGATTGGCTAATTGTTCTTCTCTACTTTTCCTCTTCTTTTTCCACTTGCATAGAAAGGCAATAATTTCACCCCTCAGGACTGATTTTGCTGTTTCCCATAAAATTTCTGGTTTATCTGTATATGCCACATTAATCTGATGGAATTCTTTCCATCTAGCTTGCAGCCAGTTCTTGAATTTAGCGTTATTAACTAAATATTGGGGGAAAAAGAAACGGGGATTATAGAGATCTGGGGACCTAATTGCATTAATCTCCAGAGTAATAATTGCATGATCGGAGATGACGATCTCGCCTATTTCTGATTGAATCTCTAAACTGAGCAAATTACTGGATATTAAAAAATAATCTATTCTAGAGAATGATTTGAATGACTTAGATTCACAAGTATACTCCCTGCTGTCCGGATGTTGTAACCTCCATATATCTTTAAGTGAGAGCTTATACCCCAGATTTTGTAGTACCTTAGTTTCCCTGTTATATCTGGATCTTTGCATAAGGTTGGACCTATCTAAACTCGGGGTGAATGCCATATTCAAATCTCCAGCCAAGACAATATTCTTCCCCAAAAACGGGAGTAACTGCACACTCAGCTTTTCCCAGAATCCTCTATCCAAGGAGTTTGGGCCATAAACGTTGCAAAAAACAAAATGGCATTTATTAATCACTATTTCTAGAATCTGAAATCTGCCTTCTGTGTCTAATACTTGCGATATAATCTGATAGGAGAGATGCTTATTAAACAGTATGGCAACTCCTCTTTTTCTCTTATCATATGATGTTGCAGAAATCTCTCCCACCCATTTTGTTTTCAGTTTGGGTATTTCATGGGGTTTCAACCAGGTCTCTTGAATAAATGCAATATCGGGCTTACATTTCCCTAATTCTTTAATAATCAATTTCCTCTTGATTGGGGAGGATATACCCCCCACATTCCCCGAAACTAATTTCAATTTATCCACCATTTGGAGTCGCTAATGATTACATCCATCTCCAATACCAGGTCTGTCCTCAACATAAAATTTAAATTGTTACCCTTCAATATACAAATAAAAACATTAATGTCTCTCCCCTTACATCCTGGGGCCGGCCACTTTACCAATATATCATATATAGCAAGGAGAATCAGCAAGAACAATTCTATCTCATGGATACACAGTTTTGAGTAATTATATTTCCTCTTTTTCACAAAAATCTGGTACACCATTCCTGTGCTTCCACCTGGTTATTTAAAGTTACTAAAGTACCCTCTTGTTCGAAAATAATTTTAGCGGGATATACTAATTTTGCATTAACCTTTGCCTTGATCAATCTTGAGCAAAACGGAGACATCTCCCTTCTTTTAGATAAGGTCTCTGCTGAAAAATCTTGGAAGATTAATATCCTATGTTGATCTATCATTAAACTGTTATTTTTACGGTAATGTCTAAGTATATTGACCTTATCCTGGAAATTTAAGAATTTTATAAGAACCGGTCTTGCCCTGCCATTACCATCAGAGTTATTTCTAATTGGACCAACTCTGTGAGCTCTTTCTATCTGTACTGGCGGGACATCTACGGGACACCCTACCAATTGCGGGAGACTGGAGGAGGCAGAGGTCATTAAATCCTGGTACTCTAATGTTTCTGGGAGCCCCACTATTCTCAGGTTATTACGGCGAGCCCTATCCTCTAGCTCCTCCATTCTCAGATGCAATTTCGTAATCTGGCGACTCTGAGTAAGACTTGCCTGCTCTTGTATATTAAATCGGTCCTCTATGTCTGAAACCCTCATTTCTACTTCTGCTATCCTTGTTGCAAACTGCTTTACCTCTCCCGAGAGGCTTGCAATATCTTGTTTGATTAGTTCAAACTGTGGCATAAAAAGTTCCGCAATTTGCTGTAGTAACTTCCCATTGTCTGGTGTGCTCACTGGCGGATCATTAACAACTTCTGTACTAGTGTCAGCCTGTTTAGCTTTTCTATCCTTGTGCTTAGGCGCCATTATTGGCGAATTATTCTTTGAGTGCAGTACAAATTTTTCCATAAGAAATCAGAAATTAGTCCCAGTGCATAAAATAGTTGTGAAAAACACCCGTGTAAAAAGATGGTGACAAGTGACGTGTACCGTTAGAAATAAAAAAAAAATTTCTTCCCTTTTTTTAAGAAAATATCAACCTAATTGCTCGTGCAAAGAAGGAGAGTTGTGAGCGCCGATCCACCTGCCCTCTCTAAAGCAGGAAGAAATATACCTGTATATATAAGATCCTTAAAAAAAAGAAAAAAGAAAAGTGGAGTGCCGAGAACAGCCAAAGAAGGCAAATGTGTATGTGACCTTTAAGATTCAAAAACCCAGTGACGTGAAGAAAAAAGAAAAAAAAAAAAAAAAAGTGATAGAGAGCGGCAGCCCGCTCAAATAAAGTGGAAGAAAAGCAATAATATTCCACCAAGCACACTAGTCCTCAATTTTAACAGACCTAGGCTTTATCTTAACGTATCAGGAACCTTACTCCTGGCCTCGTCTTATCAACTTATCAGCACTAATAGTAGCTATTAGATCTAGGTACAGTAGCTATTACTAAATTGCTCTATTCTTCAACAGGCAATATACAAGGATATATACAAGGCAATACAGTTACTGTTTTACTACTTCTAACCTATATAGTACAACAGGATATTTCACCGTTGATAACCTTGCTTCAATCAAATTATACAGACATTCTGATTTTTATCCACAACACTTTATAGTATAATGCCAATACACTTATTTTTGTTGTCTACTCAGTATATTCAATGTAGCAGGGAAAATTGAATGTAGCAAATCAGTATAACACATCAACCTGAGCACACAGCATTAAACCTGTCTTAACTATCAGATTAAGTTACTTAATTGATGCAGACATGTCCAACAAAGGGAGTACCGGGTTAACCCCAGATAGCCAGTTTTCTCCAAATAGAGTATCAGCCCTATATTGTTTGACCTTGTATTCTGTTTCAATCAGGAGATAGCACAGTCTTTCCTCTTAAACAATTCCCAGGCGTTTCACCAATAGCTCACTACAATACCAGCAAACTATAGGAATCCTCCAGTTGTATCATTAGCCTGGGCTTTTATTTCAAAGATACCCAGTAAAACTTAGAAGTAGAGAAATCAACACAGTCAATTTTAATTGCGATTCAATAAGGTTAATTGTATTTGCTGATTTTCTTAACTGAGGGTTTTTCACCCTACAGCTCATATACCCTCTGCATATAAATAGCACCTCATTTGCAGATTAATGTGTTGTGCCTTAGTTTTAACCTTTTCAGAGCAGTACTTATGGGTCTCTCAGCACTTTCACATTAGCTTATGTACATAGAGATGGAGCCATTATATAAATTCCAGCAGACAAAAAGCAGCCTCTTATATGTACGGTCTTTAACAGACTATAAGTCTGCTAGCTTTTTCACCTTATACAAATAGCTGTTCTGAGAGCCCACCTCTATTCCACATTTACCCAGGACACAGTTATCGTATTAACCCACATACACCTTACTGTTCAGCAATGCCTCCGTCCTCCTTCATATCGGGCAATCCCTTACCCAGCTATACGGAGGTCTGGAACCAGGCCAGATAGGTTGCTGAATAGGTGTTAATATCCAGGCAAAAGTAATCACAGCTTCTGTCAGGCTTTCCACTACCAGACTCCTTTCTTTACTGGTTGGCTTTGACTGACTCCTGGCAATTCCTGTACCCGCACCTCGTCTGTAGCTGTGGACCAGATCTACTTCCAATCTGCCTCACTCTGCTGCAGACGGTTGTTTCTCGGTGCCAAGAAAAGTGGCTCTGCTGTGAGCCTATCCGCATCCGAAGACTTCCCTGCCTGCGATAGGACCGCGTCGGCCCACTGCCCGTACTGTAATCCACGCACAGTCAAGGGATGCAGGCGTCTTGGGGAGGTATTCCGGCTCTTCCAAATTCAGAGCCCTCCGTCAGCGTGCATGTGTTTGCTGACTCCACCCATCCGGAAGTCTCCAGGCCAGAAGTTCTATCGCAAATTGGGATAGCTCAGGCCACAGGTCAAGCCTGCACACCCAGTAGTCAAGGGGTTCATCGCTCCTCAGAGTGTCGATATCTGCAGTTAAGGCGAGGTAGTCTGCGAGTCGTTCTCTGAGGGTGGACCCCGAAGGGCTGTGGCGATGCATAGGACTTAAAAAGCTCTGCATGTCCTCCATCAACAACACGTCTGTAAAGCGTCCTGTCTTTGCCGGTGTGGTCGTGGGAGGAGGAGGATTACTTTCACCTCTTCCCCTGTTAGATTCCCGTTGTGCTGTGACATCACCCTTATACGCTGTGCAAAGCATACTTTTTAATTTATTTTGGAACTGCTGCATCCTTTCCGACTTGTGGACACCCAGTACAGGTCGTTCTCCTTCAGCCTTTTTATACGAGGGTCCCTCAACAGGCACAACAGCATGAAAGACCCCATTTGCACAAGGTTGAATGTGGAGCTACTCATGTCCCGTTCCTCGTCCTCAGTGATTTCAATGAAGGTATCTTCTTCCCCCCAGCCACGTACAACACCACAGGTACCAGATAGGTGACAACGAGCACCCTGGGATGCCTGATATGGTTGGTCTTCCTCCTCCTCCTCAAAGCCACATTCCTCCTCTGACTCATCTTCCTCACAATCCTCTTCCAGCGTTGCGCAGGTCCAGCAAGCGATGCTGATAAGGCTGTTTCTGGTGGTGATGGTGACCACAACTCTTCCTCTTCCTCTTCACGCTCATCTATGGCCTAATCCAGCACTCTTCGGAGTGCACGCTCCAGGAAGAAAACAAATGGTATAATTTCGCTGATGGTGCCTTCGGTGCGACTGACTAGGTTTGTCACCTCCTCAAAAGGACGCATGAGCCTACAGGCATTGCGCATGAGCGTCCAGTAACGTGGCAAAAAAAATCCCAGCTCTGCAGAGGCTGTCCTAGCACCCCGGTCATACAAATAGTCGTTAACGGCTTTTTCTTGTTGGATCAGGTGGTCGAACATTAGGAGTGTTGAATTCCAACGTGTCGGGCTGTCGCAAATCAAGCGCCTCACTGGCATGTTGTTTCGCGGCTGGATATCTGAAAAGTGCACCATGGCCGTGTAGGAACACCTGAAATGGCCACACACCCTCCTGGCCTGCTTCAGGACGTCCTGTAAGCCTGGGTACTTATGCACAAAGCGTTGTACGATCAGATTACACATGTGCCATGCAGGCACATGTGTCAACTTGCCCAAATTCAATGCCGCAACCAAATTTCTTCTTTTGTCACTAACCACTTTGCCGATCTCCAGTTGGTGCGGAGTCAGCCACTGATCCACCTGTGCGTTCAGGGCGGACAGAAGTGCTGGTCCGGTGTGACTCTCTGCTTTCAGGCAAGTCAACCCCAAGACGGCGTGGCACTGCCGTATCCGGGATGTGGAATAGTACCTGGGGAGCTGGGGGGTTGCCGTTGATGTGGAGTAAGATGCAGCAGCAGAAGAGGACTCAGCCAAGGAGGTTAGGGAAGAGGATGGAGTAGGAGGAGTAGAGGAGGTGGCAGCAGGCCTGCCTGCAAGTCGTGGCGGTGTCACCAACTCCTCTGCAGAGCCACACATTCCATGCTTGGCAGCCATCAGCAGGTTTACCCAATGCGCAGTGTAGGTGATATACCTGCCCTGACCATGCTTTGCAGACCAGCTATCAGTGGTCAGATGGACCCTTGCCCCAACACTGTGTGCCACACATGCCATTACTTCCTTTTGCACAATCGAGTACAGGTTGGGGATTGCCTTTTGTGCAAAGAAATTTTGGCCGGGTACCTTCCACTGCGGTGTCCCAATAGCTACAAATTTTTTGAACGCCTCAGACTCCACCAGCTTGTATGGTAAAAGCTGGCGGGCTAAGAGTTCAGTCAAGCCAGCTGTCAGATGCCGGGCAAGGGGGTGACTTTGTGACATTGGCTTCTTATGCTCAAACATGTCCTGACTGTGGGCAGATGAGCAGAAACTGCTCAAGGCAAGACATGGAGTGGCGGATGGTTGAGAGGGGGCAAGGAGGACAGCAGTGGTTGACGTGGCTGAAGATGCTGGATCAGGAGGAGGATGGCGGCTTTGAGTTTGTGTGCTGCTTGTACTCATGTGTTGATCCCATAGGCGTTTGTGATGTGCGATCATGTGCTTTCGCAAAGCAGTTGTACCTAGGTGGGTGTTGGACTTCCCACGACTCAGTTTCTTTTGGCACAGGTTGCAAATGGCATCACTGTTGTCAGAGTCAGACACACAAAAAAAATGCCACACTGCTGAGCTCTGCGATGACGGCATTCTGGTAGTGGCAACAGCATGCGTTGATTGGCATGCTGTCTGGCTGACCCCGGGTGCCGATGCATGCTGTCTGACTGTGCCACTAGCTCCTTGCGATGACCTCCCCCTCCTTCCAACTCATCTCCTCCTCTCTGTCTCCCCATCTGAACCTTCCCCCTCTTCTTCTTCTCTTCTAGCGGGCACCCACGTGACATCCATGATGCATCGTCATCATCAACCGCTTCACTTGTATCTGACAACTCAACAAAGGAAGCAGCAGCGGGTACAACATCATCATCATCACACTGTACGTCCATGTGTGTAATGCTGCCTGACTGAGACATATCCCTGTTATCTACATCCTCTGGCAATAATGGTTGTGCATCACTATCACTCATTTCTTTGTACTGATGTGTAAATAACTCCTCTGACAGATCAAGTGAAGTGGCTGCGGTGCTAGTGTTGGTGGTGGCAGGCGGGCGAGTGGTAACTTGAGAGTTGCCCGAAGATAAGCTGGAGGAGGATGGTGCGTCAAGGTTCCGAGCAGAAGCTGTAGAAGATTGGGTGTCCTGTGTTAGCCAGTCAACTATGTCCTCAGAAATGTTCGAGTTTGGGGTACGTGGCCAAAGGGAATCACAGCACCACGAACACGACGGACCCTGCGGGGTGGCCTGCCTTTGCCTGTCATTTTTTTTTCAATTAGTGGTACTATGCGTGCAAGCTACTGTGACAACAGATATGAGTGGCACTGTGCACTGGCAGAAGTTGGCAGAGTAAACGCTGTAGGCCTGTCACACACGCTTGCAGACAACTAACTGCTATTCAATCTATTACAGTCAAAATTGTATTTTTTTTTTAAATGTACACTACTGTTACACCAGATATGAGTTGCACTGGGGTGACACTGTGCCCTGGCAGGCCCTGAAACGCACACGTGTGAAGGAAACTGACTGCTATTATTTAACACAGTCAAAAAAGTGTTGTTTTTTTTAAATGTACACTACTGTTACACCAGATATGAGTTGCACTGGGGTGACACTGTGCCCTGGCAGGCAGGCAGGCACTGAAACGCACATGTGTGAAGGAAACTGACTGATATTATTTAACACAGTCAAAAAAGTGTTGTTGTTTTTAAATGTACACTACTGTTACACCAGATATGAGTTGCACTGGGGTGACACTTAGTGATGTCGCGAATAGTTCGCTGGCGAATAGTTCCCGGCGAACATAGCATGTTCGCATTCGCCGCGGCGGGCGAACATAGTCGATGTTCGATCCGCCCCCTATTCGTCATCATTGAGTAAACTTTGACCCTGTATCTCACAGTCTGCAGACACATTCCAGCCAATCAGCAGCAGACCCTCCCTCCCAGACCCTCCCAGCTCCTGGACAGCAGCCATTTTAGATTCATTCGGAAGCTGCATTGTTAGTGAGAGGAGGGACAGTGTAGCTGCTGGTGATTTTATAGGGAAATTGATAGCTAGGCTAGTGTATTCAGTGTCCACTACAGTCCTGAAGGACTCATCTGATCTCTGCTGTAAGGACAGCACCTCAAAAAGGAACGGTGTAAAAGCCGGAAAGAACGGAACAGGCCGGGACAGGCCTTTTATGAAGGAAATTGATTTAAAATATAATGGGATGTGTTAGAGACTCTTGAGAACAATTTTTAAGAACAAGAATATTTGTGATATAATAATTAATTAACCCTTTAACTACCAAAATAGTGTCCGGAACCAAACATAAAAGCCCGGAACAGCACCTTCCCAGAAAACCAGATACACCAAATTCACAAGTCACATGTGACTAAATGTAATAAGTGTAATCAGCCACAAACCATCCACAGAAACCACGTTCTAATACCCGTTCCGGCCTGTAAAACGCTTTTTCATGAAAAGTGACGGAACAGCACCTTACCAGCAAACCAGATACACCAAATTCACCAGTCACACATGACTAAATGTTATAAGTGTAATCAGCCACAAACCATCCACAGAAACCACACTATGATATCTGTTCCGGCCTTTAATACACTTTTTTATAAAAAGTGATGGAACGGCACCTACCCAGCAAAATATACAGACCAAATACACCAGCCACACATAACTAGAGGTGGCAAGTGTAATCAACCACAAACCATCCACAGAAACCACGTTCCAATAGCCGTTCCGGCCTGTAAAATGCTTTTTCATGAAAAGTGACGGAATGGCACCTTACCAGCAAACCAGATACACCAAATTCACCAATTACACATAACTAAATGTTATAAGTGTAATCAGCCACAAACCACCCACAGAAACCACATTATGATATCTGTTCCGGCCTTTAATATACTTTTTTATAAAAAGTGACGGAACGGCACCTTTCCAGCAAAATATACAGACCAAATTCACCAGCCACACATAACTAGATGTGATAAGTGTAATCACCCACAAACCATCCACAGAAACCACGTTCCAATATCCGTTCCGGCCTGTAAAATGCTTTTTCATGAAAAGTGACGGAACAGCACCTTACCAGCAAACTAGATACACCAAATTCACCAGTCACACATGACTAAATGTTATAAGTGTAATCAGCCACAAACCATCCACAGAAACCACATTATAATATCTGTTCCGGCCTTTAATACACTTTTTTTTATAAAAAGTGACGGAACGGCACATTCCCAGCAAAATATACAGACCAAATTCACCAGCCACACATAACTAGATGTGGTAAGTGTAATCAACCACAAACCATCCACAAAAACTACGTTCCAATACCCGTTCCAGCCTGTAAAATGCTTTTTCATGAAAAGTGACGGAACAGCACCTTACCAGCAAACTAGATACACCAAATTCACCAGTCACACATGAGTAAATGTTATAAGTGTAATCAGCCACTAACCATCCACAGAAACCACATTATGATATCTGTTCCAGCCTTTAATACACTTTATTTTAAAAAGTGACGGAACGGCACCTAACAAGCAAAATATACAGACCAAATTCACCAGCCACACATAACTAGATGTGGTAAGTGTAATCAACCACAAACCATCCACAGAAACCACGTTCCAATACCCGTTCCGGCCTGTAAAATGCTTTTTCATGAAAAGTGACGGAACGACACCTTACCAGCAAACCAGATACACCAAATTTACCAGTTACACATAACTAAATGTTATAAGTGTAATCAGCCACAAACCATCCACCGAAACCACATTATGATATCTGTTCAGGCTTTTAATTCACTTTTTTTTAATAAAAAGTGACGAACGGCACCTTCCCAGCACAATATAGAGACCAAATTCACCAGCCACACATAACTAGATGTGATAAGTGTAATCAATCACAAACCATCCACAGAAACCACGTTCCAATACCCGTTCTGGCCTGTAAAACGCTTTTTCATGAAAAGTGACGGAACAGCACCTTACCAGCAAACCAGATAACCAAATTCACCAGTCACACATGACTAAATGTTATAAGTGTAATCAGCCACAAACCATCCACAAAAACCACATTATGATATCTGTTCCTGCCTTTAATACACTTTATTATAAAAAGTGACGGAACGGCACCTACCCAGCAAAACATACAGACCAAATTCACCAGCCACACATAACTAGATGTGGTAAGTGTAATAAACCACAAACCATCCACAGAAACCACGTTCCAATACCCGTTCTGGCCTGTAAAACGCTTTTTCATGAAAAGAGACGGAACGGCACCTTACCAGCAAACCAGATACACCAAATTCACCAGCTACACATAACTAAATGTTATAAGTGTAATCAGCCACAAACCATCCACAGAAACCACTTTATGATATCTGTTCCGGCCTTTAATACACTTTTTTATAAAAAGTGATGGAAAGGCACCTTCCCAACAAAATATACAGACCAAATTCACCAGCCACACATAACTAGATGTGATAAGTGTAATCATCCACAAACCATCCACAGAAACCACGTTCCAATACCCGTTCCGGCCTGAAAAATGCTTTTTCATTAAAAGTGATGGAACGGGACTTGCCAGCAAACCAGATACACCAAATTCACCAGTCACAAATGACTAATTGTTATAAGTGTAATCAGCCACAAACCATCCACAGAAACCACATTATAATATCTGTTCCGGCCTTTAATACACTTTTTTTATAAAAAAGTGATGGAACGGCACCTTTCCAGCAAAATATACAGACCAAATTCACCAGCCACACATAACTTGTTGTGATAAGTTTAATCAACCACAAACCATCCACAGAAACCACGTTCCAATACCCGTTCCAGCCTGTAAAATGCTTTTTCATGAAAAGTGACGGAACGGCACTTTACCAGCAAACCAGATACACCAAATTCACCAGTCACACATAACTAAATGTTATAAGTGTAGTCAGCCACAAACCATCCACAGAAACCACATTATGATATCAGTTCCGGCCTTTAATACACTTTTTTATAAAAAGCGACGGAACGGCACCTTCTCAGCAAAATATACAGACCAAATTCACCAGCCACACATAACTAGATGTGATAAGTGTAATCAACCACAAACCATACACAGAAAACACGTTCCAATACCCATTCCGGCATGTAAAACGCTTTTTCATTAAAAGTGACGGAACTGCACTTTCCCAAAAAAATATACAGACCAAATTCACCAGCCACACATAACTAGATGTGATAAGTGTAATCAACCACAAACCATCCACAGAAAGAATGCGAGCTCAATCTGATTGGCTGATTCCATCAGCCAATCAGATTTTCCTACCTTAATTCCGATTGGCTGATAGAATCCTATCAGCCAATCGGAATTGAGGGGACGCCATCTTGGATGACGTCCCTTAAAGGAGCCGTCATTCGTCGTAGTCCGTCGGTGAAGAAGGTGGTTCCGCGTCGGCGGAAGGAAGATTCAAGACCCGGCTTGGAAGATGACTTCGCCCGGATAGAAGACCTCTTCAGCGCCTCTTTGAAGATGACATCGGCCGGATCGAAGACTTCTTCAGCGCCGCCTGGATGATGACTTCATCGGATGGAAGATTTCTTCAGCGCCGCTTGGAGGATTAACTTCTTCCGCTCCGGATGTCCTCTTCAGTTCCATCGGTGGCTCGGCTGAGTGAAGACGACTCAAGGTAGGATGATCTTCAGGGGATTAGTGTTAGGTTTTTGTAAGGGGGGTTTGGGTTAGATTAGGGGTATGTGGGTGGTGGGTTTTAATGTTGGGGGGGGTTGTATTTTTATTTTACAGGCAAAAGAGCTGAACTTTTTGGGGCATGCCCCCACAAATGGCCCTTTTAAGGGCTGGTAAGGTAAAAGAGCTTTGAAATTTATGTAATTTAGAATAGGGTAGGGATTTTTTTTATTTTGGGGGGGTTTGTTATTTTATTAGGGGGCTTAGATTAGGTGTAAGTAGCTTAAAATTGTTGTAATATTTTTAACATGTTTGTAACTTAATTTTTTATTTTTTGTAACTTAGCTTTTTTTATTTTTTGTACTTTAGTTAGTTTATGTAATTGTATTTCATTGTAGTTCTTTGTAGGTAGTTTATTTAGTTAATTTAATGATAGTGTAGTATTAGGTTTAATTGTAACTTAAGTTAGGATTTATTTTACAGGTAATTTTATATTTCTTTTAGCTAGGTAGTTATTAAATAGTTAATAACTATTTAATAACTATTCTAACTAGCTAAAATAAATACAAAGTTACCTGTAAAATAAATATAAATCCTAAGATAGCTAGAATATAATTATTAATTATATTGTAGCTATCTTAGGGTTTATTTTACAGGTAAGTATTTAGTTTAAATAGGAATAATTTATTAAAGTATAGTGTAGTGTTAGGTGTAATTGTAACTTAGGTTAGGATTTATTTCACAGGTACATTTCTCTTTATTTTAGCTAGGTAAGCTATTAAATAGTTAATAACTATTTAATAGTTATTGTACATGGTTAAAATAAATTGAAAGGTACCTGTAAAATAAAAATAAATCCTAAGATAGCTAGAATATAATTATTATTTATATTGTAGCTATATTAGGGTTTATTTTAAAGGTAAGTATTTAGTTTTAAATAGGATTCATTTAGTTAATAAGAGTTAATTTATTTAGATTTATTTAATTAATATTTAAGTTAGGGGGGCGTTATGGTTAGGGTTAGACTTAGGTTTAGGGGTTAATCATTTTATTACAGTGGCGGCGGCGTAGTGGGGGGCAGGATAGGGGTTAATAAATTTATTATAGGTTGCGGCGGGTTCATGGAGCGGCGGTTTAGGGGTTAAACTATTTATTTAGTTGCGGAGAGGTGCGGGATCAGCAGGATAGGGGTTAATAATTTTATAATAGAGGGCGACGGTATAGGGGGGGCAGGATAGGGGTTACTAGGTATAATGTAGGTGGCAGCGGTGTCCGGGAGCGGCGGTTTAGGGGTTAATACATTTATCAGAGTTGCGGCAGGGTCTAGGAGCGGCGGTTTAGGGGTTAGTAACTTTATTGAGTTGCGGGGGGCTCCGGGGGCGCCGGTATAGGGGGTAGAACAGTGCAGTTTAGTGTGAGTGCTTAGTGACAGGCTAGCAATAAAGCTGGGAAAAAGCCGAAGGGCAGCGAGATCGGATGAGTGATAACTGTCACAGTCCGCTGCTCATCGCCCCGCGGCTTTTTGACAGCTTTATTTGATAACTTAGGCGTATTTTTTCAGGTCCGCGGCGGCGAAGGTAGGCGAGCTTAGGCGGACGTATTGGGCCGGCGAAGCCAGAAAAGTAGACGGCTTGATAACTAGCCCCCAATGTATTTACTTAATGTATATAATAAAGTAATGGCTGCCTGCAACCATATTGAATCCTAATTTTTAAGGATGAATGTAGAGTTTAGAATTATATATATATATATATTTATATATATATATATATATATATATATATATATATAGTATATATTTTTGTTGTTAAAATAAAGCTTTGTTTGTTTTAAAACAAAAACCTGTCTCCTAAGTTGTTGAGCTGTCTCCTAGATTCAAAGCAAATTTGCCAATCCCTACTGTACTGGTGGAAGAGAATCAGTCAGTGCTAATGGATTAGGGGGGCGCAATTCTTGCCTTGCCCTGGGCACTGAGAAGCCACGCTACGCCACTGGGACTGTGAAACATCAGTCTGCTTTTTTGTGTCAGGCTCACAGCTTATACTGGGCCCACTTGCCCAGTGCCACCACTCATATCTTGTTTAATAGTAGTGTAAGTGTACATTTAAAAATAAAAATAAAAGTTTTGGACTGTGAAACATTAATCTGCTTTTTTTGTGTCAGGCTCACAGCGTATACTGTGCCCACTTGCACAGTGGCACCACTCATATCTTGTTTAATAGTAGTGTAAGTGTACATTTAAATAAATAAAAACTTTTTGGACTGTGAAGCATCAGTCTGCTTTTTTGTGTCAGGCTCACAGTGTATACTGTGCCCACTTGCCCAGTGGCACCACTCATATCTTGTTTAATAGTAGTGTAAGTGTACATTTAAAAAAAAAAAAAAAAAACACTTTTTGGACTGTGAAACATCAGTCTGCTTTTTTTGTGTCAGGCTCACAGCGTATACTGTGCCCACTTGCACAGTGTCACCACTCATATCTTGTTTAATAGTAGTGTAAGTGTACATTTAAAACAAAAAAAACTTTTTGGACAGTGAAACATCAGTCTGCTTTTTTGTGTCAGGCTCACAGCGTATACTGTGCCCACTTGCCCAGTGCCACCACTCATATCTGTTGTAACAGTAGTGTAAGTTTAAAAAAAAAAAAAAATTTGGACTGTGAAACATCAGTCTGCTTTTTTGTGTCAGGCTCACAGCGTATACTGTGCCCACTTGCCCAGTGCCACCACTCATATCTTGTTTAATAGTAGTGTAAGTGTACATTTAAAAAAAAAAACTTTGTGGACTGTGAAACATCAGTCTGCTTTTTTGTGTCAGACTCACAGCCTATACTGTGCCCACTTGCCCAGTGCCACCACTCATATCTTGTTTAATAGTAGTGTAAGTGTACATTTAAAAACAAAAAAAAGTTTTGATATGTGACACATCAGTCTGCTTTTTTGTGTCAGGCTCACAGCTTATACTGGGCCCACTTGCTGAGTGCCACCACTCATATCTTGTTTAATAGTAGTGTAAGTGTACATTTAAAAAAATAAAAACTTTTTGGACTGTGAAACATCAGTCTGCTTTTTTGTGTCATGCTCACAGCGCATACTGTGCCCACTTGCCCAGTGGTACCACTCATATCTTGTTTAATAGTAGTGTAAGTGTACATTTAAAAACAAAAAAACTTTTTGGACTGTGAAACATCAGTCTGCTTTTTTTTGTCAGGCTCACAGCATATACTGTGCCCACATGCCCAATGCCACCACTCATATCTTGTTTAATAGTAGTGTAAGTGTACATTTAAAAAAATAAAACTTTTTGGACTGTGAAACATCAGTCTGCTTTTTTGTGTCAGGCTCACAGCGTATACTGTGCCCACTTGCCCAGTGGCACCACTCATATCTTGTTTAATAGTAGTTTAAGTGTACATTTAAAAAAATAAAACTTTTTGGACTGTGAAACATCAGTCTGCTTTTTTGTGTCAGGCTCACAGCGTATACTGTGCCCACTTGCCCAGTGGCACCACTCATATCTTGTTTAATAGTAGTGTAAGTGTACATTTAAAAAAAACAAAAAACTTTTTGGACTGTGAAACATCAGTCTGCTTTTTTGTGTCAGGCTCACAGCTTATACTGGGCCCACTTCCCCAGTGCCACCACTCATATCTTGTTTAATAGTAGTGTAAGTGTACATTTAAAACAAAAAAAAACTTTTTGGACTGTGAAACATCAGTCTGCTTTTTTGTGTCAGGCTCACAGCTTATACTGGGCCCACTTGCCCAGTGCCACCACTTTTATCTTGTTTAATAGTAGTGTAAGTGTACATTTAAAAAAAAAAAAACTTTTTGGACTGTGAAATATCAGTGTGCTTTTTTGTGTCAGGCTCACAGCGTATACTGTGCCAACTTGCCCAGTGCCACCACTCATATCTGTTGTAACAGTAGTGTAAGTTTAAAAAAAAACTAAATTTGGACTGTGAAACATCAGTCTGCTTTTTTGTGTCAGGCTCACAGCGTATACTGTGCCCACTTGCCCAGTTTCACCACTCATATCTTGTTTAATAGTAGTGTAAGTGTACATTTAAAAAAAAAAACTTTGTGGACTGTGAAACATCAGTCTGCTTTTTTGTGTCAGGCTCACAGCGTATACTGTGCCCACTTGCCCAGTGGCACCACTCATATCTTGTTTAATAGTAGTGTAAGTGTACATTTAAAAACAAAAAAAAGTTTTGATATGTGACACATCAGTCTGCTTTTTTGTGTCAGGCTCACAACTTATACTGGGCCCACTTGCTGAGTGCCACCACTCATATCTTGTTTAATAGTAGTGTAAGTGTACATTTAAAAAAATAAAAACTTTTTGGACTGTGAAACATCAGTCTGCTTTTTTGTGTCATGCTCACAGTGCATACTGTGCCCACTTGCCCAGTGGTACCACTCATATCTTGTTTAATAGTAGTGTAAGTGTACATTTAAAAACAAAAAAACTTTTTGGACTGTGAAACATCAGTCTGCTTTTTTTTGTCAGGCTCACAGCATATACTGTGCCCACATGCCCAATGCCACCACTCATATCTTGTTTAATAGTAGTGTAAGTGTACATTTAAAAAAATAAAACTTTTTGGACTGTGAAACATCAGTCTGCTTTTTTGTGTCAGGCTCACAGCGTATACTGTGCCCACTTGCCCAGTGCCACCACTCATACCCTTTTTAATAGTAGTGTAAGTGTACATTTAAAAACAAAAAAAACTTTTTAGACTGTGAAACATCAGTCTGCTTTTTTTGTGTCAGGCTCACAACGTATACTGTGCCCACTTGCCCAGTGCCACCACTCATATCTTGTTTAATAGTAGTGTAAGTGTACATTTAAAAAAAAAAAAAAAACTTTTTGGACTGTGAAACATCAGTCTGCTTTTTTGTGTCAGGCTCACAGCGTATACTGTGCCCACTTGCCCAGTGGCACCACTCATATCTTGTTTAATAGTAGTGTAAGTGTACATTTAAAAAAAACAAAAAACTTTTTGGACTGTGAAATATCAATCTGCTTTTTTGTGTCAGGCTCACAGCGTATACTGTGCCCACTTGCCCAATGCCACCACTCATATCTTGTTTAATAGTAGTGTAAGTGTACATTTAAAAAAATAAAACTTTTTTGACTGTGAAACATCAGTCTGCTTTTTTGTGTCAGGCTCACAGCGTATACTGTGCCCACTTGCCCAGTGCCACCACTCATACCCTTTTTAATAGTAGTGTAAGTGTACATTTAAAAACAAAAAAAACTTTTTAGACTGTGAAACATCAGTCTGCTTTTTTTGTGTCAGGCTCACAACGTATACTGTGCCCACTTGCCCAGTGCCACCACTCACATCTTGTTTAATAGTAGTGTAAGTGTACATTTAAAAAAAAAAAAAAACTTTTTGGACTGTGAAACATCAGTCTGCTTTTTTGTGTCAGGCTCACAGCGTATACTGTGCCCACTTGCCCAGTGGCACCACTCATATCTTGTTTAATAGTAGTGTAAGTGTACATTTAAAAAAAACAAAAAACTTTTTGGACTGTGAAATATCAATCTGCTTTTTTGTGTCAGGCTCACAGCGTATACTGTGCCCACTTGCCCAGTGCCACCACTCATATCCTGTTTAATAGTAGTGTAAGTGTACATTTAAAAAAAAAAAAACTTTTTTAACTGTGAAACATCAGTCTGCTTGTGTAATCTAATTGCAGTTGCATGCCTGCCAGCGTGTGTGCCAGGCTCACAGCATAGACTGTGCCCACTTGCCCAGTTGCACCACTCATATCTTGTTTAATAGTAGTGTAAGTGTACATTTAAATAAAAAAAAACTTTTTGGACTGTGAAACATCAGTCTGCTTTTTTGTGTCAGGCTCACAGCGTATACTGTGCCCACTTGCCCAGTGGCACCACTCATATCTTGTTTAATAGTAGTGTAAGTGTACATTTAAAAAAACAAAACTTTTTGGACTGTGAAACATCAGTCTGCTTTTTTGTGTCAGGCTCACAGCGTATACTGTGCCCACTTGCCCAGTGCCACCACTCATATCTTGTTTAATAGTAGTGTAAGTGTACATTTAAAAACAAAAAAAACTTTTTTGGACTGTGAAACATCAGTCTGCTTTTTTGTGTCAGGCTCACAGCTTATACTGGGCCCACTTGCCCAGTGCCACCACTCATATCTTGTTTAATAGTAGTGTAAGTGTACATTTAAAAATAAAAAAAAACGTTTTGGACTGTGAAACATTAATCTGCTTTTTTTGTGTCAGGCTCACAGCGTATACTGTGCCCACTTGCACAGTGGCACCATTCATATCTTGTTTAATAGTAGTGTAAGTGTACATTTAAATAAATAAAAACTTTTTGGACTGTGAAGCATCAGTCTGCTTTTTTGTGTCAGGCTCACAGTGTATACTGTGCCCACTTGCCCAGTGGCACCACTCATATCTTGTTTAATAGTAGTGTAAGTGTACATTTAAAAAAATAAAACTTTTTGGACTGTGAAACATCAGTCTGCTTTTTTGTGTAAGGCTCACAGCGTATACTGTGCCCACTTGCCCAGTGCCACCACTCATATCTTGTTTAATAGTAGTGTAAGTGTACATTTAAAAACAAAAAAAACTTTTTAGACTGTGAAACATCAGTCTGCTTTTTTGTGTCAGGCTCACAACGTATACTGTGCCCACTTGCCCAGTGCCACCACTCATATCTTGTTTAATAGTAGTGTAAGTGTACATTTAAAAAAAAAAAAAAAAAAACTTTTTGGACTGTGAAACATCAGTCTGCTTTTTTGTGTCAGGCTCACAGCGTATACTGTGCCCACTTGCCCAGTGGCACCACTCATATCTTGTTTAATAGTAGTGTAAGTGTACATTTAAAAAAAACAAAAAACTTTTTGGACTGTGAAACATCAGTCTGCTTTTTTGTGTCAGGCTCACAGCGTATACTGTGCCCACTTGCCCAGTGCCACCACTCATATCTTGTTTAATAGTAGTGTAAGTGTACATTTAAAAACAAAAAAAACTTTTTGGACTGTGAAACATCAGTCTGCTTTTTTGTGTCAGGCTCACAGCATATACTGTGCCCACTTGCCCAGTGCCACCACTCATACCTTGTTTAATAGTAGTGTAAGTGTACATTTAAAAACAAAAAAAACGTTTTGATATGTGACACATCAGTCTGCTTTTTTGTGTCAGGCTCACAGCTTATACTGGGCCCACTTGCTGAGTGCCACCACTCATATCTTGTTTAATAGTAGTGTAAGTGTACATTTAAAAACAAAAAAAAAAGTTTTGGACTGTGAAACGTTAATCTGCTTTTTTTGTGTCAGGCTCACAGCGTATATTGTGCCCACTTGCACAGTGGCACCACTTATATCTTGTTTAATAGTAGTGTAAGTGTACATTTAAATAAATAAAAACTTTTTGGACTGTGAAACATCAGTCTGCTTTTTTGTGTCAGGCTCACAGCGTATACTGTGCCCACTTGCCCAGTGCCACCACTCATATCCTGTTTAATAGTAGTGTAAGTGTACATTTAAAAACAAAAAAAACTTTTTAGACTGTGAAACATCAGTCTGCTTTTTTGTGTCAGGCTCACAACGTATACTGTGCCCACTTGCCCAGTGCCACCACTTATATCTTGTTTAATAGTAGTGAAAGTGTACATTTAAAAAAAAAAATCGTTTTGGACTGTGAAACATCAGTCTGCTTTTTTGTGTCAGGCTCACAGCGTATACTGTGCCCACTTGCACAGTGGCACCACTCATATCTTGTTTAATAGTAGTGTAAGTGTACATTTAAAACAAAAAAAACTTTTTGGACTGTGAAACATTAGTCTGCTTTTTTGTGTCAGGCTCACAGCGTATACTGTGCCCACTTGCCCAGTGCCACCACTCATATCCTGTTTAATAGTAGTGTAAGTGTACATTTTAAAAAAAAACTTTGTGGACTGTGAAACATCAGTCTGCTTTTTTGTGTCAGACTCACAGCGTATACTGTGCCCACTTGCCCAGTGCCACCACTCATATCTTGTTTAATAGTAGTGTAAGTGTACATTTAAAAACAAAAAAAACTTTTTGATATGTGACACATCAGTCTGCTTTTTTGTGTCAGGCTCACAGCTTATACTGGGCCCACTTGCTGAGTGCCACCACTCATATCTTGTTTAATAGTAGTGTAAGTGTACATTTAAAAAAATAAAAACTTTTTGGACTGTGAAACATCAGTCTGCTTTTTTGTGTCATGCTCACAGCGCATACTGTGCCCACTTGCCCAGTGGTACCACTCATATCTTGTTTAATAGTAGTGTAAGTGTACATTTAAAAACAAAAAAAACTTTTTGGACTGTGAAACATCAGTCTGCTTTTTTTTGTCAGGCTCACAGCATATACTGTGCCCACTTGCCCAGTGCCACCACTCATATCTTGTTTAATAGTAGTGTAAGTGTACATTTAAAAAAATAAAACTTTTTGGACTGTGAAACATCAGTCTGCTTTTTTGTGTCAGGCTCACAGCGTATACTGTGCACACTTGCCCAGTGCCACCACTCATATCCTGTTTAATAGTAGTGTAAGTGTACATTTAAAAACAAAAAAAACTTTTTAGACTGTGAAACATCAGTCTGCTTTTTTGTGTCAGGCTCACAACGTATACTGTGCCCACTTGCCCAGTGCCACCACTCATATCTTGTTTAATAGTAGTGTAAGTGTACATTTAAAAAAAAAAAAAAAACTTTTTGGACTGTGAAACATCAGTCTGCTTTTTTGTGTCAGGCTCACAGCGTATACTGTGCCCACTTGCCCAGTGGCACCACTCATATCTTGTTTAATAGTAGTGTAAGTGTACATTTAAAAAAAAACAAAAAACTTTTTGGACTGTGAGATATCAGTCTGCTTTTTTGTGTCAGGCTCACAGCGTATACTGTGCCCACTTGCCCAGTGCCACCACTCATATCCTGTTTAATAGTAGTGTAAGTGTACATTTAAAAAAAAAAAAAAACTTTTTTAACTGTGAAACATCAGTCTGCTTGTGTAATCTAATTGCAGTTGCATGCCTGCCAGCGTGTGTGCCAGGCTCACAGCATAGACTGTGCCAACTTGCCCAGTGGCACCACTCATATCTTGTTTAATAGTAGTGTAAGTGTACATTTAAATAAAAAAAACTTTTTGGACTGTGAAACATCAGTCTGCTTTTTTGTGTCAGACTCACAGCGTATACTGTGCCCACTTGCCCAGTGGCACCACTCATATCTTGTTTAATAGTAGTGTAAGGGTACATTTAAAAAAACAAAACTTTTTGGACTGTGAAACATCAGTCTGCTTTTTTGTGTCAGGCTCACAGCGTGTACTGTGCCCACTTGCCCAGTGCCACCACTCATATCTTGTTTAATAGTAGTGTAAGTGTACATTTAAAAAAACAAAACTTTTTGGACTGTGAAACATCAGTCTGCTTTTTTGTGTCAGGCTCACAGCGTATACTGTGCCCACTTGCCCAGTGCCACCACTCATATCTGTTGTAACAGTAGTGTAAGTTTAAAAAAAAAAAAAATTTGGACTGTGAAACATCAGTCTGCTTTTTTGTGTCAGGCTCACAGCGTATACTGTGCCCACTTGCCCAGTGCCACCACTCATATCTTGTTTAATAGTAGTGTAAGTGTACATTTTAAAAAAAAAACTTTGTGGACTGTGAAACATCAGTCTGCTTTTTTGTGTCAGACTCACAGCCTATACTGTGCCCACTTGCCCAGTGCCACCACTCATATCTTGTTTAATAGTAGTGTAAGTGTACATTTAAAAACAAAAAAAAGTTTTGATATGTGACACATCAGTCTGCTTTTTTGTGTCAGGCTCACAGCTTATACTGGGCCCACTTGCTGAGTGCCACCACTCATATCTTGTTTAATAGTAGTGTAAGTGTACATTTAAAAAAATAAAAACTTTTTGGACTGTGAAACATCAGTCTGCTTTTTTGTGTCATGCTCACAGCGCATACTGTGCCCACTTGCCCAGTGGTACCACTCATATCTTGTTTAATAGTAGTGTAAGTGTACATTTAAAAACAAAAAAACTTTTTGGACTGTGAAACATCAGTCTGCTTTTTTTTGTAAGGCTCACAGCATATACTGTGCCCACTTGCCCAGTGCCACCACTCATATCTTGTTTAATAGTAGTTTAAGTGTACATTTAAAAAAATAAAACTTTTTGGACTGTGAAACATCAGTCTGCTTTTTTGTGTCAGGCTCACAGCGTATACTGTGCCCACTTGCCCAGTGGCACCACTCATATCTTGTTTAATAGTAGTGTAAGTGTACATTTAAAAAAAACAAAAAACTTTTTGGACTGTGAAACATCAGTCTGCTTTTTTGTGTCAGGCTCACAGCTTATAGTGGGCCCACTTCCCCAGTGCCACCACTCATATCTTGTTTAATAGTAGTGTAAGTGTACATTTAAAACAAAAAAAAACTTTTTGGACTGTGAAACATCAGTCTGCTTTTTTGTGTCAGGCTCACAGCTTATACTGGGCCCACTTGCCCAGTGCCACCACTTTTATCTTGTTTAATAGTAGTGTAAGTGTACATTTAAAAAAAACAAAACTTTTTGGACTGTGAAATATCAGTGTGCTTTTTTGTGTCAGGCTCACAGAGCATACTGTGCCAACTTGCCCAGTGCCACCACTCATATCTGTTGTAACAGTAGTGTAAGTTTAAAAAAAAAACTAAATTTGGACTGTGAAACATCAGTCTGCTTTTTTGTGTCAGGCTCACAGCGTATACTGTGCCCACTTGCCCAGTTTCACCACTCATATCTTGTTTAATAGTAGTGTAAGTGTACATTTAAAAAAAAAAACTTTGTGGACTGTGAAACATCAGTCTGCTTTTTTGTGTCAGACTCACAGCCTATACTGTGCCCACTTGCCCAGTGCCACCACTCATATCTTGTTTAATAGTAGTGTAAGTGTACATTTAAAAAAAAAAACTTTGTGGACTGTGAAACATCAGTCTGCTTTTTTGTGTCAGGCTCACAGCGTATACTGTGCCCACTTGCCCAGTGGCACCACTCATATCTTGTTTAATAGTAGTGTAAGTGTACATTTAAAAACAAAAAAAAGTTTTGATATGTGACACATCAGTCTGCTTTTTTGTGTCAGGCTCACAGCTTATACTGGGCCCACTTGCCCAGTGCCACCACTCATATCCTGTTTAATAGTAGTGTAAGTGTACATTTAAAAAAAAAAAAACTTTTTTAACTGTGAAACATCAGTCTGCTTGTGTAATCTAATTGCAGTTGCATGCCTGCCAGCGTGTGTGCCAGGCTCACAGCATAGACTGTGCCCACTTGCCCAGTTGCACCACTCATATCTTGTTTAATAGTAGTGTAAGTGTACATTTAAATAAAAAAAAACTTTTTGGACTGTGAAACATCAGTCTGCTTTTTTGTGTCAGGCTCACAGCGTATACTGTGCCCACTTGCCCAGTGGCACCACTCATATCTTGTTTAATAGTAGTGTAAGTGTACATTTAAAAAAACAAAACTTTTTGGACTGTGAAACATCAGTCTGCTTTTTTGTGTCAGGCTCACAGCGTATACTGTGCCCACTTGCCCAGTGCCACCACTCATATCTTGTTTAATAGTAGTGTAAGTGTACATTTAAAAACAAAAAAAACTTTTTTGGACTGTGAAACATCAGTCTGCTTTTTTGTGTCAGGCTCACAGCTTATACTGGGCCCACTTGCCCAGTGCCACCACTCATATCTTGTTTAATAGTAGTGTAAGTGTACATTTAAAAATAAAAAAAAACGTTTTGGACTGTGAAACATTAATCTGCTTTTTTTGTGTCAGGCTCACAGCGTATACTGTGCCCACTTGCACAGTGGCACCATTCATATCTTGTTTAATAGTAGTGTAAGTGTACATTTAAATAAATAAAAACTTTTTGGACTGTGAAGCATCAGTCTGCTTTTTTGTGTCAGGCTCACAGTGTATACTGTGCCCACTTGCCCAGTGGCACCACTCATATCTTGTTTAATAGTAGTGTAAGTGTACATTTAAAAAAATAAAACTTTTTGGACTGTGAAACATCAGTCTGCTTTTTTGTGTAAGGCTCACAGCGTATACTGTGCCCACTTGCCCAGTGCCACCACTCATATCTTGTTTAATAGTAGTGTAAGTGTACATTTAAAAACAAAAAAAACTTTTTAGACTGTGAAACATCAGTCTGCTTTTTTGTGTCAGGCTCACAACGTATACTGTGCCCACTTGCCCAGTGCCACCACTCATATCTTGTTTAATAGTAGTGTAAGTGTACATTTAAAAAAAAAAAAAAAAAACTTTTTGGACTGTGAAACATCAGTCTGCTTTTTTGTGTCAGGCTCACAGCGTATACTGTGCCCACTTGCCCAGTGGCACCACTCATATCTTGTTTAATAGTAGTGTAAGTGTACATTTAAAAAAAACAAAAAACTTTTTGGACTGTGAAACATCAGTCTGCTTTTTTGTGTCAGGCTCACAGCGTATACTGTGCCCACTTGCCCAGTGCCACCACTCATATCTTGTTTAATAGTAGTGTAAGTGTACATTTAAAAACAAAAAAAACTTTTTGGACTGTGAAACATCAGTCTGCTTTTTTGTGTCAGGCTCACAGCATATACTGTGCCCACTTGCCCAGTGCCACCACTCATACCTTGTTTAATAGTAGTGTAAGTGTACATTTAAAAACAAAAAAAACGTTTTGATATGTGACACATCAGTCTGCTTTTTTGTGTCAGGCTCACAGCTTATACTGGGCCCACTTGCTGAGTGCCACCACTCATATCTTGTTTAATAGTAGTGTAAGTGTACATTTAAAAATAAAAAAAAAAGTTTTGGACTGTGAAACGTTAATCTGCTTTTTTTGTGTCAGGCTCACAGCGTATATTGTGCCCACTTGCACAGTGGCACCACTTATATCTTGTTTAATAGTAGTGTAAGTGTACATTTAAATAAATAAAAACTTTTTGGACTGTGAAACATCAGTCTGCTTTTTTGTGTCAGGCTCACAGCGTATACTGTGCCCACTTGCCCAGTGCCACCACTCATATCCTGTTTAATAGTAGTGTAAGTGTACATTTAAAAACAAAAAAAACTTTTTAGACTGTGAAACATCAGTCTGCTTTTTTGTGTCAGGCTCACAACGTATACTGTGCCCACTTGCCCAGTGCCACCACTTATATCTTGTTTAATAGTAGTGAAAGTGTACATTTAAAAAAAAAAATCGTTTTGGACTGTGAAACATCAGTCTGCTTTTTTGTGTCAGGCTCACAGCGTATACTGTGCCCACTTGCACAGTGGCACCACTCATATCTTGTTTAATAGTAGTGTAAGTGTACATTTAAAACAAAAAAAACTTTTTGGACTGTGAAACATTAGTCTGCTTTTTTGTGTCAGGCTCACAGCGTATACTGTGCCCACTTGCCCAGTGCCACCACTCATATCCTGTTTAATAGTAGTGTAAGTGTACATTTTAAAAAAAAACTTTGTGGACTGTGAAACATCAGTCTGCTTTTTTGTGTCAGACTCACAGCGTATACTGTGCCCACTTGCCCAGTGCCACCACTCATATCTTGTTTAATAGTAGTGTAAGTGTACATTTAAAAACAAAAAAAACTTTTTGATATGTGACACATCAGTCTGCTTTTTTGTGTCAGGCTCACAGCTTATACTGGGCCCACTTGCTGAGTGCCACCACTCATATCTTGTTTAATAGTAGTGTAAGTGTACATTTAAAAAAATAAAAACTTTTTGGACTGTGAAACATCAGTCTGCTTTTTTGTGTCATGCTCACAGCGCATACTGTGCTCACTTGCCCAGTGGTACCACTCATATCTTGTTTAATAGTAGTGTAAGTGTACATTTAAAAACAAAAAAAACTTTTTGGACTGTGAAACATCAGTCTGCTTTTTTTTGTCAGGCTCACAGCATATACTGTGCCCACTTGCCCAGTGCCACCACTCATATCTTGTTTAATAGTAGTGTAAGTGTACATTTAAAAAAATAAAACTTTTTGGACTGTGAAACATCAGTCTGCTTTTTTGTGTCAGGCTCACAGCGTATACTGTGCACACTTGCCCAGTGCCACCACTCATATCCTGTTTAATAGTAGTGTAAGTGTACATTTAAAAACAAAAAAAACTTTTTAGACTGTGAAACATCAGTCTGCTTTTTTGTGTCAGGCTCACAACGTATACTGTGCCCACTTGCCCAGTGCCACCACTCATATCTTGTTTAATAGTAGTGTAAGTGTACATTTAAAAAAAAAAAAAAAACTTTTTGGACTGTGAAACATCAGTCTGCTTTTTTGTGTCAGGCTCACAGCGTATACTGTGCCCACTTGCCCAGTGGCACCACTCATATCTTGTTTAATAGTAGTGTAAGTGTACATTTAAAAAAAAACAAAAAACTTTTTGGACTGTGAGATATCAGTCTGCTTTTTTGTGTCAGGCTCACAGCGTATACTGTGCCCACTTGCCCAGTGCCACCACTCATATCCTGTTTAATAGTAGTGTAAGTGTACATTTAAAAAAAAAAAAAAACTTTTTTAACTGTGAAACATCAGTCTGCTTGTGTAATCTAATTGCAGTTGCATGCCTGCCAGCGTGTGTGCCAGGCTCACAGCATAGACTGTGCCAACTTGCCCAGTGGCACCACTCATATCTTGTTTAATAGTAGTGTAAGTGTACATTTAAATAAAAAAAACTTTTTGGACTGTGAAACATCAGTCTGCTTTTTTGTGTCAGACTCACAGCGTATACTGTGCCCACTTGCCCAGTGGCACCACTCATATCTTGTTTAATAGTAGTGTAAGGGTACATTTAAAAAAACAAAACTTTTTGGACTGTGAAACATCAGTCTGCTTTTTTGTGTCAGGCTCACAGCGTGTACTGTGCCCACTTGCCCAGTGCCACCACTCATATCTTGTTTAATAGTAGTGTAAGTGTAGATTTAAAAAAACAAAACTTTTTGGACTGTGAAACATCAGTCTGCTTTTTTGTGTCAGGCTCACAGCGTATACTGTGCCCACTTGCCCAGTGCCACCACTCATATCTGGTGTAACAGTAGTGTAAGTTTAAAAAAAAAAAAAATTTGGACTGTGAAACATCAGTCTGCTTTTTTGTGTCAGGCTCACAGCGTATACTGTGCCCACTTGCCCAGTGCCACCACTCATATCTTGTTTAATAGTAGTGTAAGTGTACATTTTAAAAAAAAAAACTTTGTGGACTGTGAAACATCAGTCTGCTTTTTTGTGTCAGACTCACAGCCTATACTGTGCCCACTTGCCCAGTGCCACCACTCATATCTTGTTTAATAGTAGTGTAAGTGTACATTTAAAAACAAAAAAAAGTTTTGATATGTGACACATCAGTCTGCTTTTTTGTGTCAGGCTCACAGCTTATACTGGGCCCACTTGCTGAGTGCCACCACTCATATCTTGTTTAATAGTAGTGTAAGTGTACATTTAAAAAAATAAAAACTTTTTGGACTGTGAAACATCAGTCTGCTTTTTTGTGTCATGCTCACAGCGCATACTGTGCCCACTTGCCCAGTGGTACCACTCATATCTTGTTTAATAGTAGTGTAAGTGTACATTTAAAAACAAAAAAACTTTTTGGACTGTGAAACATCAGTCTGCTTTTTTTTGTAAGGCTCACAGCATATACTGTGCCCACTTGCCCAGTGCCACCACTCATATCTTGTTTAATAGTAGTTTAAGTGTACATTTAAAAAAATAAAACTTTTTGGACTGTGAAACATCAGTCTGCTTTTTTGTGTCAGGCTCACAGCGTATACTGTGCCCACTTGCCCAGTGGCACCACTCATATCTTGTTTAATAGTAGTGTAAGTGTACATTTAAAAAAAACAAAAAACTTTTTGGACTGTGAAACATCAGTCTGCTTTTTTGTGTCAGGCTCACAGCTTATAGTGGGCCCACTTCCCCAGTGCCACCACTCATATCTTGTTTAATAGTAGTGTAAGTGTACATTTAAAACAAAAAAAAACTTTTTGGACTGTGAAACATCAGTCTGCTTTTTTGTGTCAGGCTCACAGCTTATACTGGGCCCACTTGCCCAGTGCCACCACTTTTATCTTGTTTAATAGTAGTGTAAGTGTACATTTAAAAAAAACAAAACTTTTTGGACTGTGAAACATCAGTCTGCTTTTTTGTGTCAGGCTCACAGAGCATACTGTGCCAACTTGCCCAGTGCCACCACTCATATCTGTTGTAACAGTAGTGTAAGTTTAAAAAAAAACTAAATTTGGACTGTGAAACATCAGTCTGCTTTTTTGTGTCAGGCTCACAGCGTATACTGTGCCCACTTGCCCAGTTTCACCACTCATATCTTGTTTAATAGTAGTGTAAGTGTACATTTAAAAAAAAAAACTTTGTGGACTGTGAAACATCAGTCTGCTTTTTTGTGTCAGACTCACAGCCTATACTGTGCCCACTTGCCCAGTGCCACCACTCATATCTTGTTTAATAGTAGTGTAAGTGTACATTTAAAAAAAAAAACTTTGTGGACTGTGAAACATCAGTCTGCTTTTTTGTGTCAGGCTCACAGCGTATACTGTGCCCACTTGCCCAGTGGCACCACTCATATCTTGTTTAATAGTAGTGTAAGTGTACATTTAAAAACAAAAAAAAGTTTTGATATGTGACACATCAGTCTGCTTTTTTGTGTCAGGCTCACAGCTTATACTGGGCCCACTTGCTGAGTGCCACCACTCATATCTTGTTTAATAGTAGTGTAAGTGTACATTTAAAAAAATAAAAACTTTTTGGACTGTGAAACATCAGTCTGCTTTTTTGTGTCATGCTCACAGCGCATACTGTGCCCACTTGCCCAGTGGTACCACTCATATCTTGTTTAATAGTAGTGTAAGTGTACATTTAAAAACAAAAAAACTTTTTGGACTGTGAAACATCAGTCTGCTTTTTTTTGTCAGGCTCACAGCATATACTGTGCCCACATGCCCAATGCCACCACTCATATCTTGTTTAATAGTAGTGTAAGTGTACATTTAAAAAAATAAAACTTTTTGGACTGTGAAACATCAGTCTGCTTTTTTGTGTCAGGCTCACAGCGTATACTGTGCCCACTTGCCCAGTGCCACCACTCATACCCTTTTTAATAGTAGTGTAAGTGTACATTTAAAAACAAAAAAAACTTTTTAGACTGTGAAACATCAGTCTGCTTTTTTTGTGTCAGGCTCACAACGTATACTGTGCCCACTTGCCCAGTGCCACCACTCATATCTTGTTTAATAGTAGTGTAAGTGTACATTTAAAAAAAAAAAAAAACTTTTTGGACTGTGAAACATCAGTCTGCTTTTTTGTGTCAGGCTCACAGCGTATACTGTGCCCACTTGCCCAGTGGCACCACTCATATCTTGTTTAATAGTAGTGTAAGTGTACATTTAAAAAAAACAAAAAACTTTTTGGACTGTGAAATATCAATCTGCTTTTTTGTGTCAGGCTCACAGCGTATACTGTGCCCACTTGCCCAATGCCACCACTCATATCTTGTTTAATAGTAGTGTAAGTGTACATTTAAAAAAATAAAACTTTTTTGACTGTGAAACATCAGTCTGCTTTTTTGTGTCAGGCTCACAGCGTATACTGTGCCCACTTGCCCAGTGCCACCACTCATACCCTTTTTAATAGTAGTGTAAGTGTACATTTAAAAAAAAAAAAAACTTTTTAGACTGTGAAACATCAGTCTGCTTTTTTTGTGTCAGGCTCACAACGTATACTGTGCCCACTTGCCCAGTGCCACCACTCACATCTTGTTTAATAGTAGTGTAAGTGTACATTTAAAAAAAAAAAAAAAACTTTTTGGACTGTGAAACATCAGTCTGCTTTTTTGTGTCAGGCTCACAGCGTATACTGTGCCCACTTGCCCAGTGGCACCACTCATATCTTGTTTAATAGTAGTGTAAGTGTACATTTAAAAAAAACAAAAAACTTTTTGGACTGTGAAATATCAATCTGCTTTTTTGTGTCAGGCTCACAGCGTATACTGTGCCCACTTGCCCAGTGCCACCACTCATATCCTGTTTAATAGTAGTGTAAGTGTACATTTAAAAAAAAAAAACTTTTTTAACTGTGAAACATCAGTCTGCTTGTGTAATCTAATTGCAGTTGCATGCCTGCCAGCGTGTGTGCCAGGCTCACAGCATAGACTGTGCCCACTTGCCCAGTTGCACCACTCATATCTTGTTTAATAGTAGTGTAAGTGTACATTTAAATAAAAAAAAACTTTTTGGACTGTGAAACATCAGTCTGCTTTTTTGTGTCAGGCTCACAGCGTATACTGTGCCAACTTGCCCAGTGGCACCACTCATATCTTGTTTAATAGTAGTGTAAGTGTACATTTAAAAAAACAAAACTTTTTGGACTGTGAAACATCAGTCTGCTTTTTTGTGTCAGGCTCACAGCGTATACTGTGCCCACTTGCCCAGTGCCACCACTCATATCTTGTTTAATAGTAGTGTAAGTGTACATTTAAAAACAAAAAAAACTTTTTTGGACTGTGAAACATCAGTCTGCTTTTTTGTGTCAGGCTCACAGCTTATACTGGGCCCACTTGCCCAGTGCCACCACTCATATCTTGTTTAATAGTAGTGTAAGTGTACATTTAAAAATAAAAAAAAACGTTTTGGACTGTGAAACATTAATCTGCTTTTTTTGTGTCAGGCTCACAGCGTATACTGTGCCCACTTGCACAGTGGCAACATTCATATCTTGTTTAATAGTAGTGTAAGTGTACATTTAAATAAATAAAAACTTTTTGGACTGTGAAGCATCAGTCTGCTTTTTTGTGTCAGGCTCACAGTGTATACTGTGCCCACTTGCCCAGTGGCACCACTCATATCTTGTTTAATAGTAGTGTAAGTGTACATTTAAAAAAATAAAACTTTTTGGACTGTGAAACATCAGTCTGCTTTTTTGTGTAAGGCTCACAGCGTATACTGTGCCCACTTGCCCAGTGCCACCACTCATATCTTGTTTAATAGTAGTGTAAGTGTACATTTAAAAACAAAAAAAACTTTTTAGACTGTGAAACATCAGTCTGCTTTTTTGTGTCAGGCTCACAACGTATACTGTGCCCACTTGCCCAGTGCCACCACTCATATCTTGTTTAATAGTAGTGTAAGTGTACATTTAAAAAAAAAAAAAAAAAACTTTTTGGACTGTGAAACATCAGTCTGCTTTTTTGTGTCAGGCTCACAGCGTATACTGTGCCCACTTGCCCAGTGGCACCACTCATATCTTGTTTAATAGTAGTGTAAGTGTACATTTAAAAAAAACAAAAAACTTTTTGGACTGTGAAATATCAATCTGCTTTTTTGTGTCAGGCTCACAGCGTATACTGTGCCCACTTGCCCAATGCCACCACTCATATCTTGTTTAATAGTAGTGTAAGTGTACATTTAAAAAAATAAAACTTTTTTGACTGTGAAACATCAGTCTGCTTTTTTGTGTCAGGCTCACAGCGTATACTGTGCCCACTTGCCCAGTGCCACCACTCATACCCTTTTTAATAGTAGTGTAAGTGTACATTTAAAAACAAAAAAAACTTTTTAGACTGTGAAACATCAGTCTGCTTTTTTTGTGTCAGGCTCACAACGTATACTGTGCCCACTTGCCCAGTGCCACCACTCACATCTTGTTTAATAGTAGTGTAAGTGTACATTTAAAAAAAAAAAAAAAACTTTTTGGACTGTGAAACATCAGTCTGCTTTTTTGTGTCAGGCTCACAGCGTATACTGTGCCCACTTGCCCAGTGGCACCACTCATATCTTGTTTAATAGTAGTGTAAGTGTACATTTAAAAAAAACAAAAAACTTTTTGGACTGTGAAATATCAATCTGCTTTTTTGTGTCAGGCTCACAGCGTATACTGTGCCCACTTGCCCAGTGCCACCACTCATATCCTGTTTAATAGTAGTGTAAGTGTACATTTAAAAAAAAAAAACTTTTTTAACTGTGAAACATCAGTCTGCTTGTGTAATCTAATTGCAGTTGCATGCCTGCCAGCGTGTGTGCCAGGCTCACAGCATAGACTGTGCCCACACCCAGTTGCACCACTCATATCTTGTTTAATAGTAGTGTAAGTGTACATTTAAATAAAAAAAAACTTTTTGGACTGTGAAACATCAGTCTGCTTTTTTGTGTCAGGCTCACAGCGTATACTGTGCCCACTTGCCCAGTGGCACCACTCATATCTTGTTTAATAGTAGTGTAAGTGTACATTTAAAAAAACAAAACTTTTTGGACTGTGAAACATCAGTCTGCTTTTTTGTGTCAGGCTCACAGCGTATACTGTGCCCACTTGCCCAGTGCCACCACTCATATCTTGTTTAATAGTAGTGTAAGTGTACATTTAAAAACAAAAAAAACTTTTTTGGACTGTGAAACATCAGTCTGCTTTTTTGTGTCAGGCTCACAGCTTATACTGGGCCCACTTGCCCAGTGCCACCACTCATATCTTGTTTAATAGTAGTGTAAGTGTACATTTAAAAATAAAAAAAAACGTTTTGGACTGTGAAACATTAATCTGCTTTTTTTGTGTCAGGCTCACAGCGTATACTGTGCCCACTTGCACAGTGGCACCATTCATATCTTGTTTAATAGTAGTGTAAGTGTACATTTAAATAAATAAAAACTTTTTGGACTGTGAAGCATCAGTCTGCTTTTTTGTGTCAGGCTCACAGTGTATACTGTGCCCACTTGCCCAGTGGCACCACTCATATCTTGTTTAATAGTAGTGTAAGTGTACATTTAAAAAAATAAAACTTTTTGGACTGTGAAACATCAGTCTGCTTTTTTGTGTAAGGCTCACAGCGTATACTGTGCCCACTTGCCCAGTGCCACCACTCATATCTTGTTTAATAGTAGTGTAAGTGTACATTTAAAAACAAAAAAAACTTTTTAGACTGTGAAACATCAGTCTGCTTTTTTGTGTCAGGCTCACAACGTATACTGTGCCCACTTGCCCAGTGCCACCACTCATATCTTGTTTAATAGTAGTGTAAGTGTACATTTAAAAAAAACAAAAAAAAACTTTTTGGACTGTGAAACATCAGTCTGCTTTTTTGTGTCAGGCTCACAGCATATACTGTGCCCACTTGCCCAGTGCCACCACTCATATCTTGTTTAATAGTAGTGTAAGTGTACATTTAAAAACAAAAAAAACTTTTTGGACTGTGAAACATCAGTCTGCTTTTTTGTGTCAGGCTCACAGCATATACTGTGCCCACTTGCCCAGTGCCACCACTCATACCTTGTTTAATAGTAGTGTAAGTGTACATTTAAAAACAAAAAAAACGTTTTGATATGTGACACATCAGTCTGCTTTTTTGTGTCAGGCTCACAGCTTATACTGGGCCCACTTGCTGAGTGCCACCACTCATATCTTGTTTAATAGTAGTGTAAGTGTACATTTAAAAATAAAAAAAAACACTTTTTGGACTGTGAAACCTCAGTCTGCTTTTTTTGTGTCAGGCTCACAGCGTATACTGTGCCCACTTGCACAGTGGCACCACTTATATCTTGTTTAATATTAGTGTAAGTGTACATTTAAATAAATAAAAACTTTTTGGACTGTGAAGCATCAGTCTGCTTTTTTGTGTCAGGCTCACAGTGTATACTGTGCCCACTTGCCCAGTGGCACCACTCATATGTTGTTTAATAGTAGTGTAAGTGTACATTTAAAAAAAAAAAAAAAACACTTTTTGGACTGTGAAACCTCAGTCTGCTTTTTTGTGTCAGGCTCACAGCGTATACTGTGCCCACTTGCACAGTGGCACCACTCATATCTTGTTTAATAGTAGTGTAAGTGTACATTTAAAACAAAAACAACTTTTTGGACTGTGAAACATCAGTCTGCTTTTTTGTGTCAGGCTCACAGCTTATACTGGGCCCACTTGCCCAGTGCCACCACTCATATCTTGTTTAATAGTAGTGTAAGTGTACATTTAAAAACAAAAAAAACTTTTTGGACTGTGAAACATCAGTCTGCTTTTTGTGTCAGGCTCACAGCTTATACTGGGCCCACTTGCCCAGTGCCACCACTCATATCTTGTTTAATAGTAGTGTAAGTGTACATTTAAAAAAAAAAAAACTTTTTGGACTGTGAAATATCAGTGTGCTTTTTTGTGTCAGGCTCACAGCGTATACTGTGCCCACTTGCCCAGTGCCACCACTCATATCTGTTGTAACAGTAGTGTAAGTTTAAAAAAAAAAAAAATTGGACTGTGAAACATCAGTCTGCTTTTTTGTGTCAGGCTCACAGCGTATACTGTGCCCACTTGCCCAGTGACACCACTCATATCCTGTTTAATAGTAGTGTAAGTGTACATTTAAAAAAAAAACTTTGTGGACTGTGAAACATCAGTCTGCTTTTTTGTGTCAGACTCACAGGCCCATTTATCAAGCTCCGTATGGAACTTGAAGGGCCGTGTTTCTGGCGAGTCTTCAGACTCGCCAGAAACACAAGTTATGAAGCAGCGGTCTAAAGACCGCTGCTTCATAACCCTGTCCGCCTGCTCTGAGCAGGCAGACAGGAACCGCCGGAAATCAACCCGATCGAATACGATCGGGTTGATTGACAGCTCCCTGCTGGCGGCCGATTGGCCGCGAGTCAGCAGGGGGCGGCGTTGCACCAGCAGCTCTTGTGAGCTGCTGGTGCAATGTTAAATGTGGAGAGCGTATTGCTCTCCGCATTTAGCGAGGTCTTACGGACCTGATCCGCAGTGTCGGATCAGGTCCGCAAGCCCTTTGATAAATGGGCCCCTCACAGCGTATACTGTGCCCACTTGCCCAGTGCCACCACTCATATCTTGTTTAATAGTAGTGTAAGTGTACATTTAAAAACAAAAAAAACTTTTTGATATGTGACACATCAGTCTGCTTTTTTGTGTCAGGCTCACAGCTTATACTGGGCCCACTTGCTGAGTGCCACCACTCATATCTTGTTTAATAGTAGTGTAAGTGTACATTTAAAAAAATAAAAACTTTTTGGACTGTGAAACATCAGTCTGCTTTTTTGTGTCATGCTCACAGCGCATACTGTGCCCACTTGCCCAGTGGTACCACTCATATCTTGTTTAATAGTAGTGTAAGTGTACATTTAAAAACAAAAAAAAACTTTTTGGACTGTGAAACATCAGTCTGCTTTTTTTTGTCAGGCTCACAGCATATATTGTGCCCACTTGCCCAGTGCCACCACTCATATCTTGTTTAATAGTAGTGTAAGTGTACATTTAAAAAAATAAAACTTTTTGGACTGTGAAACATCAGTCTGCTTTTTTGTGTCAGGCTCACAGCGTATACTGTGCCCACTTGCCCAGTGCCACCACTCATATCCTGTTTAATAGTAGTGTAATTGTACATTTAAAAACAAAAAAAACTTTTTAGACTGTGAAACATCAGTCTGCTTTTTTGTGTCAGGCTCACAACGTATACTGTGCCCACTTGCCCAGTGCCACCACTTATATCTTGTTTAATAGTAGTGAAAGTGTACATTTAAAAAAAAAAAATCGTTTTGGACTGTGAAACATCAGTCTGCTTTTTTGTGTCAGGCTCACAGCGTATACTGTGCCCACTTGCACAGTGGCACCACTCATATCTTGTTTAATAGTAGTGTAAGTGTACATTTAAAACAAAAAAAACTTTTTGGACTGTGAAACATTAGTCTGCTTTTTTGTGTCAGGCTCACAGCGTATACTGTGCCCACTTGCCCAGTGCCACCACTCATATCCTGTTTAATAGTAGTGTAAGTGTACATTTTAAAAAAAAACTTTGTGGACTGTGAAACATCAGTCTGCTTTTTTGTGTCAGACTCACAGCGTATACTGTGCCCACTTGCCCAGTGCCACCACTCATATCTTGTTTAATAGTAGTGTAAGTGTACATTTAAAAACAAAAAAAACTTTTTGATATGTGACACATCAGTCTGCTTTTTTGTGTCAGGCTCACAGCTTATACTGGGCCCACTTGCTGAGTGCCACCACTCATATCTTGTTTAATAGTAGTGTAAGTGTACATTTAAAAAAATAAAAACTTTTTGGACTGTGAAACATCAGTCTGCTTTTTTGTGTCATGCTCACAGCGCATACTGTGCCCACTTGCCCAGTGGTACCACTCATATCTTGTTTAATAGTAGTGTAAGTGTACATTTAAAAACAAAAAAAACTTTTTGGACTGTGAAACATCAGTCTGCTTTTTTTTGTCAGGCTCACAGCATATACTGTGCCCACTTGCCCAGTGCCACCACTCATATCTTGTTTAATAGTAGTGTAAGTGTACATTTAAAAAAATAAAACTTTTTGGACTGTGAAACATCAGTCTGCTTTTTTGTGTCAGGCTCACAGCGTATACTGTGCACACTTGCCCAGTGCCACCACTCATATCCTGTTTAATAGTAGTGTAAGTGTACATTTAAAAACAAAAAAAACTTTTTAGACTGTGAAACATCAGTCTGCTTTTTTGTGTCAGGCTCACAACGTATACTGTGCCCACTTGCCCAGTGCCACCACTCATATCTTGTTTAATAGTAGTGTAAGTGTACATTTAAAAAAAAAAAAAAAACTTTTTGGACTGTGAAACATCAGTCTGCTTTTTTGTGTCAGGCTCACAGCGTATACTGTGCCCACTTGCCCAGTGGCACCACTCATATCTTGTTTAATAGTAGTGTAAGTGTACATTTAAAAAAAAACAAAAAACTTTTTGGACTGTGAGATATCAGTCTGCTTTTTTGTGTCAGGCTCACAGCGTATACTGTGCCCACTTGCCCAGTGCCACCACTCATATCCTGTTTAATAGTAGTGTAAGTGTACATTTAAAAAAAAAAAAAAACTTTTTTAACTGTGAAACATCAGTCTGCTTGTGTAATCTAATTGCAGTTGCATGCCTGCCAGCGTGTGTGCCAGGCTCACAGCATAGACTGTGCCAACTTGCCCAGTGGCACCACTCATATCTTGTTTAATAGTAGTGTAAGTGTACATTTAAATAAAAAAAACTTTTTGGACTGTGAAACATCAGTCTGCTTTTTTGTGTCAGACTCACAGCGTATACTGTGCCCACTTGCCCAGTGGCACCACTCATATCTTGTTTAATAGTAGTGTAAGGGTACATTTAAAAAAACAAAACTTTTTGGACTGTGAAACATCAGTCTGCTTTTTTGTGTCAGGCTCACAGCGTGTACTGTGCCCACTTGCCCAGTGCCACCACTCATATCTTGTTTAATAGTAGTGTAAGTGTACATTTAAAAAAAAAAAAAACTTTTTGGACTGTGAAACATCAGTCTGCTTTTTTGTGTCAGGCTCACAGCATATACTGTGCCCACTTGCCCAGTGCCACCACTCATACCTTGTTTAATAGTAGTGTAAGTGTACATTTAAAAAAAAAAAAAAACTTTTTGGACTGTGAAACATCAGTCTGCTTTTTTGTATCAGGCTCACAGCTTATACTGGGCCCACTTGCCCAGTGCCACCACTCATATCTTGTTTAATAGTAGTGTAAGTGTATATTTAAAAATAAAAAAAAACTTTTTGGACTGTGAAACATTAATCTGCTTTTTTTGTGTCAGGCTCACAGCGTATACTGTGCCCACTTGCACAGTGGCACCACTCATATCTTGTTTAATAGTAGTGTAAGTGTACATTTAAAAAAAAAAAAAAAAATACTTTTTGGACTGTGAAACATCAGTCTGCTTTTTTGTGTCAGTCTCACAGCTTATACTGGGCCCACTTGCCCAGTGCCACCACTCATATCTTGTTTAATAGTAGTGTAAGTGTACATTTAAAAAAAAAAAAACTTTTTGGACTGTGAAACATCAGTCTGCTTTTTTTGTGTCAGGCTCACAGCTTATACTGGGCCCACTTGCCCAGTGCCACCACTCATATCTTGTTTAATAGTAGTGTAAGTGTACATTTAAAACAAAAAAAAACTTTTTGGACTATAAAATATCAGTCTGCTTTTTTGTGTCAGGCTCACAGCGTATACTGTGCCCACTTGCCCAGTGCCACCACTCATATCTTGTTTAATAGTAGTGTAAGTGTACATTTAAAAACAAAAAAAACTTTTTGGACTGTGAAACATCAGTCTGCTTTTTTGTGTCAGGCTCACAGCTTATACTGGGCCCACTTGCCCAGTGCCACCACTCATATCTTGTTTAATAGTAGTGTAAGTGTACATTTAAAAACAAAAAAAACTTTTTGGACTGTGAAACATCAGTCTGCTTTTTTGTGTCAGGCTCATAGCTTATACTGGGCCCACTTGCCCAGTGCCACCACTCATATCTTGTTTAATAGTAGTGTAAGTGTACATTTAAAAAATAAATAAAAAAAAAACTTTTTGGACTGTGAAACATCGGTCTGCTTTTTTGTGTCAGGCTCACAGTGTATACTGTGCCCACTTGCCCAGTGGCACCACTCATATCTTGTTTAATAGTAGTGTAAGTGTACATTTAAAAAAAAAAAAAAAATTTTTGGACTGTGAAAAATCAGTCTGCTTTTTTTGTGTCAGGCTCACAGCGTATACGTTGCCCACTTGCCCAGTGCCACCACTCATATCTTGTTTAATAGTAGTGTAAGTGTACATTTAAAAAAAAAAAAAAAACTTTTTGGACTGTGAAACATCAGTCTGCTTTTTGTGTCAGGCTCACAGCGTATACTGTGCCCACTTGCCCAGTGCCACCACTCATATCTTGTTTAATAGTAGTGTAAGTGTACATTTAAAAACAAAAAAAACTTTTTGGACTGTTAAACATCAGTCTGCTTTTTTGTGTCAGGCTCACAGCGTATACTGTGCCCACTTGCCCAGTGCCACCACTCATATCTTGTTTAATAGTAGTGTAAGTGTACATTTAAAAAAAACAAAACTTTTTGCACTGTGAAACATCAATCTGTTTTTTTGTGTCAGGCTCACAGCGTATACTGTGCCCACTTGCCCAGTGGCACCACTCATATCTTGTTTAATACTAGTGTAAGTGTACATTTAAAAAAAAAAAAAAATTTGGACTGTGAAACATCAGTCTGCTTTTTTGTGTCAGGCTCACAGGGTATACTGTGCCCACTTGCCCAGTGGCACCACTCATATCTTGTTTAATAGTAGTGTAAGGGTACATTTAAAAAAACAAAACTTTTTGGACTGTGAAACATCAGTCTGCTTTTTTGTGTCAGGCTCACAGCGTGTACTGTGCCCACTTGCCCAGTGCCACCACTCATATCTTGTTTAATAGTAGTGTAAGTGTACATTTAAAAACAAAAAAAACTTTTTGGACTGTGAAACATCAGTCTGCTTTTTTGTGTCAGGCTCACAGCATATACTGTGCCCACTTGCACAGTGCCACCACTCATACCTTGTTTAATAGTAGTGTAAGTGTACATTTAAAAAAAACAAAAAACTTTTTGGACTGTGAAACATCAGTCTGCTTTTTTGTGTCAGGCTCACAGCTTATACTGGGCCCACTTGCCCAGTGCCACCACTCATATCTTGTTTAATAGTAGTGTAAGTGTACATTTAAAAATAAAAAAAAACTTTTTGGACTGTGAAACATTAATCTGCTTTTTTTGTGTCAGGCTCACAGCGTATACTGTGCCCACTTGCACAGTGGCACCACTCATATCTTGTTTAATAGTAGTGTAAGTGTACATTAAAAAAAAAAAAAACTTTTTGGACTGTGAAGCATCAGTCTGCTTTTTTGTGTCAGGCTCACAGTGTATACTGTGCCCACTTGCCCAGTGGCACCACTCATATCTTGTTTAATAGTAGTGTAAGTGTACATTTAAAAAAAAAAAAAATACTTTTTGGACTGTGAAACATCAGTCTGCTTTTTTGTGTCAGTCTCACAGCTTATACTGGGCCCACTTGCCCAGTGGCACCACTCATATCTTGTTTAATAGTAGTGTAAGTGTACATTTAAAAAAAAAAAACTTTTTGGACTGTGAAGCATCAGTCTGCTTTTTTGTGTCAGGCTCACAGTGTATACTGTGCCCACTTGCCCAGTGGCACCACTCATATCTTGTTTAATAGTAGTGTAAGTGTACATTTAAAAAAAAAAAAATACTTTTTGGACTGTGAAACATCAGTCTGCTTTTTTGTGTCAGGCTCACAGCTTATACTGGGCCCACTTGCCCAGTGCCACCACTCATATCTTGTTTAATAGTAGTGTAAGTGTACATTTAAAACAAAAAAAAACTTTTTGGACTATAAAATATCAGTCTGCTTTTTTGTGTCAGGCTCACAGCGTATACTGTGCCCACTTGCCCAGTGCCACCACTCATATCTTGTTTAATAGTAGTGTAAGTGTACATTTAAAAACAAAAAAAACTTTTTGGACTGTGAAACATCAGTCTGCTTTTTTGTGTCAGGCTCACAGCTTATACTGGGCCCACTTGCCCAGTGCCACCACTCATATCTTGTTTAATAGTAGTGTAAGTGTACATTTAAAAACAAAAAAAACTTTTTGGACTGTGAAACATCAGTCTGCTTTTTTGTGTCAGGCTCATAGCTTATACTGGGCCCACTTGCCCAGTGCCACCACTCATATCTTGTTTAATAGTAGTGTAAGTGTACATTTAAAAAATAAATAAAAAAAAAACTTTTTGGACTGTGAAACATCGGTCTGCTTTTTTGTGTCAGGCTCACAGTGTATACTGTGCCCACTTGCCCAGTGGCACCACTCATATCTTGTTTAATAGTAGTGTAAGTGTACATTTAAAAAAAAAAAAGTTTTTGGACTGTGAAAAATCAGTCTGCTTTTTTTGTGTCAGGCTCACAGCGTATACGTTGCCCACTTGCCCAGTGCCACCACTCATATCTTGTTTAATAGTAGTGTAAGTGTACATTTAAAAAAAAAAAAAAAACTTTTTGGACTGTGAAACATCAGTCTGCTTTTTGTGTCAGGCTCACAGCGTATACTGTGCCCACTTGCCCAGTGCCACCACTCATATCTTGTTTAATAGTAGTGTAAGTGTACATTTAAAAACAAAAAAAACTTTTTGGACTGTGAAACATCAGTCTGCTTTTTTGTGTCAGGCTCACAGCTTATACTGGGCCCACTTGCACAGTGCCACCACTCATATCTTGTTTAATAGTAGTGTAAGTGTACATTTAAAAAAAAAAAACTTTTTGCACTGTGAAACATCAATCTGTTTTTTTGTGTCAGGCTCACAGCGTATACTGTGCCCACTTGCCCAGTGGCACCACTCATATCTTGTTTAATACTAGTGTAAGTGTACATTTAAAAAAAAAAAAAAATTTGGACTGTGAAACATCAGTCTGCTTTTTTGTGTCAGGCTCACAGGGTATACTGTGCCCACTTGCCCAGTGGCACTACTCATATCTTGTTTAATAGTAGTGTAAGTGTACATTTAAAAAAAAAAAAAAACTTTTTGGACTGTGAAACATGTCTGCTTTTTTGTGTCAGGCTCACAGCGTATACTGTGCCCACTTGCCCAGTGCCACCACTCATATCTTGTTTAATAGTAGTGTAAGTGTACATTTAAAAAAAACAAAACTTTTTGGACTGTGAAACATCAGTCTGCTTTTTTGTGTCAGGCTCACAGCGTATACTGTGCCCACTTGCCCAGTGGCACCACTCATATCTTGTTTAATAGTAGTGTAAGTGTACATTTAAAAAAAAAAAACTTTTTGGACTGTGAAACATCAGTCTGCTTTTTTGTGTCAGGCTCACAGCGTATACAGTGCCCACTTGCCCAGTGCCACCACTCATATCTTGTTTAATAGTAGTGTAAGTGTACATTTAAAAAAAACTAAAACTTTTTGGACTGTGAAACATCAGTCTGCTTTTTTGTGTCAGTCTCACAGCGTATACTGTGCCCACTTGCCCAGTGCCACCACTCATATCTTGTTTAATAGTAGTGTAAGTGTACATTTAAAAAAAAAATGACAGGCAGAGGCAGGCCACCCCGCAGGTGCCGTCGTGGTCGTGGTGCTGTGATTTCCTTTGGCCGTAGAATAATGCCCAGTGTTCAGAGGCCACGTACCATGAACTCGAAAAGTTCTGAGGAGGACATTGTTGACTTTTTAACACAGGACACCCAATCGTCTATAGCTTCCGCTCCGAACCTTGACGCACCACCCTTCTCCAGCTTATCTTCGGGCACCTCTCAAGTTACCACTCGCCCGCCTGCCGCCACCACCAACACTAGCACCACAGCCGCTTCACTTGATCTGTCAGAGGAGTTATTTACACAGCAGTTGGAAGAAATTAGTGATGCGCAACCATCATTGACAGAGGATGTATATAACAGTGATATGTCTCAGTCAGGCAGCATTACAGACATGGACGTACGGTGTGATGATGATGATGTTGTACCCGCTGCTGCTTCCTTTGTTGATTTGTCAGATACAAGTGAAGCGGTTGATGATGATGATGCGTCCGTGGATGTCACGTGGGTGCCCGCTAGAAGAGAAGAAGAACAGAGGGAAAGTTCAGATGGGGAGACAGAGAGGAGGAGGAGACGAGTTGGGAGCAGGGGGAGGTCATCGCAAGGAGCTAGTGGCACAGTCAGACAGCATACATCGGCACCCGGGGTCAGCCAGACAGCACACCAATCAACGCATGCTGTTGCCAACACCAGAATGCCGTCATCGCAGAGCTCAGCAGTGTGGTATTTTTTTTTGTGTGTCTGCCCAGCGTCTGACAGCTGGCTTGTCTGAACTCTTAGCCCGTCAGCTTTTACCATACAAGCTGGTGGAGTCTGAGGCGTTCCAAAAATTTGTAGCTATTGGGACAGCGCAGTGGAAGGTACCCGGCTGAAATTTCTTTGCACAAAAGGCAATCCCCAACCTGTACTCAATTGTGCAAAAGGAAGTAATGGCATGTCTGGCACACAGTGTTGGGGCAAGGGTCCATCTGACCACTGATAGCTGGTCTGCAAAGCATGGTCAGGGCAGGTATATCACCTACACTGCGCATTGGGTAAACCTGCTGATGGCTGCCAAGCATGGAATGCGTGGCTCTGCAGAGGAGTTGGTGACACCGCCACGACTTGCAGGCAGGCCTGCTGCCACCTCCTCTACTCCTCCTACTCCATCCTCTTCCATAACCTACTCGGCTGAGTCCTCTTCTGCTGCTGCGTCTTGCTCCACATCAACGGCACCCCCCCAGCTCCCCAGGTACTATTCCACATCCCGGATACGGCAGTGTCACTCCATCTTGGGGTTGACTTGCCTGAAAGCAGAGAATCACACCGGACCAGCACTCCTGTCCGCCCTGAACGCACAGGTGGATCAGTGGCTGACTCCACACCAACTGGAGATCGGCAAAGTGGTTTCTGACAACGGAAGTAATTTGGTGGCGGCATTGAAATTGGGCAAGTTGACACATGTGCCGTGCATGGCACATGTGTGTAATCTGATCGTACAACGCTTTGTGCATAAGTACCCAGGCTTACAGGACATCCTGAAGCAGGCCAGGAAGGTGTGTGGCCATTTGAGGCGTTCCTACACTGCCATGGGGCACTTTTCAGATATCCAGCGGCGAAACAACATGCCAGTGAGGCGCTTGATTTGCGACAGCCCGACACATTGGAATTCAACACTCCTAATGTTTGACCGCCTGATCCAACCAGAAAAAGCTGTTAATGACTATTTGTATGACCGGGGTGCTAGGACAGCCTCTGCGGTGCTGGGGATTTTTTTGCCACGTTACTGGACGCTCATGCGCAATGCCTGTAGGCTCATGCATCCTTTTGAGGAGGTGACAAACGTAGTCAGTCGCACCGAAGGCACCATCAGCGACATCATACCATTTGTTTTCTTCCTGGAGTGTGCCCTGTGAAGAGTGCTGGATCAGGCCATAGATGAGCGTGAAGAGGAAGAGGAAGAGTTGTGGTCACCATCACCACCAGAAACAGCCTTATCAGCATCGCTTGCTGGACCAGCGGCAACGCTGGAAGAGGATTGTGAGGAAGAGGAGTCAGAGGAGGAATGTGGCTTTGAAAAGGAGGAGGAAGACCAACCACAACAGGCATCCCAGGGTGCTCATTGTCACCTATATGGTACCCATGGTGTTGTACGTGGCTGGGGGGAAGAAGATACCTTCAGTGAGATCACTGAGGACGAGGAACGGGACATGACTAGCTCAGCATCCAACCTTGTGCAAATGGGGTCTTTCATGCTGTCGTGCCTGTTGAGGGACCCTCGTATAAAAAAGCTGAAGGAGAACGACCTGTACTGGGTGTGCATGCTACTAGACCCCCAGTATAAGCATAAAGTGCCTGAAATGTTACCGAATTACCACAAGTCGGAAAGGATGCAGTAGTTCCAAAATAAATTAAAAAGTATGCTTTACACAGCGTATAAGGGTGATGTCACAGCACAATGGGAATCTAACAGGGGAAGAGGTGAAAGTAATCCTCCTCCTCCCACGACCACGCTGGCAAGGACAGGATGCTTTACAGACATGTTGTTGATGGAGGACATGCAGAGCTTTTTCAGTCCTATGCATCGCCACAGCCCTTCGGGGTCCACCCTCAGAGAACGACTCGACCAACAGGTAGCAGACTACCTCGCCTTAAATGCAGTTCTTGACACTCTGAGGAGTGATGAACCCCTTGACTACTGGGTGCGCAGGCTTGACCTGTGGCCTGAGCGATCCCAATTTGCAATAGAACTTCTGGCCTGCCCCGCTTCAAGTGTCCTGTCAGAAAGGACCTTCAGTGCAGCAGGAGGTATTGTCACTGAGAAGAGAAGTCGCCTAGGTCAAAAAAGTCTAGATTACCTCACCTTTATTAAGATGAATGAGGGATGGATCCCGAAGGGACTGACATTGGGCGATACATTCGAGTAAAAAAGGCCTGATGAGATGAGATGCCTTGGGCTAAAAATGGTCCACACGCTGTTGTATTTTATCTTCAAATGCCGGATGACTTGCGTGACTCATCCGCCACCAACTAGGGTTCAAGCCGCAATGTTTTAGGGCACTTTCTGCCTGGGAAACAAACATCAATTTTTCTGGCCGCTGCTACAGCAGAGGCTGCAACAATACCTAATTTTTCAGGCATGTGTACATGCCAAATTTTTCTGGCCTCTGGTGCTGCACTGTGGCTTCAAAAACCAAACCAAAAAAAAGGCACGTAACAGGGATTAAACTGATAGGAATAGTACTACTTAACACACCACTCCTATCTGGTGGCACATTAGATTGCACGCGCAGTGCCCCAAATTTGAAGTAGGAGGACCGACCAAGCATATTTTTCCATCTCCCAGTTCCTAAAATCCATGCCATATACACATCCCCTGGCGCCGCAACTGCCTCTGGGAACCTTACCATGGGTTCCAGAACGCACATCTTGTAATTCTCTGTCTGGGAAATTATCTATCTATCAAATCTATCTATTTATCTATCAAATATATCTATCTATCTATCTATCGTATCTATCAAATCTATCTATTGCATCTATTGATCTATCTATCTATCTAATCTATGTATCTATCTATCAAATCTATCTATCTTGTGGCCGGACTGTTTTGTGACAGCCACTTATGTTTCGGCCAAATGTCTGTCGGCCTAATGTCCGTCTGCCAAATGTCCATTGGCTAAAAGTCCGGCCATGATTGTGCGCGCAGTACCCCAAATTTGAAGTAGGAGGACCGACCAAGCATCTTTTTCCATCTCCCGGTTCCTAAAATCCATGCTATATACACGTCCCCTGATAAGGGACGTAACAGGGATTAAACTGATTAGAATAGTACTACTTAACACACCACTCATATCTGGTGGCACAGTAGATTGCATGCGCAGTGCCCCAAATTTGAAGTAGGAGGACCGACCAAGCATCTTTTTCCATCTCCCGGTTCCTAAAATCCATGCCATATACACGTCCCCTGATAGGGGACGTAACAGGGATAAAACTGATCAGAATAATGCTACTTAACACACCACTCATATCTGGTGGCACAGTAGATTGCACGCGCAGTGCCCCAAATTTGAAGTCGGAGGACCGACCAAGCATCTTTTTCCATCTCCCGGTTCCTAAAATCCATGCCATATACACGTCCCCTGATAGGGGACTAACAAGGATTAAACTGATCAGAATAGTACTACTTAACACACCACTCATATCTGGTGGCACAGTAGATTGCACGCACAGTGCCCCAAATTTAAAGTAGGAAGACCGACCAAGCATCTTTTTCCATCTCCCGGTTCCTAAAATCCATGCCATATACACGTCCCCTGATAGGGGACATAACAGGGATTAAACTGATCAGAATAGTACTACTTAACACACCACTCCTATCTGGTGGCACAGTAGATTGCACGTGCAGTGCCCCAATTTTGAAGTAGGAGTACCGACCAAGCATCTTTTTCGCTCTCCCGGTTCCTAAAATCCATGCCATATACATGTCCCCTGGCGCCGCAACTGCCTCTGGGAACCTTACCATGGGTCACAGACCGCACGTTTTGTAATTCTCTTTCCGGGAAATTATCTATCTATCAAATCTATCTATTTATCTATCAAATCTATCTATCTATCTATTGTATCTATCAAATGTATCTATTGCATCTATTGATCTATCTATCTAATCTATATATCTATCTATCTATCAAATCTATCTATCTCGTGGCCGGACTGTTTTGTGACAGCCACTTGTGTTTCGGCCAGATGTCCGTTGGCTAAAAGTCCGGCCACGATTGCACGCGCAGTGCCCCAAATTTGAAGTAGGAGGACCGACCAAGCATCTTTTTCCATCTCCCGGTTCCTAAATTCCATGCCATATACACGTCCCCTGATAGGGGACGTAACAGGGATTAAACTGATCAGAATAGTACTACTTAACACACCACTCATATCTGGTGGCACAGTAGATTGCATGTGCAGTGCCCCAAATTTGAAGTAGGAGGACCGACCAAGCATCTTTTTCCATCTCCCGGTTCCTAAAATCCATGCCATATACACGTCCCCTGATAGGGGACGTAACAGGGATTAAACTGATCAGAATAGTACTACTTAACACACCACTCATATCTGGTGGCACAGTAGATTGCACGCGCAGTGCCCCAATTTTGAAGTAGGAGGACCGACCAAGCATCTTTTTCCATCTCCCGGTTCCTAAAATCCATGCCATATACACGTCCCCTGATAGGGGACGTAACAGGGATTAAACTGATCAGAATAGTACTACTTAACACACCACTCATATCTGGTGGCACAGTAGATTGCACGCGCAGTGCCCCAAATTTGAAGTAGGAGGACTGACCAAGCATCTTTTTCCATCTCCCGGTTCCTAAAATCCATGCCATATACACGTCCCCTGGCGCCGCAACTGCCTCTGGGAACCTTACCATGGGTCCCAGACCGCACATCTTGTAATTCTCTGTCTGGGAACTTATCTATCTATCTATCTATCTATTGTATCTATCAAATGTATCTATTGCATCTATTGATCCTTCTATCTAATCTATGTATCTATCTATCTATCTATCAAATCTATCTATCTCGTGGCCGGACTGTTTTGTGACAGCCACTTGTGTTTCGGCCAAATGTCCGTCGGCCAAATGTCCGTCTGCCAAATGTCCTTCGGCTAAAAGTCCGGCCACGATTGCACGTGCAGTGCCCCTAATTTGAAGTAGGAGGACCGACCAAGCATCTTTTTCCATCTCCCGGTTCCTAAAATCCATGCCATATACACGTCCCCTGATAGGGGCGTAACAGGGATTAAACTGATAAGAATAGAACTACTTAACACACCTTATAATAATGCAGAGAGAGGCAACGCAGAGAGAGGAGTCTGAAGAAGAGGAGTCAGAGGAAGAAGGTGGCTTTGAGGAGGTGGAAGACCAAACACAGCAGGCATCCCAGGGGGCTTGTTGTCACCTTTCGGGGACCCTTGGTGTTGTACGTGGCTGGGTGGAGGAAGAGACCTTCAATGACATCAGTGAGGACAAGGAACGGGACATGGCTAGCTTGGTATCCAACCTTGTACAAATGGGGAGTTTGCGGTTGTGCAAATGGACTGTTTGTGGTTGTTTGCGGTGCGTTAAACGGGGAGTTTGGTCTGTCACTGTGAAGCGGTCGTAACCCTTACACTACCTGATTGATACAACATCATACCTGATGTTTTAAAGCACGCTATTCCAAACAATTTAGGAATGTTAGGTGATTTATGCCCTTTATGAATTAAAACCAGACTCTGCATCAACTATGTAATTTTCTGTGGGAGTTTTGCCATGGATCCCCCTCCGCATGCCATAGTCCAGGTGTTAGTACCCTTGAAACAACTTTTCCATCACTATTGTGGCCATAAAGAGTCCCTGTGGGTTTTAAAATTTGCCTGCCTATTGAAGTCAATGGCGGTTCGCCGGTTCGCCTGTTCGCAAACTTTTGTGGAAGTTCGCATTTGCCATTCACGAACCCAATTTTTTAGGTTCACGACATCACTACAGATGACTAATAACCTTCTGAAGGTCTCACAGTTGCTCAAAATACCCATGACTTGAGCAAACAACAGAAAGAAAACTGGAAGTTCGCCCGTTCGCAAACATTTGTGGAAGTTCGCGTTCGCCGTTCGCAAACGGAAAATTTTAAGTTTGCGACATCACTAGTGACACTGTGCCCTGGCAGGCAGGCACTGAAACGCACACGTGTGAAGGAAACTGACTGCTATTATTTAACACAGTCAAAAAAGTGTTGTTTTTTTTAAATCTACACTACTGTTACACCAGATATGAGTTGCACTGGTGTGACACTGTGCCCTGGCAGGCAGGCACTGAAACGCACACGTGTGAAGGAAACTGACTGCTATTATTTAACACAGTCAAAAAAGTGTTGTTGTTTTTTTTAATCTACACTTCTGTTACACCAGATATGAGTTGCACTGGGGTGACACTGTGCCCTGGCAGGCAGGCACTGACACGCACACGTGTGAAGGAAACTGACTGCTATTATTTAACACAGTCAAAAAAGTGTTGTTTTTTTTAAATGTACACTACTGTTACACCAGATATGAGTTGCACTGGGGTGACATTGTGCCCTGGCAGGCAGGCACTGAAACGCACACGTGTGAAGGAAACTGACTGCTATTATTTAACACAGTCAAAAAAGTGTTGTTTTTTTAAATCTACACTACTGTTACACCAGATATGAGTTGCACTGGGGTGACACTGTGCCCTGGCAGACAGGCACTGAAACGCACACGTGTGAAGGAAACTGACTGCTGTTATTTAACACAGTCAAAAAAGTGTTGTTTTTTTAAATCTACACTACTGTTACACCAGATATGAGTGGTGGCACTGGGCAAGTGGGCACAGTATACGCTGTGAGTCTGACACACACGCTGGCAGGCAGGCAACTGCAATTAGATTACACAGGGAAAAAAAAAAAAGCAGACTGATGTTCTAGCCCTAAAAAGGGCTTTTTGGGGTGCTGTCCTTACAGCAGAGATCAGATGAGTCCTTCAGGACTGTAGTGGACACTGAATACACTAGCCTAGCTATCGATTTCCCTATAAAATCAGCAGCAGCTACACTGTCCCTCCTCTCACTAACAATGCAGCTTCCGAATTAATCTAAAATGGATGCTGTCCAGGAGGTAGGAGGGTCTGGGAGGGAGGGTCTGCTGCTGATTGGCTGGAATGTGTCTGCTGACTGTGAGGTACAGGGTCAAATTATTACTCAATGATGACGAATAGGGGGCGGATCGAACATCGCATATGTTCGCCCGCTGTGGCGAACGTGAACATGCTATGTTCGCCGGGAACTATTCGCCGGCGAACTATTCGCGACATCACTAGTTGGCACCCTTTGCAGTTAAGCACATGAAAAAAATATTTATGTAATATTCATTTTTTAATAAAGGTTTTAACTATGTATTTACTGTAAATATTTCACATCCCTATGTTCTGCACATAGCAAATTATGTTCTAAGTATTTATAAATAGAATTCCTAGTTATAGCTATATACTGTATTTTTATACCTTTATATAATCATCTATATACAGGGAGTGCAGATTTATTAGGCAAATGAGTATTTTGACCATATCATCCTCTTTATGCATGTTGTCTTACTCCAAGCTGTATAGGCTCGAAAGCCTACTACCAATTAAGCATATTAGGTGATGTGCATCTCTGTAATGAGAAGGGGTGTGGTCTAATGACATCAACACCCTATATCGGGTGTGCATAATTATTAGGCAACTTCCTTTCCTTTGGCAAAATGGGTCAAAAGAAGGACTTGACAGGCTCAGAAAAGTCAAAAATAGTGAGATATCTTGCAGAGGGATGCAGCACTCTTAAAATTGCAAAGCTTCTGAAGCGTGATCATCGAACAATCAAGCGTTTCATTCAAAATAGTCAACAGGGTCGCAAGAAGCGTGTGGGAAAACCAAGGCGTAAAATAACTGCCAATGAACTGAGAAAAGTCAAGCGTGCAGCTGCCAAGATGCCACTTGCCACCAGTTTGGCCATATTTCAGAGCTGCAACATCACTGGAGTGCCCAAAAGCACAAGGTGTGCAATACTCAGAGACATGGCCAAGGTAAGAAAGGCTGAAAGACGACCACTAAACAAGACACACAAGCTGAAACGTCAAGACTGGGCCAAGAAACATCTCAAGACTGATTTTTCTAAGGTTTTATGGACTGATGAAATGAGAGTGAGTCTTGATGGGCCAGATGGTTTAGCCCGTGGCTGGATTGGTAAAGGGCAGAGAGCTCCAGTCCGACTCAGACGCCAGCAAGGTGGAGGTGGAGTACTGGTTTGGGCTGGTATCATCAAAGATGAGCTTGTGGGGCCTTTTCGGGTTGAGGATGGAGTCAAGCTCAACTCCCAGTCCTACTGCCAGTTTCTGGAAGACACCTTCTTCAAGCAGTGGTACAGGAAGAAGTCTGCATCCTTCAAGAAAAACATGATTTTCATGCAGGACAATGCTCCATCACACGCGTCCAAGTACTCCACAGCGTGGCTGGCAAGAAAGGGTATAAAAGAAGAAAATCTAATGACATGGCCTCCTTGTTCACTTGATCTGAACCCCATTGAGAACCTGTGGTCCATCATCAAATGTGAGATTTAAAAGGAGGGAAAAAAGTACACCTCTCTGAACAGTGTCTGGGAGGCTGTGGTTGCTGCTGCACGCAATGTTGATGGTGAACAGATCAAAACACTGACAGAATCCATGGATGGTAAGCTTTTGAGTGTCCTTGCAAAGAAAGGTGGCTATATTGGTCACTGATTTGTTTTTGTTTTGTTTTTGAATGTCAGAAATGTATATTTGTGAATGTTGAGATGTTATATTGGTTTCACTGGTAAAAATAAATAATTGAAATGGGTATATATTTGTTTTTTGTTAAGTTGCCTAATAATTATGCACAGTAATAGTCACCTGCACACACAGATATCCCCCTAAAATAGCTAAAACTAAAATCAAACTAAAAACTACTTCCAAAAATATTCAGCTTTGATATTAATTAGTTTTTTGGGTTCATTGAGAACATGGTTGTTGTTCAATAATAAAATTAATCCTCAAAAATACAACTTGCCTAATAATTCTGCACTTCCTGTATGTAGGTATAAATATACTGTATATTGTACCAAAAAAACATCATTTATATATAGAAATATGTATTTATGAATAAATAGAATATATTCGTTTATGTGAAGAACAATGGAATTTGAAATATTCATATGTTCATGTTGGTTTAGGGCACTTGAGAATATGCGTTCTGGTTTGCATGTGAGTTGGGTGTTAGGCTACTTTCCACTTTTTTCTCTTCATTAACTTCTAAGGGGGAATACGTGAACGTGCATGCAATATTCTAAGTTTGGCTTTTTGCATTTGTCGGGTTAGCATGCGAACAAAAACATTTTACTTTCAACTCATAATTTGAGCGTAAGCCGATGCATTCAAAAAGCTTATTTCTACTGCAGTTAATACTCAATGGTGTAGATTTAACAACTGTAGCTGTAGCATCACTAAAGGCCGACAGCATATGCTGGCGGCATTTAACATTGCACAGCCATTTCTGGTGAAATATTTGTGCAATGCCGCCACCTGCACATTCGCAGACAATCGGCCGCTAGCAGTGTGTGTCGATCATCACGATCGTATCCGATCTTGCGATCGCTGCTTCTTAACTTTTGTTTCCGGTGAGTCTGAAGGCTTGCGCGGAAACAGCTGCTTCCGCAGCATGATAAATATACCGCTATGTCTGCGAGATTTATTTTACAATAGAAAAACAATGTACAGTTTAAAAAAAAAAATGTGTACAATTACTTTAAAATTACATTACACATTAAAGGAACATTAAACCTCAAGTTTTTATTTTGCAATTCAGACAGAGCATGCAGTTTTAAACTTTTTCCATTTTTATCAAATTTGATAATAGACCTAAACTCAAAACTTTTTTAAAAATTGTACGCTCAAATTTGGGGTTTTATATAACTGTAAATATAACTTTTATTATGTCCTTTAAATAGCAATTTTACTGCAAAAATACAAATTTTAATGTGTAAAATCAATTTGATTCTTATTGTATACTTTAACAATTTAAGTGCACATGAAACGGAATTTAAGAAGCAGCGGTCCTGGTGGGATGATTGACGGCCATTGCTAGCGGGGGGGCAGCTACACTACGGAAAAAAATGGTTAGGAGGTAAAGGGATTATACTACCCTGCAGAAAATATATATATATAAATAAATAAATAATAAGGTGAGAGGCTAGGATTTGTCAGGTGGGAGGCTGATCTCTACACTAAAGCTAAAATTAACCCTACAAGCTACCTAATTAACCCCTTCACTGCTGGGCATAAAACAAGTGTGGGGCGCAGCAGCATTTAGCGGCCTTCTAATTACCAAAAAGCAACGCCAAAGCCATATATGTCTGCTATTTCTGAACAAAGGGGATCCCAGAGAAGCATTTACAACCATGTGTGCCATAATTGCACAAGCTGTTTGTAAATGATTTCAGTGAGAAACCTAAAGTTTGTGAAAAAGTTAACATTTTTTTTTTTATTTGATTGCATTTAGCGGTGAAATGGTGGCAAGAAATATACCAAAATGGGCCTAGATCAATACTTTGGGTTGTCTACTAAAAAAATATATACATGTGAAGGGTTATTCAGGTATTCCTAACAGATATCAGTGTTACGATGTAACTATTGCTAATTTTGGGGAAAAAATGGTTTGGAAATAGCAAAAGTGTTACTTGTACTTATTGCCCTATAACTTGCAAAAAAAGCAAAGAACATGTAAACATTGGGTATTTCGAAACTAAGGACAAAATAACAGATTTTTGGGGTCAAAGTTAGAAAAAGTGTGTTTTTTTCCATTTTTTCGTCATATTTTATTAAAAAAAAATAGTAAATTATAATAAATTATAAGATATGATGAAAATAATGGTATCTTTAGAACGTCCATTTAATGGTGAGAAAAACGGTATATAATATGTGTGGGTACAGTAAATGAGTAAGAGGAAAATTACAGCTAAACACAAACACCACAGAAATGTAAAAACAGCCCTGGTCACTAAGGGGTTAAAGTGACACTAAAGTCAAACAAAGTTTATTTATTCAGATAAAAAACTTTCTAATATACTCCAATTATCAAAACATATGATACACATTCTTTTTATACGTTCACTTTCTGAGCTGCAGATTATTTCTGTATATGTATCTTGTGATATGATGGCTGTCACATGGCAGAGGGGGAGGGACAATTAGAATAATTTTGCCAGAAAATATTCTATTGGTCATTTTAATCTCAAAGTAAGTGCTATTGCATTTTATTTTTATTATGCATTTGTCAATAATTCCACTGTTTTTAGTGTTGTTTTAAGGCACACACCCAGAGGCGTAACTAGAAGCCGCAGGGCCCAGGTGCAAGAATCTAAGAAGGGCCCCCAACCCCCCCCCCCCACCCCAAAAAAAAAAGTGAATTTGATACATATCTTTTTTTTTTTTTTTAAATTTAACACAGAAATAAAAAAAGTGAATCAGATTACATGTCTGCAAAAGGAGGTACCCTGTGCCCACAGTCTGTGAGATGTTCTGATCCCCTATTACTGTATATAGTGACACTGTTTAACCCACCAGTACTGTATATAGTGAGTCAGTGACACCGTCTGTAATCTGCCGGTGAGATGGCTGGCCTGACCCTACCCGCCCCAGTACTTTATAAAGTGACCACAGTAGTCTGTGACATGGTCCAGCCCCCCGTACTGTATATAGTGGTACTGTATAGACTGACACTGTTTACCCCCTGCCCCCCCCATGCTGTAGTAACAAGGTCTGTAATTTGCTGGTTCTACAAACATACACACACACATACATGTATAAATACACACACAGTCACATACACACATACATACACACACAAACACCAATGGGTAAAACAGAAACACTAACCCCTGTAGTCAGAGACACTAGTGTAGCATCATGTCACACTCACATGATATCAGTGCAGTACATTTTTTTTTTAGCTGGGCCCCTATTCTTGGGGGCCCAGTCGCAATTGCGACCTCTGCACCCCCTCTAGTTTCAGCCCTGCACACACCCCTCACAGAATCCTCTTGATTACACTTATCTTATTATCCTCTTTGCTATAGCTATTAGCAACAGATATAAATAAGTTGTTGCACTGAAATAAGGATTCACAATGTTGCAGGGTTAGTTTACAAATAGAAAACAGCAGTATTCAAGAGTATTTCATAAGGTTAGACGGGTGTGTACAGACTATTTAAAGATAAGTGAGAGTTTTTGGTACATTCTACCTTTTCAACATGGATGTAGCTCAGAATAATAATTATATAACAGGAGAGATTTGTGTCCCTTTAAAGGACAATTGAATACAGTAGAATTGCATATCCAACAAGTTCATAATAAAAAGACATTGCAATAGCACCTAGCTCAGAATTTAAAATGAGCAGTAGATTTTTTTTCTGACAATTTTCAAATTGTCAGCCTGATGTGTCATATGACAGTCATCAGCCAATCATAGGCTTAAAGTACAGATTGTGAGCTGTTGCACATGCTCAGTAGTAGTTTGAATCTCAGAAAGTGTGCATAAAAAACACTGTGCACAGTTTGATAATAGAAGTCAATTGTAAACCTATTGAAATTGCATGCTCTGTATAAATCATGAAAGTTTAATTTTAACTGTAGTGTCCCTTTAAATTTAGTTTTCCTTCTCACTGAAGTTTTAGAGCTGTTTTTTTTATTTTCCCTGAATCTTTATTTAGTTTGTTTGGGTGATAAGATTGTCAGTCTTGTAAACTAGAAATGAATTGTTTTTGTAAAGTCTGTTGTTTGGCAATGTAATTAAGAAGGCCTCATTAGTCAAACAGATAAGCATAAGTAGCTGATATGCTTGATTTACACAGATCCTAGGGAAGCAATATTAAATTAAATTTCTACAGGATGCTAATAAAATTGGAAAATGTATTGTCTGAGTCAATTTAAAGTGGCAGTATCATGTTTAACCAATTGACTCCCGTAGGCTGCTTGGATGTCTAGATATTCAATATTTCATTCCTCTCTGGCCCATAATGAGTTAAACCATTATACAATGAGCTAAAAAATATTATCAGTTAATACAGGTACAAGTGTCAAAGCTACAATTCTAATTATTAATGGGACAGTCAACCATAGAATTGTTATTGTTTTAAAATATAGATAATCCCTTTATTACCCATTCCCCAGTTTTGCATAACCAACACAGTTATATTAATGTACTTTTTACCTTTGTGATTACCTTGTATCTAGGAACCTTCTTCCAGCCCCCCCCCCCCCGATCACATGACTGTGACTGTTTAGTATCTATTGTCTTGCATTTAGCATTGTGTTGTGCTAGATCTTAAATAACCCCCTGTGTCTGAACACAGTGTTATCTATATGGCCCACGTGTACTTTCTGTCTCTTTGTGTTGAAAAGAGATTTAAAAAGAATGTGATAAGAGGCAGCCCTCAAAGGCTTAGAAATTAGCATATGAGCCTACCTATGTTTAGTTTAAACTAAGAATACCAAGAGAAAAAAGCAAATTTGATGATAAAAGTAAATTGGAAAGTCAATTAAAATTAAAAGTCCTATCTGAATAATGAAAGTTTAATTTATACTTGACTGTCCCTTTAACTTTATTTTTTTTTTTAAAGTAAATAGGAGCTAGCTGCACACATCTGGGGCTAGATTACAAGTGGAGTGCAAATTAGTGCACCCTCTCGTGCATTAACCTCACTAGAAGTAAGCATTTACAGGCCCATTTATCAAAGGGCTTGCGGACCTGATCCGACACGCTCTCCGCATTTAACATTGCACCAGCAGCTCACAAGAGCTGCTGGTGCAACGCTGCCCCCTGCTGACTCGCGGCCAATCGGCCGCCAGCAGGGAGCTGTCAATCAACCCGATCGTATTCGATCGGGTTGATGTCCGGCGATTCCTGTCCGCCTGTTCAGAGCAGGCGGACAGGGTTATGGAGCAGCGGTCTTTAGACCGCTGCTTCATAACTTGTGTTTCTGGCGAGTCTGAAGACTCGCCAGAAACACGGCCCTTCAAGCTCCGTACGGAGCTTGATAAATGGGCCTGATAGTGCGTGTCAGCTAGAGCGCATATTACAAGTTAAATGTACAAGTTTAATGGAGCGTGAACAGTGGAGAAAAAAACTAACACACATACTCGATCTTGTTTAATCAAGTACGCTAACCCGACAAAAAATATAAATAAATCACATTACAGTATTTTTCACATAGTAGAATATGATCTATTTATTCTTAAATGCATATTTATATATATATATCTGATGGGTTCTTTTTGGTCTTATATATACAGTACTGTACAAAAGTCTTAGGCCACCATTAGATTGGTTGTTTTAGAAAAAAAATGAATGACCATCCATATTTATTTTTCAGTCTATTTATTAAAGGGACAGTATACACTAATTTTCATATAACTGCATGTAATAGACACCACTATACAGAATATGTACAGATACTGATATAAATATACAGTATACACTGATTGTCATATAACTGCATGTAATAGACACTATTATACAGAATATGTACAGATACTGATATAAATATACAGTATACACTAATTGTCATATAACTGCATGTAATAGACACTACTATACAGAATATGTACAGATACTGATATAAATATACAGTATACACTAATTGTCATATAACTGGATGTAATAGACACTACTATACAGAATATGTACAGATACTGATATAAATATACATGATGCACTAATTGTCATATAACTGCATGTAATAGACACTACTATACAGAATATGTACAGATACTGATATAAATATATAGTATACACTAATTGTCATATAACTGCATGTAATAGACACTACTATACAGAATATGTACAGCTACTGATATAAATATACAGTATACACTAATTGTCATATAACTGGATGTAATAGACACTACTATACAGAATATGTACAGATACTGATATAAATATACATGATGCACTAATTGTCATATAACTGCATGTAATAGACACTACTATACAGAATATGTACAGATACTGATATAAATATACAGTATACACTAATTGTCATATAACTGCATGTAATAGACACTACTATACAGAATATGTACAGCTACTGATATAAATATACAGTATACACTAGTTGTCATATAACTGGATGTAATAGACACTACTATACAGAATAGGTACAGATACTGATATAAATATACATGATGCACTAATTGTCATATAACTGCATGTAATAGACACTACTATACAGAATATGTACAGATACTGATATAAATATACAGTATATACTAATTGTCATATAACTGCATGTAATAGACACTACTATACAGAATATGTACAGATACTGATATAAATATACAGTATACACTAATTTTCATATAACTGCATGTAATAGACACTACTATACAGAATATGTACAGATACTGATATAAATATACAGTATACACTAATTGTCATATAACTGCATGTAATAGACACTACTATACAGAATATGTACAGATACTGATATAAATATACAGTATACACTAATTGTCATATAACTGCATGTAATAGACACTACTATACAGAATATGTACTGATACTGATATAAATATACAGTATACACTAATTGTCATATAACTGCATGTAATAGACACTACTATACAGAATATGTACTGATACTGATATAAATATACAGTATACACTAATTGTCATATAACTGCATGTAATAGACACTACTATACAGAATATGTACAGATACTGATATAAATATACAGTATACACTAATTGTCATATAACTGCATGTAATAGACACTACTATACAGAATAGGTACAGATACTGATATAAATATACAGTATACACTAATTGTCATATAACTGCATGTAATAGACACTACTATACAGAATATGTACTGATACTGATATAAATATACAGTATACACTAATTGTCATATAACTGTATGTAACAGACACTACTATACAGAATATGTACTGATACTGATATAAATATACAGTATACACTAATTGTCATATAACTGCATGTAATAGACACTACTATACAGAATATGTACAGATACTGATATAAATATACAGTATACACTAATTGTCATATAACTGGATGTAATAGACACTACTATACAGAATATGTACAGATACTGATATAAATATACATGATGCACTAATTGTCATATAACTGCATGTAATAGACACTACTATACAGAATATGTACAGATACTGATATAAATATACAGTATACACTAATTGTCATATAACTGCATGTAATAGACACTACTATACAGAATATGTACAGATACTGATATAAATATACAGTATACACTAATTGTCATATAACTGCATGTAATAGACACTACTATACAGAATATGTACAGCTACTGATATAAATATACAGTATACACTAGTTGTCATATAACTGGATGTAATAGACACTACTGTACAGAATATGTACAGATACTGATATAAATATACAGTATACACTAATTGTCATATAACTGCATGTAATAGACACTACTATACAGAATATGTACAGATACTAATATAAATATACAGTATACACTAATTGTCATATAACTGCATGTAATAGACACTACTATACAGAATATGTACAGATACTGATATAAATATACAGTATACACTAATTGTCATATAACTGCATGTAATAGACACTACTATACAGAATATGTACAGATACTGATATAAATATACAGTATACACTAATTGTCATATAACTGCATGTAATAGACACTACTATACAGAATATGTACAGATACTGATATAAATATACAGTATACACTAATTGTCATATAACTGCATGTAATAGACACTACTATACAGAATATGTACAGATACTGATATAAATATACAGTATACACTAATTGTCATATAACTGCATGTAATAGACACTACTATACAGAATATGTACAGATACTGATATAAATATACAGTATACACTAATTGTCATATAACTGCATGTAATAGACACTACTATACAGAATATGTACAGATACTGATATAAATATACAGTATACACTAATTGTCATATAACTGCATGTAATAGACACTACTATACAGAATATGTACAGATACTGATATAAATATACAGTATACACTAATTGTCATATAACTGCATGTAATAGACACTACTATACAGAATATGTACAGATACTGATATAAATATACAGTATACACTAATTGTCATATAACTGCATGTAATAGACACTACTATACAGAATATGTACAGATACTGATATAAATATACAGTATACACTAATTGTCATATAACTGCATGTAATAGACACTACTATACAGAATATGTACAGATACTGATATAAATATACAGTATACACTAATTGTCATATAACTGCATGTAATAGACACTACTATACAGAATATGTACAGATACTGATATAAATATACAGTATACACTAATTGTCATATAACTGCATGTAATAGACACTACTATACAGAATATGTACTGATACTGATATAAATATACAGTATACACTAATTGTCATATAACTGCATGTAATAGACACTACTATACAGAATATGTACAGATACTGATATAAATATACAGTATACACTAATTGTCATATAACTGCATGTAATAGACACTACTATACAGAATATGTACAGATACTGATATAAATATACAGTATACACTAATTGTCATATAACTGCATGTAATAGACACTACTATACAGAATATGTACAGATACTGATATAAATATACAGTATACACTAATTGTCATATAACTGCATGTAATAGACACTACTATACAGAATATGTACAGATACTGATATAAATATACAGTATACACTAATTGTCATATAACTGCATGTAATAGACACTACTATACAGAATATGTACAGATACTGATATAAATATACAGTATACACTAATTGTCATATAACTGCATGTAATAGACACTACTATACAGAATATGTACAGATACTGATATAAATATACAGTATACACTAATTGTCATATAACTGCATGTAATAGACACTACTATACAGAATATGTACAGATACTGATATAAATATACAGTATACACTAATTGTCATATAACTGTATGTAATAGACACTACTATACAGAATATGTACAGATACTGATATAAATATACAGTATACACTAATTGTCATATAACTGCATGTAATAGACACTACTATACAGAATATGTACAGATACTGATATAAATATACAGTATACACTAATTGTCATATAACTGCATGTAATAGACACTACTATACAGAATATGTACAGATACTGATATAAATATACAGTATACACTAATTGTCATATAACTGCATGTAACAGACACTACTATACAGAATATGTACAGATACTGATATAAATATACAGTATACACTAATTGTCATATAACTGCATGTAATAGACACTACTATACAGAATATGTACAGATACTGATATAAATATACAGTATACACTAATTGTCATATAACTGCATGTAATAGACACTACTATACAGAATATGTACAGATACTGATATAAATATACAGTATACACTAATTGTCATATAACTGCATGTAATAGACACTACTATACAGAATATGTACAGATACTGATATAAATATACAGTATACACTAATTGTCATATAACTGCATGTAATAGACACTACTATACAGAATATGTACAGATACTGATATAAATATACAGTATACACTAATTGTCATATAACTGCATGTAATAGACACTACTATACAGAATATGTACAGATACTGATATAAATATACAGTATACACTAATTGACATATAACTGCATGTAATAGACACTACTATACAGAATATGTACAGATACTGATATAAATATACAGTATACACTAATTGTCATATAACTGCATGTAACAGACACTACTATACAGAATATGTACAGATACTGATATAAATATACAGTATACACTAATTGTCATATAACTGCATGTAACAGACACTACTATACAGAATATGTACAGATACTGATATAAATATACAGTATACACTAATTGTCATATAACTGCATGTAACAGACACTACTATACAGAATATGTACAGATACTGATATAAATATACAGTATACACTAATTGTCATATAACTGCATGTAATAGACACTACTATACAGAATATGTACAGATACTGATATAAATATACAGTATACACTAATTGTCATATAACTGCATGTAATAGACACTACTATACAGAATATGTACAGATACTGATATAAATATACAGTATACACTAATTGTCATATAACTGCATGTAATAGACACTACTATACAGAATATGTACAGATACTGATATAAATATACAGTATACACTAATTGTCATATAACTGCATGTAATAGACACTACTATACAGAATATGTACAGATACTGATATAAATATACAGTATACACTAATTGTCATATAACTGCATGTAATAGACACTACTATACAGAATATGTACAGATACTGATATAAATATACAGTATACACTAATTGTCATATAACTGCATGTAATAGACACTACTATACGGAATATGTACAGATACTGATATAAATATACAGTATACACTAATTGTCATATAACTGCATGTAATAGACACTACTATACAGAATATGTACAGATACTGATATAAATATACAGTATACACTAATTGTCATATAACTGCATGTAATAGACACTACTATACAGAATATGTACAGATACTGATATAAATATACAGTATACACTAATTGTCATATAACTGCATGTAATAGACACTACTATACAGAATATGTACAGATACTGATATAAATATACAGTATACACTAATTGTCATATAACTGCATGTAATAGACACTACTATACAGAATGTGTACAGATACTGATATAAATATACAGTATACACTAATTGTCATATAACTGCATGTAATAGACACTACTATACAGAATATGTACAGATACTGATATAAATATACAGTATACACTAATTGTCATATAACTGCATGTAATAGACACTACTATACAGAATATGTACAGATACTGATATAAATATACAGTATACACTAATTGTCATATAACTGCATGTAATAGACACTACTATACAGAATATGTACAGATACTGATATAAATATACAGTATACACTAATTGTCATATAACTGCATGTAACAGACACTACTATACAGAATATGTACAGATACTGATATAAATATACAGTATACACTAATTGTCATATAACTGCATGTAATAGACACTACTATACAGAATATGTACAGATACTGATATAAATATACAGTATACACTAATTGTCATATAACTGCATGTAATAGACACTACTATACAGAATATGTACAGATACTGATATAAATATACAGTATACACTAATTGTCATATAACTGCATGTAATAGACACTACTATACAGAATATGTACAGATACTGATATAAATATACAGTATACACTAATTGTCATATAACTGCATGTAATAGACACTACTATACAGAATATGTACAGATACTGATATAAATATACAGTATACACTAATTGTCATATAACTGCATGTAACAGACACTACTATACAGAATATGTACAGATACTGATATAAATATACAGTATACACTAATTGTCATATAACTGCATGTAATAGACACTACTATACAGAATATGTACAGATACTGATATAAATATACAGTATACACTAATTGTCATATAACTGCATGTAACAGACACTACTATACAGAATATGTACAGATACTGATATAAATATACAGTATGCACTAATTGTCATATAACTGCATGTAACAGACACTACTATACAGAATATGTACAGATACTGATATAAATATACAGTATACACTAATTGTCATATAACTGCATGTAATAGACACTACTATACAGAATATGTACAGATACTGATATAAATATACAGTATGCACTAATTGTCATATAATTGCATGTAATAGACACTACTATACAGAATATGTACAGATACTGATATAAATATACAGTATGCACTAATTGTCATATAACTGCATGTAATAGACACTACTATACAGAATATGTACAGATACTGATATAAATATACAGTATACACTAATTGTCATATAACTGCATGTAATAGACACTACTATACAGAATATGTACAGATACTGATATAAATATACAGTATACACTAATTGTCATATAACTGCATGTAATAGACACTACTATACAGAATATGTACAGATACTGATATAAATATACAGTATACACTAATTGTCATATAACTGCATGTAATAGACACTACTATACAGAATATGTACAGATACTGATATAAATATACAGTATACACTAATTGTCATATAACTGCATGTAATAGACACTACTATACAGAATATGTACAGATACTGATATAAATATACAGTATACACTAATTGTCATATAACTGCATGTAATAGACACTACTATACAGAATATGTACAGATACTGATATAAATATACAGTATACACTAATTGTCATATAACTGCATGTAACAGACACTACTATACAGAATATGTACAGATACTGATATAAATATACAGTATACACTAATTGTCATATAACTGCATGTAATAGACACTACTATACAGAATATGTACAGATACTGATATAAATATACAGTATACACTAATTGTCATATAACTGCATGTAATAGACACTACTATACAGAATATGTACAGATACTGATATAAATATACAGTATACACTAATTGTCATATAACTGCATGTAATAGACACTACTATACAGAATATGTACAGATACTGATATAAATATACAGTATACACTAATTGTCATATAACTGCATGTAATAGACACTACTATACAGAATATGTACAGATACTGATATAAATATACAGTATACACTAATTGTCATATAACTGCATGTAATAGACACTACTATACAGAATATGTACAGATACTGATATAAATATACAGTATACACTAATTGTCATATAACTGCATGTAATAGACACTACTATACAGAATATGTACAGATACTGATATAAATATACAGTATACACTAATTGTCATATAACTGCATGTAATAGACACTACTATACAGAATATGTACAGATACTGATATAAATATACAGTATACACTAATTGTCATATAACTGCATGTAATAGACACTACTATACAGAATATGTACAGATACTGATATAAATATACAGTATACACTAATTGTCATATAACTGCATGTAATAGACACTACTATACAGAATATGTACAGATACTGATATAAATATACAGTATACACTAATTGTCATATAACTGCATGTAATAGACACTACTATACAGAATATGTACAGATACTGATATAAATATACAGTATACACTAATTGTCATATAACTGCATGTAATAGACACTACTATACAGAATATGTACAGATACTGATATAAATATACAGTATACACTAATTGTCATATAACTGCATGTAATAGACACTACTATACAGAATATGTACAGATACTGATATAAATATACAGTATACACTAATTGTCATATAACTGCATGTAATAGACACTACTATACAGAATATGTACAGATACTGATATAAATATACAGTATACACTAATTGTCATATAACTGCATGTAATAGACACTACTATACAGAATATGTACAGATACTGATATAAATATACAGTATACACTAATTGTCATATAACTGCATGTAATAGACACTACTATACAGAATATGTACAGATACTGATATAAATATACAGTATACACTAATTGTCATATAACTGCATGTAATAGACACTACTATACAGAATATGTACAGATACTGATATAAATATACAGTATACACTAATTGTCATATAACTGCATGTAACAGACACTACTATACAGAATATGTACAGATACTGATATAAATATACAGTATACACTAATTGTCATATAACTGCATGTAATAGACACTACTATACAGAATATGTACAGATACTGATATAAATATACAGTATACACTAATTGTCATATAACTGCATGTAATAGACACTACTATACAGAATATGTACAGATACTGATATAAATATACAGTATACACTAATTGTCATATAACTGCATGTAATAGACACTACTATACAGAATATGTACAGATACTGATATAAATATACAGTATACACTAATTGTCATATAACTGCATGTAATAGACACTACTATACAGAATATGTACAGATACTGATATAAATATACAGTATACACTAATTGTCATATAACTGCATGTAATAGACACTACTATACAGAATATGTACAGATACTGATATAAATATACAGTATACACTAATTGTCATATAACTGCATGTAATAGACACTACTATACAGAATATGTACAGATACTGATATAAATATACAGTATACACTAATTGTCATATAACTGCATGTAACAGACACTACTATACAGAATATGTACAGATACTGATATAAATATACAGTATACACTAATTGTCATATAACTGCATGTAATAGACACTACTATACAGAATATGTACAGATACTGATATAAATATACAGTATACACTAATTGTCATATAACTGCATGTAATAGACACTACTATACAGAATATGTACAGATACTGATATAAATATACAGTATACACTAATTGTCATATAACTGCATGTAATAGACACTACTATACAGAATATGTACAGATACTGATATAAATATACAGTATACACTAATTGTCATATAACTGCATGTAATAGACACTACTATACAGAATATGTACAGATACTGATATAAATATACAGTATACACTAATTGTCATATAACTGCATGTAATAGACACTACTATACAGAATATGTACAGATACTGATATAAATATACAGTATACACTAATTGTCATATAACTGCATGTAATAGACACTACTATACAGAATATGTACAGATACTGATATAAATATACAGTATACACTAATTGTCATATAACTGCATGTAACAGACACTACTATACAGAATATGTACAGATACTGATATAAATATACAGTATACACTAATTGTCATATAACTGCATGTAACAGACACTACTATACAGAATATGTACAGATACTGATATAAATATACAGTATACACTAATTGTCATATAACTGCATGTAATAGACACTACTATACAGAATATGTACAGATACTGATATAAATATACAGTATACACTAATTGTCATATAACTGCATGTAATAGACACTACTATACAGAATATGTACAGATACTGATATAAATATACAGTATACACTAATTGTCATATAACTGCATGTAATAGACACTACTATACAGAATATGTACAGATACTGATATAAATATACAGTATACACTAATTGTCATATAACTGCATGTAATAGACACTACTATACAGAATATGTACAGATACTGATATAAATATACAGTATACACTAATTGTCATATAACTGCATGTAATAGACACTACTATACAGAATATGTACAGATACTGATATAAATATACAGTATACACTAATTGTCATATAACTGCATGTAATAGACACTACTATACAGAATATGTACAGATACTGATATAAATATACAGTATACACTAATTGTCATATAACTGCATGTAACAGACACTACTATACAGAATATGTACAGATACTGATATAAATATACAGTATACACTAATTGTCATATAACTGCATGTAATAGACACTACTATACAGAATATGTACAGATACTGATATAAATATACAGTATACACTAATTGTCATATAACTGCATGTAATAGACACTACTATACAGAATATGTACAGATACTGATATAAATATACAGTATACACTAATTGTCATATAACTGCATGTAACAGACACTACTATACAGAATATGTACAGATACTGATATAAATATACAGTATACACTAATTGTCATATAACTGCATGTAACAGACACTACTATACAGTATATGCACAGATACTGATATAAATATACAGTATACACTAATTGTCATATAACTGCATGTAACAGACACTACTATACAGAATATGTACAGATACTGATATAAATATACAGTATACACTAATTGTCATATAACTGCATGTAATAGACACTACTATACAGAATATGTACAGATACTGATATAAATATACAGTATACACTAATTGTCATATAACTGCATGTAATAGACACTACTATACAGAATATGTACAGATACTGATATAAATATACAGTATACACTAATTGTCATATAACTGCATGTAATAGACACTACTATACAGAATATGTACAGATACTGATATAAATATACAGTATACACTAATTACATATAACTGCATGTAATAGACACTACTATACAGAATATGTACAGATACTGATATAAATATACAGTATACACTAATTGTCATATAACTGCATGTAATAGACACTACTATACAGAATATGTACAGATACTGATATAAATATACAGTATACACTAATTGTCATATAACTGCATGTAACAGACACTACTATACAGAATATGTACAGATACTGATATAAATATACAGTATACACTAATTGTCATATAACTGCATGTAACAGACACTACTATACAGAATATGTACAGATACTGATATAAATATACAGTATACACTAATTGTCATATAACTGCATGTAATAGACACTACTATACAGAATATGTACAGATACTGATATAAATATACAGTATACACTAATTGTCATATAACTGCATGTAACAGACACTACTATACAGAATATGTACAGATACTGATATAAATATACAGTATACACTAATTGTCATATAACTGCATGTAACAGACACTACTATACAGAATATGTACAGATACTGATATAAATATACAGTATACACTAATTGTCATATAACTGCATGTAACAGACACTACTATACAGAATAATATGCACAGATACTGATATAAATATACAGTATACACTAATTGTCATATAACTGCATGTAACAGACACTACTATACAGAATATGTACAGATACTGATATAAATATACAGTATATACTAATTGTCATATAACTGCATGTAATAGACACTACTATACAGAATATGTACAGATACTGATATAAATATACAGTATACACTAATTGTCATATAACTGCATGTAATAGACACTACTATACAGAATATGTACAGATACTGATATAAATATACAGTATACACTAATTACATATAACTGCATGTAATAGACACTACTATACAGAATATGTACAGATACTGATATAAATATACAGTATACACTAATTACATATAACTGCATGTAATAGACACTACTATACAGAATATGTACAGATACTGATATAAATATACAGTATACACTAATTGTCATATAACTGCATGTAACAGACACTACTATACAGAATATGTACAGATACTGATATAAATATACAGTATACACTAATTGTCATATAACTGCATGTAATAGACACTACTATACAGAATATGTACAGATACTGATATAAATATACAGTATACACTAATTGTCATATAACTGCATGTAATAGACACTACTATACAGAATATGTACAGATACTGATATAAATATACAGTATACACTAATTGTCATATAACTGCTATGTAACAGACACTACTATACAGAATATGTACAGATACTGATATAAATATACAGTATACACTAATTGTCATATAACTGCATGTAACAGACACTACTATACAGAATAATATGCACAGATACTGATATAAATATACAGTATACACTAATTGTCATATAACTGCATGTAATAGACACTACTATACAGAATATGTACTGATACTGATATAAATATACAGTATATACTAATTGTCATATAACTGCATGTAATAGACACTACTATACAGAATATGTACAGATACTGATATAAATATACAGTATACACTAATTGTCATATAACTGCATGTAATAGACACTACTATACAGAATATGTACAGATACTGATATAAATATACAGTATACACTAATTGTCATATAACTGCATGTAATACACTACTATACAGAATATGTACAGATACTGATATAAATATACAGTATACAGTAATTACATATAACTGCATGTAATAGACACTACTATACAGATTATGTACATATACTGATATAAATATACAGTATACACTAATTGTCATATAACTGCATGTAATAGACACTACTATACAGAATATGTACAGATACTGATATAAATATACAGTATACACTAATTGTCATATAACTGCATGTAACAGACACTACTATACAGAATATGTACAGATACTGATATAAATATACAGTATACACTAATTGTCATATAACTGTATGTAACAGACACTACTATACAGAATATGCACAGATACTGATATAAATATACAGTATACACTAATTGTCATATAACTGCATGTAATAGACACTACTATACAGAATATGTACAGATACTGATATAAATATACAGTATACACTAATTGTCATATAACTGCATGTAACAGACACTACTATACAGAATATGTACAGATACTGATATAAATATACAGTATACACTAATTGTCATATAACTGCATGTAATAGACACTACTATACAGAATATGTACTGATACTGATATAAATATACAGTATACACTAATTGTCATATAACTGCATGTAATAGATACTACTATACAGAATATGTACAGATACTGATATAAATATACAGTATACACTAATTGTCATATAACTGCATGTAATAGACACTACTATACAGAATATGTACAGATACTGATATAAATATACAGTATACACTAATTGTCATATAACTGCATGTAATAGACACTACTATACAGAATATGTACAGACACTGATATAAATATACAGTATACACTAATTGTCATATAACTGCATGTAATAGACACTACTATACAGAATATGTACAGATACTGATATAAATATACAGTATACACTAATTGTCATATAACTGCATGTAACAGACACTACTATACAGAATATGTACAGATACTGATATAAATATACAGTATACACTAATTGTCATATAACTGCATGTAACAGACACTACTATACAGAATATGTACAGATACTGATATAAATATACAGTATACACTTATTACATATAACTGCATGTAATAGACACTACTATACATAATATGTACAGATACTGATATAAATATACAGTATACACTAATTGTCATATAACTGCATGTAATAGACACTACTATACAGAATATGTACAGATACTGATATAAATATACAGTATACACTAATTGTCATATAACTGCATGTAACAGACACTACTATACAGAATATGTACAGATACTGATATAAATATACAGTATACACTAATTGTCATATAACTGCAGGTAACAGACACTACTATACAGAATATGTACAGATACTGATATAAATATACTGTATACACTAATTGTCATATAACTGCATGTAACAGACACTACTATACAGAATATGTACAGATACTGATATAAATATACAGTATACACTAATTGTCATATAACTGCATGTAATAGACACTACTATACAGAATATGTACAGATACTGATATAAATATACAGTATACACTAATTGTCATATAACTGCATGTAATAGACACTACTATACAGAATATGTACAGATACTGATATAAATATACAGTATACACTAATTGTCATATAACTGCATGTAATAGACACTACTATACATATGTACAGATACTGATATAAATATACAGTATACACTGATTGTCATATAACTGCATGTAATAGACACTACTATACAGAATATGTACAGATACTGATATAAATATACAGTATACACTAATTGTCATATAACTGCATGTAATAGACACTACTATACAGAATATGTACAGATACTGATATAAATATACAGTATACACTAATTGTCATATAACTGCATGTAATAGACACTACTATACAGAATATGTACAGATACTGATATAAATATACAGTATACACTAATTGTTATATAACTGCATGTAACAGACACTACTATACAGAATATGTACAGATACTGATATAAATATACACTATACACTAATTACATATAACTGCGGTAATAGACACTACTATACAGAATATGTACTGATACTGATATAAATATACAGTATACACTAATTGTCATATAACTGCATGTAACAGACACTACTATACAGAATAATATGCACAGATACTGATATAAATATACAGTATACACTAATTGTCATATAACTGCATGTAATAGACACTACTATACATATGTACAGATACTGATATAAATATACAGTATACACTGATTGTCATATAACTGCATGTAATAGACACTACTATACAGGATAATATGCACAGATACTGATAAACATATTATTCAGCAAGCCCCTGGATTCCCCTGAATTTTAAAAACCCAGCAAAAAGGGAAACAAATCTTCTGAAACCCTTATTTTCTGTGCTGATGTGTTTGCTACCCAATGGTTAAAGGGACATGAAACCCACAATTTTTCTTTTATGTTTCAGATAGAGAATGCGATTTAAAAAAGATTCGAACTTACTTCTATTATCACATTTGCTTAGTTCTCATGTTATTCATTGTTGAAGGGATATCTAGATAGGTAGTGTGCATGTGTGGAACAGTACATGGCAGCAAATAAAGCTGCCATTTAGTGCTCTTGCTAATTATAACATTGTTTCCAAATTGTTGCCCAATAGTGCTGCAGATACTGTACGTGTACACTCCTGATATGACTCCTGCTTTTCAATAAAGGATAGCAAGAAAACAAAGACAATTTAATAGAAGTACAGTGGAAAGTTGTTTAAATGTGTATGTTCTATCTGAATTATTAAGGAAGAATGTGGGTTTTATATCCATTTAAAGATTTATGTCGATCTATTTCATTGTTTAAAAAGGAAGAAATTGATATAGAGTTTTAATCTCTATAATTTAATAGGAAAAGCCACATTGTAACCCTGATTTTCTTTTATCTCCTTTGTTGAGGGTAATTAAAGGGACACTGAACTAGACTGACCATATTGCCGGTTTAAAAAGGGACACATATGAAAAATACATATGTAAGGGTTCTTATACAAAACATTTCTTTAAACAGCCCTGAAAACAGCCCTGACGTGTATTTTTCATGCGTCCTTTTTTAAAGCGGCAATATGGTTACACTACATTGAACCCAACATTTTTTATTTTGTGATTCAGATAGAGCATGCAATTTTAAGCAACTTTCTAATTTACTCCTATTATCAAATGTTCTTCATTCTCTTGGTATCTTTATTTGAAAATCAAGAATGTAAGTTTAGATGCCGGCCCATTTTTGGTGCTGTCCAGAGATTTGAACCAAAAATTGGCTGACTCCTTAGCTTAGATGCCTTCTTTTTCAAATAAAGATAGCAAGGGAACAAAGAAAAATTGATAATAGGAGTAAATTAGAAAGTTGCTTAAAATTGCATGCTCTATCTGAATCACAAAATATTTTTTTTGGGTTCAGTGTCCCTTTAAGGGGCACATATAAACTAGAGTGAGCCACCGATAGCTGTGAATAACATAAATGTGTTAAGATTTTGAAGTCAACAATTCCAATTTTCTAGGTATTTGGAAAGCCACTAATTACAGGAAAGTTGAGCAAAATCAAATCATTAAAGCATACTGCAAAGTTTCCTCTGAGTATTTTATGTCCCTTTAATTACTGATGTGGTAAATTTACTTCAGTAAAAATAAACCAACATTAATAATGTTTATATAGAGGTTTATATTTAATTGGCTAAAGAGTGTGGATGCGCAACAGGCAAAGGATTATCCTTATAGGATTAAACAATGCCTGCCCTGATGTTCAGGGAAACATAATTCCATAAAAACAGAGGGTATTCTTGATACTGTTAAAGATAAATATGCCTGACACATTCTGCTGGGAGCTCTGATCATACCAGCCACAGATCACCCAAGGATGTCCACTTACCAACCAGGAGAGCTAACAACTGACCAGATAGAAGAATATGTTATATTTATTCATAAAAATGTCTACAAATATCTGATGATATTTATTTGCACAAATATATATTTATACATAAATATATATATATATATATATATATATATATATATACACAGTATATATATATGTATATGAATATATATATAGATAGATAGATAGATAGATAGATAGATAGATAGATAGATTATATATATGTATATTTAGAAATATTTAGAACATATTCTGCTATGTGCAGAACATAGAAACGTGAAATAATTACATAAATACACAGAATAACACTTTATTAAATGTGAATATTGCATAAATATGTTTTTACATGTTTTCATCTACTTAACTACTTAAGGGCTCCAATCCATATATGCACATATAAATACATATGTACACATACACACACAAATATATATATATATATATATATATACAGTATATATATATACTAATAACAAGAGAGGAAAAGTAAGGGTGACACAGAGCTAAGATTGATACCAATGTTTGTACCTTATCGTGCTGAGGGGAAAAGGTGCAGTCATCCTCGGCGCCGTAACAGGAAAACACCCCCAGTGAAAGATGTCACTACCTCCAGTGGGTGTTCCAGGACTTGTGGCACAGAAGAGATAACAGGTAACGAATCCTCCGTAGAAGGTACACACTATGCACAGCCTTGTTAAAACTAAAATCGTTTAATCAACAAGCATTAAAAATATATAAAGGCACAAACTCATAGTGAAGCAGAATAGTGCAACAAGTCATGTCAACTGACGCGATTCACGCCTTACAGGCACTTTCTCAAAGATAATTTGTGAACAGGTGATCTCAGACTTTTCAAGCCCGGTCAACCCACCCCCAAAAACTAACATGACCTATACGGTCTGTGTAACTGCATCTGACAAAAAAGACGTCACTCAACTCACATTTGTATTATAAACAGAGTTAATGATGATCGTATATATGACAAATACACAGAGAGTATACTTAATCAATTTGTTAACAAAGCCAAACTTTGGATACTAAAAAAAAACTACAATCAATTAAAAAACTTAATGCTACATATAAAGGACAATTGTTATATCATAACTGAAAAAAGCTCTGGAATATATTGCAGCATACAGATTGCCGCACTATTAGCAGTATGTATACATGTCTGTTGTGAACATGTTATCTAACTGTAATGCAACAATGAATTCCCAATATGATCTATGCCCATTTCAGAATACAGAATACATTTAAATCAAATATACACCCAAAATCCAGGCGATGTTGTTAATGTCAACAAATTTTCACTTTTGTGTAGAGAAACAGTTACAATACAGAGACTGGAGGATATGTATCAAATAGACATAGCCATAAATGTTAGTAAAATACCCTAGTGTCTTTCTAAGGGTATAGAATAATTGTATCATGCTATATTCATTATAATAACATTGTGATAGTAATATGGCTATAAATATTGGTATAATACCCTAGAGTCTTTTTGCAGTTGTAGGTGATTGTATCATATTATGCACAATGCAAGTGAATTTGGAATGTATCATACTGTAATAGTCCAATTTCTGCCTATGTATTCAACTCATTACATCAATACATAGGTACACGGTAGGTCTAAAATAGGTCTAATTTGCTTTTCACATCTATACTAGGTATTATATATTTGGGGGAAATTATTAATATGTGCCTTATTTATTTGTTTCTCACACCTATACTGAGTTTTGTGTATCAAAAGGGGATGATTTATTTGCACCTTGCATACCCTGATAAAGATCCAGATCTCACCTTAGATGAATACCTGCCAGCTCTCTAGTACCTCATTTAAATATCGATTGGACCTCTTTGTTCAATAATTGATGATATCTATCTCCTCCTCTTATATTTTCGGGTATATAATCTATGGCTTGAAAGTGTAATGCTTTTTTTCATTCTGTGTGTTGGTTAAAAGGTTTTCAACTGGTGTTTTTGGTGGGTCTCTATCTATGGAAGTGAGTTTTACGTATCCTGTCTTTAAGATTCCTACTGGTGGATCCTGTATATTGTTTGCCACATACTCCACAGGTAATTAAGTAGATGACATACTTAGAACAGCAGTCTAATCTATAATTTATATTATATATAGAATTATTTGCTGTCGATCTCACTTTATTACCTGTGTCGCAATGTGAACATACATTGCAGTGTCTTGCACAGCGAAAGAAACCTTTGGTTTTTAGCCATGTTTCCCTAATTTGTTTCTTTTAATTATATACAAAGTTTATTATACGACTACTCGTATCTTCTGCCTGGTTTTTACAGTTCCTCTTATCCCTTTGTTTTAAAAGTTGTTCCCTACTCATACTTCTGATTTTTGCTCGAATTTGCAATAGGGGTTTTCATTCATAACCTCTTTTTACCAGTCTGTTAACCAGGTCTAATGAGTGTTGATCATACTTTTCCACATTTGAACATATCCTTCTTATTCTAAACAGTTGGCCTTTGGCAATGCCTTTTTATGATGTTTAGAATGGCATAAATCAGCCCTTAAGATGGTGTTACCTGCAATTTCTTTCCTGTATTATTCTGATAGTACTTTATCATTTTCACCAATTAGCAATATGTCTGGATACTGGATACTATGGTTATTTATCTGATAGGTAAATTTTAAATTCACATTATTAGAGTTAAGGTATTTTACAAATTCTGGTGCTTGTTCCTCGGTGCCAGACCATATTACAATCAGATCGTCTATGTACCTTGCATAGGTTTGTATGAATTGACCATAGACCTTCTGATCACCATATATATATGTTGACTCAAACCAACCTAAAAACAAATTGGCATATGAGGGGGCAAATTTTGCCCCCATAGCTGTACTACATATATGTAAATTGTATTTTGAGACAAACATAAAAAGTTATGGATCAATAGAAACATTAGCACTTCTAGAATAAACTCTATTAGATCACTAGAAAAATCATTCTTAAGGTATAGGTGATAATCAGTTGTATTAATGCCCAAATCATGAGGGATGTAGGAGTAAAGGGACGACACATCTATAGTAAGCCATTTGTGTGAGCCACTCCATTTTTGATTCTCCATTATGTTCAATACATGTGTGGTATCTTTAACATAACTCGGAATGGTTTCCACAAATGGATATATATATATATATATATATATATATATATATATATATATAGACATTTTAGAGATGTATCCTTATGTATCACAATGTTAAAGCCCTTTGCCTGCCTTTTTTCTCTAACCTGAGAACTCATATCTTTGAGCTCTTATAAATTTTGTGTGCAATATTTGTTTAAATAATTTTTATTAGATGGTATTATTATGAGTGTAACTGTACTTTGCAATGTATTTTTTATTAGATAGTGTTATTATGTGTGTAACTGTACTGTGTAATGTATATTTATTAGTGTTATTATGTGTGTAACTGTACTGTGTAATGTATATTTATTAGTGTTATTATGTGTGTAACTGTACTGTGTAATGTATATTTATTAGATGGTGTTATTATTGTGTAACTGTACTGTGTAATGTATATTTATTAGATGGTGCTATGTGTGTAACTGTACTGTGTAATATATATTTATTAGATAGTGTTATTATAAGTGTAACTGTACTGTGTAATGTATATTTATTAGATGGTATTATTATGAGTGTAACTGTACTGTATAATGTATATTTATTAGATGGTGTTATTATGTGTGTAACTGTACTGTGTAATGTATATTTATTAGATAGTGTTATTATGTGTGTAACTGTACTGTGTAATGTATATTTATTATATAGTGTTATTATGTGTGTAACTGTACTATGTAACGTATATTTATTAGATGGTGTTATGAGTGTAACTGTACTGTGTAATGTATATTTATTAGACAGTGTTATTATGTGTGTAACTGTACTGTGTAATGTTTATTTATTAGATGGTGTTATTATGTGTGTAACTGTGCTGTATAATGTATATTTATTAGATGGTGTTATTATGTGTGTAACTGTACTGTGTAATGTATATTTATTAGATAGTGTTATTATGTGTGTAACTGTACTGTGTAATGTATATTTATTAGATAGTGTTATTATGTGTGTAACTGTACTGTGTAATGTATATTTATTAGATGGTGTTATTATGTGTGTAACTGTACTGTGTAATGTATATTTATTAGATAGTGTTATTATGAGTGTAACTGTACTGTGTAATGTATATTTATTAGATGGTGTTATTATGTGTGTAACTGTACTGTGTAATGTATATTTATTAGATGGTGTTATGATGAGTGTAACTATACTGTGTAATGCATATTTATTAGATGGTGTTATTATGAGTGTAACTGTACTGTGTAATGTATGTTTATTAGATGGTGTTATTATGTGTGTAACTGTACTGCGTAATGTATATTTATTAGATGGTGTTATTATATGTGTAACTGTCCTGTGTAATGTATATTTATTAGATGGTGTTATTATGAGTGTAACTGTACTTTGTAATGTATATTTATTAGATAGTGTTATTATGTGTGTAACTGTACTGTGTAATGTATATATATTAGTGTAACTGTACTGTGTAATGTATTTTTATTAGATAGTGCTATTATGTGTGTAACTGTACTGTGTAATGTATTGTTATTAGATAGTGATATTATGAGTGTAACTGTACTTTGTAATGCATTTTAATTAGATAGTGTTATTATGTGTGTAACTGTACTGTGTAATGTATATTTATTAGATGGTGTTATGATGAGTGTAACTATACTGTATAATGCATATTTATTAGATGGTGTTATTATGAGTGTAACTGTACTGTGTAATGTATGTTTATTAGATGGTGTTATTATGTGTGTAACTGTACTGCGTAATGTATATTTATTAGATGGTGTTATTATATGTGTAACTGTCCTGTGTAATGTATATTTATTAGATGGTGTTATTATGAGTGTAACTGTACTTTGTAATGTATATTTATTAGATAGTGTTATTATGTGTGTAACTGTACTGTGTAATGTATATATATTAGTGTAACTGTACTGTGTAATGTATTTTTATTAGATAGTGCTATTATGTGTGTAACTGTACTGTGTAATGTATTGTTATTAGATAGTGATATTATGAGTGTAACTGTACTTTGTAATGCATTTTAATTAGACAGTGTTATTATGAGTGTAACTGTACTGTGTTATGTATTTTTATTAGATGGTGTTAGTATGTGTGCAACTGTTCTATGTAATGTATGTTTATTAGATAGGGTTATTATGAGTGTAACTGTACTGTGTTATGTATTTTTATTAGAGGATGTTATTATGAGTGTAACTGTGCTATGTAATGTATGTTTATTAGATGGTGTTATTATGTGTGTAACTGTACTGTGTAATGTATATTTATTAGATGGTTTTATTATGAGTGTAACTGTACTGTGTAATGTATATTTATTAGATGGTGTTATTATGTGTGCAACTGTTCTATGTAATGTATGTTTATTAGATAGGGTTATTATGAGTGTAACTGTACTGTGTAATGTATATTTATTAGATGGTGTTATTATGAGTGTAACTGTACTGTGTAATGTATATTTATTAGTGTTATTATGAGTGTAACTGTACTGTGTAATGTATATATATAAGCCGGTGTTATTATGAGTGTAACTGTACTGTGTAATGTATATTTATTAGATGATGTTATGAGTGTAACTGTACTATGTAATGTATGTTTATTATATAGTGTTATTATGAGTGTAACTGTACTGTGTAATGTATAATTATTAGATGGTGTTATTATGTGTGCATTATCACATGATTTAGGACATCAGCCAATCTGATTCATATATACATTTTTAACTATCACTAGCAAATCCAATTGCTCGATACTTGCGTCATTGATCACTCATCAGAACTTGTAAGTGTCATTTGTTACATTGTGTATTATACTTTGAAAGTATGTATATGTGAATTTAGAATTAAAGATAAACATTGATGCTGACATTAAGACACACGCTGTAATATTTTAGACAAGGATTTTAAAAATCAAATTGATGTTTGATTCAATATAATCTTAAATTGATAGCTCAAAGGGATAGCCCACCTAACATTAAACTGTCATGAATCAGATACAGCAGAAATAAAATAACCTCTTTACTGTCAAGCTATTTTCAGTGCATTTCTTCTTCTCTTGAATTTATTTTTCAGTAAGAAATGTCATCTTATATGCCAGCCAATTTTATAACACCTTTGAAGGGTGGTTTTTTTAAAACTAGATTGCAATCAGGAGGGGTTACACAGGTACAGATAGAAAACTGGCCCAGCTTTTAAAATATCCCTTGATTGCAAATACATACATATGATATCCTGATTACATGCTATATTTGCAATTATTCCTGCTCAGAATAATAATACATTTACACTATATACATATAGTGGTATAAATAAACACAGAGATGTGACAGACAACATTGTTTAGAACAAAAAAGGAATTTAGGGAAAAATAAATATGTTTGAAAAAGATTCCTGATATAACACACACATGCACATATATATATATATATATATATATATATATATATATATATATATATATATATATATATACACAAGTATGTGCAAAGATATATGTACAAAGTCTAGCATTAATAATCATTTATAAAAAAAAACATGAGATAAAAGCATATCATGACTTCTAGAAATACAAATACATATTAATTTATGTGAAAGTATCATATAACAGATTTTTTTGTATAATAAATAAATATAACAATAACTTTCTATGAGATATTGTTTGTTGAGGTATAAATGTATTTATTTATTGGACATTAACATGAAAAATTAAAGATTAGCTTTAGAGAAATGTGCTTGTTCATGGACAGTAATGAAATGGTATAAACAAAGTTTGGAAAAACCTGAATAACCGCGACATCGATGACTGTTAGTTAACAACAGTCCAATGCTCTTTGCACCGTACTTGACGCGCGTGTTTTTGACGGCTTTTTTGAGAAATAGAGGGATCATATTCAGATACGCGTCAGCAATGTCTGGCAAGTGTATTAACGCAGGTGAATGCACTGAGATTGACACTTTGATAAATAGACCCTATAATGTAGCCCTGAAATAGGTAAGATAATAAGCCAAAGAAGAAAATTCTAGAAAAGAGTACTATGTGCAATAGAAAGATGTAGCAAGCTAAGATTATAGTACTTAACAGTGGAATTAGCCAATAGTAGCAAATATATATGCCAATCCACTTAAAATTAGCTTTATTCTTGGTAGCCTTTGTTAAAGAATAGGCTCAGAAGCCACAATGCACTAGCTGAACACTAGCTGACTAATCACCAGCCAGCTCACAGTAGTACTTTGCTGCTTCTGAAGCTACCTAGGCTTATTCTTCAATAAATGATACCAAAAGAAAGAAGGAGATTTTATATTAGAAGTAAAGGAAATTTGATAATAGAAGTAAATTGAATCCTGGAGGTTTAATTTGAATTTACTGTCCCTTTAAAGGACCAGTAAATATATTTGATTTGCATAATAAACAAATGCATGATAACAATACAATGCAATAGCACTTAGTCTAAATGTCAAGAGAGTAGTAGATTTTTTCTGACAATTTTCAGTTATATGTATTTCCACTCTCACTGCATCATGTGACACCCATCAGCCAATTACAAATGCATAGACGCATAGACGTATATTCTGTGCTTTATTGCACATGCTCAGTAGGAGCTGGTGACTCAAAAAGTGTAAATATAAAAAGACTATACACATTTTGTTAATGGAAATAAATTGGAAAGTTGTTTAAAATGACATGCTCTATCTGAATAATGAAAGTTTAATTTGACTTGAGTGTCCTTTTAAGTACACACATTAAAGTTTTGTTAAAATTAACCTTTGGCTGGCAGTGTAGCTTTGAAGTCGTCTATGTCCTAAGTGACAACTAAGGGGCTAAATATCCAGGTACTATAACACTAATAAAATGAATATACTTGTACAATAGCTCAGGCTCATTGAAAGCTCATGTCTAGACTGAGAGCATTTACAAGACAAAAGATTTGGTAGCTAATTTGTTGTTGATTATAATTCTGCTTTACTAATATGATTTGAATATGATTGAACTTAAAGGGACAGTACACTGTAAAATTGTTTTTATATTAATGTATTTTTAGTGACTTCTTATACCAGCTGCAGAGAATAAAATGTATGAGAAATTGCATTTTTTATTTGTGTATATGAAATAGCTGGTTGTGTTCTTTTAAACCACAGCAATTACAATGGGTCAAGCTTCAGATAATATCAGATCTCATTATGTTATCACTTTGTGTACACACACTTGCTTCCTTATCTTATATTTGCCTGGAAAACCAAAGCTCAATACTTATACAGAACAATGGAAAATGATAATTTTATTACTTAACTATTCTGCACCCCTCTGTGAGTGTAATTTATTCTGCTGGCTGTGTTTACTCAGGCTATTCAATAACTGACACCCCAGTATCAAAACTTTCAGTTTATGTTGGGATACCAAAGGCTAAATCAGCTATTTCAGAGGCCAAAATAGGAGTAAAGGAACTGCTTGTAAACAGTTTAACACACTCCAGATCATTGGGAACAATTTAAATGGGAGAACATTGTGGGGTGAACTGTCCCTTTAACATACTTCCCCTCTCCACCTGCAGTTTCTTCTACTGCGCTTCTCCTACAGATTGTCAACTCCGTAAATAGGCACAAGAGGGCGCACAACACATTAAAAAGGGGGAAAATAGACTGATTTCCATTCATCTCTTTTTCCAGTGAGGCTCCACTATAATAAAAAAGCAAGTAACAGACTAACAGAGTTTAAAAAGTTGCTTCTCCCAAATCTTGGATAATATTTTTAGGAACCTTAACCATACATCATATTCTAAAACACAAATAATTAGAATTAGAATTAGATCAGTGTTTCAGCAGAGCTAAGCTGCCTTCTTCAGGATTAGCCAGAATGAGAGCAAATAAACAATGACATATACAGTATGTTTACTAATAACATACAACATGGATAAAAAAGGACCTCAGGAAGACACTTGAAATAAGAATGCAACTACATCGCCATCTTGTGGCCATTAATAAGCACTGTTAAATGTATGGAAACCATGTTCTATATTGTTATTGTTGTTGTTTTTGTGTATTTTATTTTCAGAATCCTTTAACAACAAAGACAATTTGGCATTATCAAAAATGCAAATATTTCACACAAAAAACAAGAATTTGTCTAAGGCACTGGAGTGTTACTATTTGTGCCTCTTATAGACATTAATTATAAATCAAAAGACCACTAGGGAGCTTGCGTATTTTCATTAGAGTTTCGGAAAGGTGCAATCAAATGTAATTCAGATTCCCAGAATCTGCTGACAGTGGCTCATCTCACTGGGAAAAAAGCAGAAAGCTCCAGGATTCCACTATAAATCAGAGGCTAATTAAATACCAGCAGTTCAGGAAAATATGAGCAATATTACAGATCACAATATATAATAGTTGCTTATATCATTATAAAAGTGTGTGTGGGGGGGGTATTTTAAACAAAATGTGCAGTTTGTTGTAAAATGTGAGCACATAATCTATAATTTTAAAAAGGTGGATTATGCATCAAATCCAGTTAAGTAATATTAAAAATGAAAATAAAAATGATTGCATAGGCTTGGATCCAATAAAACCTGTTCATAAAACTGTAAGAAAAAGTACTGTGGTCCTAAAACAAAAATGGATGGTAACTTTTGGATGACCTCGTTCAGAAAAAAATGAATTGTATGAGGGGTAGCTATCCAAAAGTGTGCTTCAGCATCATAATGTACTCGTATACACAAATACCTCCGATAGGTGAGAAAAAAAGAGATGCTGTTTTGCACTTGAATAATTATTAATAAAACAACATTTATTTATGCTTATATAAAAAGACAGGAGTACCTATGGAAATCTGCTGCTGCTGCTGCTGAAATAGTTAAAAACACATAGCTGCCTGAATAGTTAGAAATGTGTAGTAAATGTTGCCTGTTGAGGATGTGATATGCTGAGGAATTACATAGAGACAATAATAATCTCGGATACAGATTCAATATCTTACTATATGTGAATCATTACTTGGCATTAAGGTAAACATCAACGGAACCGGCCCTTCTCAAAATATCTGCACCCTTTTTGTTAACCCTTGTTGACAGACAGAACATACAACGGACAAAAAACAAAACAGAGAGCTAATTACAATTGAACATGGAGGGATAACATTTAACATTTAAAGGGTCAGTAATAAAAGTCATAATAAGCATAATATTATAATATAAAAGTCATAATAAGCATTCATGATTTAGACAGAGCACACAATTTTAAACAACTTTCCAAATTACTTCTCTTATTTAATTTGCTTCTTTCTCTTGTTATCATTTGCTGAAAGGTATATCTAGGTAAGATCAGGAGCAGCAAAGAACCTAGGTTGTAGCTGCTGATATGTGGCTGCATATATATACTGATTGTCATTGGCTCACCCATGTGTTCAGTTAGAAACCAGTAGTGCATTGCTGCTCCTTCAACAAATGATACCAAGAGAATGAAGCAAATTTCATAATAGAAGTAAACTGGAAAGTTATTTAAAATTGTATGTTCTACCTTAATCTCAAAACAAAATGTTTAGGTTTCATGTCCCTTTAATGGTGCCACATCTTCTCGGAGCTTAGAACAAGTTCTACTGTTAAGTCCATTTTTCTATGTGCAAAAAAGACAACTTAAAAACAGTAAAATAAAAACAAGACAACCTGACAGTTATAGAAAAGCGAGACATAACCACAAGACAACCTGACAGCTATAGAAAAGCGAGACATGACCACAAGACAACCTGACAGCTATAGAAAAGCGAGACATGACCACAAGACAACCTGACAGCTATAGAAAAGCGAGACATGACCACAAGACAACCTGACAGCTATAGAAAAGCGAGACATGACCACAAGACAACCTGACAGCTATAGAAAAGCGAGACATGACCACAAGACAACCTGACAGTTATAGAAAAGCGAGACATGACCACAAGACAACCTGGCAGCTATAGAAAAGCGAGACATGACCACAAGACAACCTGACAGCTATAGAAAAGTGAGACATGACCACAAGACAACCTGACAGCTATAGAAAAGCGAGACATGACCACAAGACAACCTGGCAGCTATAGAAAAGCGAGACATGACCACAAGACAACCTGACAGCTATAGAAAAGCGAGACATGACCACAAGACAACCTGACAGCTATAGAAAAGCGAGACATGACCACAAGACAACCTGGCAGCTATAGAAAAGCGAGACATGACCACAAGACAACCTGACAGCTATAGAAAAGCGAGACATGACCACAAGACAACCTGACAGCTATAGAAAAGCGAGACATGACCACAAGACAACCTGACAGCTATAGAAAAGCGAGACATGACCACAAGACAACCTGACAGCTATAGAAAAGCGAGACATGACCACAAGACAAGAGGCTTCACAGGGACAAGGTGCAGGTACAGACAATGAAGGCCGCAGAACGGCTATGATTATCCCCTGGAGACTCATCACTTTAGTATAACTAAACAGACATACAAATACTTTACAATCACATTTACATAAGTTATTTGGAACATGTGTTTCCTTAATACAAACCTGTGTAATGGAGCCCTGTAGGAGTGCCTACTACGTAGGGGCATATGACCCTAACGTAGGTGCAGCACTGTGGATTGGGCAGAGGATGAGAGGAGGAGCAGAGGGGAGTCACTATAAGAAGAGGAGGCGGGGAGAGAAAAGAGCCCCAAAGCAATTATCAAGGTCCGTGGGGAAGAAGCTTGTACGTTCCACCATGAACCTTGGATAATGGCGGCTCTAAACGACCTGATTGGGACTGTAATGGCCCTGGCTCAGACCAGGGGCATTGACTGGCTGCAGGAGCAGCTATCTGCGGCGGGCATTGTGCCGCCTGTGAGGTCGGGAGAGGCGGCTAGAGGCAGGACAACACGGCCTGGCAATAGGCCTACGAGGAGGGCCAGACCCCCAGCGCGACTCAGCCCGGAGGTGGTGGCCAGACCCAGGACTCGTGGGTCATGTTCCAGGGGCCGCGGCAGATCGGAGGTGGAGGCGGCAGGAGCTGCAACGCCTCGAGCGAGGGCGGCTGGCGTGGACTGTGTGGAGCGGCGGACCGGGAGCCGGGAGGATGACGTCACCGCCCGGCGGTCGGGCGGCAGAGGACGGAAGGCCAGAGGCGGAGCAGGTAAGAACGGCTGAGTGCGGCGGTAGTGTGCTGGGGGCTGGAGTGCGGGGCCTGGTGAGGGGGCAAGCTGTGGACGCCAGCAGGCTGGGAGCCAAGAACGGCTGGGGAAAGCCATGGGTGCAGGCCACTGGGGTGGGGGGGCTCCGCAACTGGAAGGGCCTGCAACTGGAGGGGCTAGGCATGGATGGTGGGGCCTGGGGGATAAGGTGCAGGGATGAGCACTGGGGGGGGGGTGTTGTGGCACAAGTGGGGATATGTTGGGGTTAAGTTTGGTATTAGTTAGCGCAGGGACAGTTAGGCTACACTTCGTTACAGCTTGCAGGCTAGCTAGGGAGAGGTAGATATGGATGGTAGCCTCCCCCCACTTTAGATAAAGTGGTGTGGGATTAAAGGACAAAGGGAGACGGTCATTTAAGGGGTTGGGACGGTAATGGGGGCCTCAAGAGAACAGGGGGGGGCCTAAGGGTTTGGGCTGCCATTTTGTAACAGGGTTAGGTTTAAATCTGGCTTGGCCACCTGGCAGTTGGCCTTAGGCCACTGGGAGCGTGGGGTTAGTAGGGGACCCCTGACTGGGAGGAATGATATGAATTGGGGAAAGGGGGGTTAGGCAAGCCTGCTGGGTGTAAAGGGGGGTGGCTTGACAGCCAGTTTGACGAAGAGATGCTTTGCCCCCCCCTCTTGTTTGTTGTGCCCCCCCTCTTGTTTGTTGTGCCCCCCCTTCTGTCTGCCCCCTCCCTCCCCCCCCCTTTTTCTGTCCCCCCCCCCCCTCCCCTGGCATGGTTTTGTGGTTGGATATTAACATGTGGCTTTGTGTGTGCACCTTCTTTTCTCCTCTGGTAACGCAGCAGGGAGTGGAGCGTCGGGCAGGAGCGGGGACGGCGGACCTGGGGAGCAGGGGTCGCCTATGCCGGAAGCCAGATTTCAATGAGGCGGATATGGACACCATCTTCTTGGATTCGTTCAATGAGTTTGAAGAGGAACAGCAAGATGGTGGGGACGTTGGAGCTACTACGGCGGACCAGGTAGGCGACATGAGGGTCTTAGCTCAATTGTTGCAAATGGTGACGCCTGGTGCTGCTGGGAGAGAAAGGGGTGGTAGGTGGCCCAACCAGGAAACGGGCCGGGAGCAGAGGAGCAGTGGCAGCGGGGGCAGGACTGGTACGGGGTGGTCTGGTGGGGCTGGCCTTGACAATCCTCTTTCTTCACAGGCTGGAGCGGGATACGGCGCTAGGCGTAGCGCTCAGAGGAGCAGTGGATCTGGAGCAGGGGGTCAGCGGGAGAGGTCCCGTTCCCCAGTGGACGATAGGAGAAGGAGACAAAGGCATGCTTCCCCTACATGGGGCAGGTTGAATAGGTCCCCAAGGAGAAGCAGGAGCATGGATAGGGGGAGGTGTAGGCCCAGAGCGCACTCGGCTGAACGGACAGGAGCGAGCAGGATGGAGAGGAGGTCGGTTGAAAGGAGAAGGACAGACGAGGACAGAAGTGGAAACGGAAGGGCCGGCAGCTCTGGACCGGCGACGGCATCTCCCAGTACAGGTGTGGTGTCTGGAGTAACTCCAATCGCATCTTAAGGCACAAGTACTATAGGGAATTCTCCTGAAGGGGTGGCAACACTATTGAAGGGTTTGAGAGATTTGGTAACGCAGGTTGAGAAGCAATGTGGGGAGGGAGGAACGGTAGCGGGGGTTTGGGGACAACAGGTGGGGGCTCAGAGTACACTGGCAGGGGCAGCGGCGAGTGGCTCTGGGGGTTCTATTAAAGTGGTGGAAGTGGCCATGACCAGGCCCTGTTTATGCACGATTGGGCCGCTGGGGATCCACTTGTCACAAGAAGTGAAAGAAAAGATTTGGAAGCGGGAATTCTTAGAGATATTCTCCTTGCTCCCTCTTGAGCAATTTGTGGAGATCAAGGAGGATCCGAAGGTGGAGCAAGGAAAGAAAGAGGAGGAGGAGTGTAAGAAGCGTTACAGAAAGCTGCCAAAGACATTTGGGAATTGGTCTCGGGCCTTCTGCATCTTAGCCAGCGTGATGGCGGAGAAGTTCCCGGAACAGGGCTCGGCGTTATTCTGTTACTATGACAAAATATCAGCGGCCTATCGGACGTACGGGGGGATGGCGTGGTGGAGGTATGACGAGCAGTTCCGGGCAGAGTATAGTTGTACGACCAGACATTAAGTGGGATGATTGGGACATGGGGATCTGGTTGGAGATGATGACGCCGCTTGGGGGGGGGGCAGTCCTTTCGAGGGTCAGGGGGGACGGTGTCCGGGGGGGCCGGAACAACAGCGGCAGTGGCACTCAGAAAGGGCCTTTGTTTCCAGTTTAACGATGGCCAGTGCAGATTCGGAGGGTCCTGTAAGTATAAGCACGAATGTTCGGGTTGTGGGGGAGCCTACAGTTTCGCAAAGTGTTTCAAGAAAGGAAAAGGAGTTGGTAAGCCAGGGGAAGTGGGTTCACAGGGCCAGGACATCGGTGAAGGTCGTAGAGATGGTCCCTTGGTTAAAACGATACGCTAAGGGGCGGAGGGGGAAGCAGGACACGGAGCTATTGTTGTCGGGATTTAGCTCTGGGTTCTGGATACCATTTGATGACACAAGGGGATTTAGGGCGCATGGGAATTTGAAATCGGCTAGGATGTTTCCTGAGGTGGTGAGGGGAAAATTAAGGAAGGAAGTAGCGTTGGGGAGGATGGCGGGCCCATTCAAGGAGATCCCGTTGGATAACCTGAGGGTTTCCCCACTCGGAGTGGTCCCGAAAAAGGCTGCGGGCCAGTTCCGGATGATCTACCATTTATCGTATCCCAAAGGGGAGTCGGTGAATGATGGGATAGCGCCTTTCGGCTGTTGCCGGTGCACCCGCGGTGTCACCACTTGCTAGGTTGCTCTTTTGAAGGGGAATATTTTGTTGACCTCTGCCTTCCGATGGGCTGCTCGATATCATGTGCATATTTTGAAAAATTCAGCTGTTTGGTGGAGTGGGTGGTTAGACAAAAATCGGGGTTGGACTCTGTGGTCGACTACCTTGATGATTTTTTATTTGTGGGCCCGGAGGGAACGGGGGATTGCGAACAGTTGATGGATGTTTTCATGGAGGTGGCAGAACAATTTGGTATTCCGGTGGCAGCCGACAAGACAGAGGGCCCGTCTACGTGCCTGAGCTTTTTGGGGATCCAGATCGACTCAGTGTGGATGGAGTGTAGCTTACCAGCAAACAAAGTGAAGGACTTGGCGGAGGCGATTAATGTGGCATTGGGGAAGCGGAAGCTTCAATTGAGGGAGTTGCAGTCGCTGATCGGCAAGTTTAATTTTGCATGTCGGATCATCCCGGTAGGAAGGATATTTACGAGGAAGCTGTCCCTGGCTACAGCCGGGGTGCGGGAGCCCAGCCATAGGATCCGGTTGGGGGTTGAACTCAAGGAGGATTTGGTCATTTGGAAACAGTTTCTGGAAACATTCAATGGGAAGGCGCTGGTTCAGGAGGCCGCGGCAGCAGAAGAGGAGCTGCACCTGTATACGGATGCGGCAGGGGCGATTGGTTTCGGGGCTTACCTACAAGGGAAATGGTGCATGGGACAATGGCCAGAGGAGTGGGTGAAGGTAGGGTTGACTAAGAATTTGGTGTACTTAGAATTGTTTCCCCTGGTGGTAGCTCTGGAAGTATGGCCTCATCTGCTAGCGGATAAGAGGGTTACGTTTCACTCAGACAATATGAGCGTGGTGTTAGCCGTAAATCGTTTGTCTGCTTCATCCCTGCCTGTGGTTCATTTGTTACGCTTGTTTGTGTTGAAATGCTTAAAATGCAATGTTCTGTTTTGTGCTGTGCATGTGCCAGGTAAACAGAATAATGTGGCTGACGCTCTTTCCCGTTTGCAGTGGGAGCGATTTCGTTGGTTGGCTCCAGAGGTGGAGGAGAGGGGATCGCAATGTCCGGTATCGTTATGGGAGAGAGCATTCGTAACAGGTTGAATATGGTGAGGGGAGCGGTAGCTCCAGGCACATGGAAAGCATACACACAGGTATGGTCTATGTGGTTCGAATTTTTGCAACACTGGTGGGGGGGGTACAATCATATGAAGATAGGGTGGCGGCCTTACTGGATTGGATGCTGGTGTGGCAGCAAAAAGGGATTTCAAAATCCATGGTGAGGAGAAGGCTAGCAGCTATGTCATTCCTGTGGCAACACATGGGTTTGGAAGACGGGACAAAAAAAGTTTATGGTTAGGATGGCGGCAAGAGGATTATGTAAAGGCAAAAAAACGCAGGATGGCAGGAGGCCTGTGGTATTTGCGGTTCTGACCAGGATAGTGGACAAGTTAAAGGAAGCGTGTTATTCAGATTTTGAGGTGAAATTGTTCAAGTTAGCGTTTGTGTTAGCGTTTTTTGGGGTCTTTAGGATATCAGAACTGGTGGGGAGGAACAGGAAAGATGGAAGTGGGATCCAGTTGGCGGATGTAGCTATAGGGGATGGGGTTTTATCAATTTGGTTGAGGAAATCTAAAACGGACCAAGAAGGAAAAGGGTGTCAGATAACGCTGAAAGCTATGGGAGGGGCTTGTTGTCCGGTTGGGGGGTTTCGGGAGTACATGGGAATGAGGCCTCAGAAAGGGGGTCCGTTGTTGATCCATAAGGATGGGTCAGTGTTATCACAGTTTCAATTCCAGGCGGTTTTTAGGAGATGTGTCAGCTTAGGGGGTTGGGAGCCAGGGGAGTTTGTAACGCATTCTTTCAGAATCGGGGCGGCGACGGAGGCTCACGCCTTGGGGATAGAGGTGGCAGGGATAAAGAGAATTGGGAGGTGGGCTTCTAGTAGTTATATGTCATATGTTAGACCGGCGCTGATACGATGTTAATGGTATTTTGTTGTGTGTTGTTATGTTTATACAGGTCCGGTGCAGTGTTGGTTGATGGGCCATTCGTATATATACTGGGCAAAGAAAGCAGCAGTGGTTAAGGACAATAGGGGACAGCTGGGGTGGTCACCAGAGGAAGTCAACATTCACTGGCTTGGCTTCAGAGGCATGAGGTGGGACCAGTTGTTGGTGAAGGTGGTGGAATACGCTTGATTGTTCCGGCCTCCTGAGTTATTGTTGATACATGCTGGGGGGAATGATTTAGGGTTTATGTCCCAAAAGAGTTAGTGGAAAGAATGAAGAGGGATGTGAGGAGGTTGTTGGAGCTTTTTCCGGGGTTAGTGTTGTTATGGTCTGAGATCGAGCCTAGACAAGAATGGAGGGCGGCATGGGATGTGGCAAGGCTGGAGGCATCTCGAAGGAAAATCAACAGGATGATGAGTAGCTTTATTAGGAGGTTGGGTGGGCTGTCTTTACGGCGCGTGGAGTTCGAGGGGGACTCGGGCAAATCTTTTTTCCTTCGAGATGGGGTGCACTTAAACGAAGTAGGTTTACATTTGTTTAATTTCAATTTAAAGGAAGGGGTTACAATGGCCTTGGATTTGGTTGGCGGGGCACGGCGGTAGCCTTTGCCTGTGGCGGAGTGCTTGCCTTGGATTAGCAGTTAGGGGGTACCTCCTGGAGAGGCAGGAGAGAGCTTGGTGGGTAAGGTGTTTTAAAGTGGAATTTGGGACTGCTATGGGCAAGCCTTGTGTGTTTTAAGTTAAAAGATATTTATAAAGTATGTTATAAATAAAAGCTGCAGCCTTTGTACCCCATGATTGTGTTGTGTATTTATTTAGCAGGTACTGAGTGGAAGGGTCATGATTGTTTGCACATTGCTAGGGTTTCACATTTAATGCGCAACATATGATATATCGGGCACCACTTGCAACTACACCTGCTATAGGCAAAAATTGTCACTAATGAAATGTTGGAAAAGATGGGTGAAGTGATGGTCATCTATAACCGGTCACGGAGTGAAGGACCTAGAAACAAGTATAAGCCAGACTTTTAGAGAATCCTAGTTCAGAAAAATGGCATTCTAATGTTAATGGCCTGTTCTAATGCATTATATATTGATTGAATTACTAACCATATATTTCCACTTTGCCCTTCTACTCACACAGCATGCGGATCCAGCAAAAACCCTCCACATGCATGAGCAAACTAGCGGCACATTTCCAGGTACACAGCCCCTTAGAAGCATGCGGTAGCTGTGACAAGGGATCTTGGTTGATTCATGTCACCTTTCACTGTCAGCCAACAGCCCCACATAATAAAATGTGTTTTGCTACTCAGTTCTTCCGAGTGATAGGCAGTAGCATGGCGCCCCTTTATGAAGGGTGTCTGTAGGCAGTAGCATGGCGCCCCTTTATGAAGGGTGTCTGTAGGCAGTAGCATGGTGCCCCTTTATGAAGGGTGTCTGTATGCAGTAGCATGGCGCCCCTTTATGAAGAGTGTCTGTACATGCCTACTCTGCCTAATGATAAATCTGACCCTGTCCCCAAGATAAAACCCTGATCCTTACTGACTTCATAATCTCCACAACCCCATCACTAAAAATAAAATCCACTTTTAACCTCATTGATAAAATTCACCTCCTGCTCTTAGCCTCTAGCCCATAAAGCGGCTTCCCTGCATTGTGAGAAGATTTGGAACAAGATACTGGACATGCTGGACGCTGGCAAATGGTCTTCATATGATAGGCAGAATTTTTTTGTATGTTTTTTTCTCTTTAAATTGGGTCTAGCAGTGAAAGGACAACTGGATGATTTAGATATTATTTTCTGTAATATATACGCCCCTAACGACAAGCAACATATATTTTTCAGACATATTTCACACTTATTAACAAATTGGTCCCAATATAGGGTAGTCCTCACAGGGGATTTTAACATCAATATGTCACCTATTTTACCCACTGCAAATGCAAAGCTATCTAATAAACAAGTTCGACATAATAAGGTGGCCAAATCTATTCGAGATATGTTATGTCCCCACACCTTAATTGACACTTGGAAATATTTGTATGGAGACACTAATGACACTACCTTTTATTCAGTGGCACATCAATCTTATACAAGACTAGATTATGTATTAATCAGTCAGATTATACTCCCACTTGTACTTTCTTCCGAAATACACTCATGCACCTGGTCTGACCACTCCCCAATCTCAATCCTTTTAGATGGCGTCCAGGACTATGGGAGAGCCAGGACGTGGACTTTTGACCCTAGTTCATTAAGGGATAATAATGTACTAGATAAAACCAGTGGCTTATTAGCAGAATTCTGGAATGTCAATTCTCATTCCATTCCTAAACCTTTGACTACATGGGCAGCGCATAAAGCATACATAAGAGGTATATTGATCCAAACTAAATCTCACATACACTTACATAACAAAACCATGATAACTCAACCTCAAAATGAAATCAAATTTTTAGAAACTCAACACAAACGCACCCAGCAACAAAATATATTAAAAGATCTGAACAAAAAAAGGGACACATTAAATGGTCTTCTAAATTCTATGGCAACTAAAGCTCTTTTGAAATTAAAGACGCAATACTATATATTTGCCAACAAACCTGACAAATTTTTAGCCCAAAAGATTCGTGAGAGGTGCAAAGCATCTGCTATCCCAACTATAATAAATGAAAGGGGGGTTCCTATCTCTCATCCCCAGGAGATTGCAGACACTTTTGCTGACTTCTATGGGAAATTATATAATGGTAAAAAAGTTGAGCATACTCCCCATATAGAGCTCTCTTCCTTAGAGTTTCTCAGAAGAGCCAACTTAAATAAATTATCAGAGAAGGACAAGAACTCATTAAATGCACAGATTTCACCCTTGGAAGTCTCTATGGCGATAAAAGACCTTAAAAAAGGAAAAGCTCCAGGCCCTGATGGGTTTCCTGGGGAATATTATAAATTATTCAAATCAATATTGATCCCACACTTAACAAACTTTTGTAACCACATTTTGGAGGGACACTCTATCCCCTCAGAACTATTAGCAGCTAAAATAGTGGTAATACCCAAACCAGGTAAGAACCCTAAGTTTTGCTCAAATTATCGCCCCATTTCTCTTATCAACCAAGACATCAAAATCTTTACTAAAATTCTTGCTAACCGACTCAAGTTAATATTACCTACCCTAGTTCACCTCGACCAAGTTGGTTTTATAAAAGACAGGGAAGCCCCAGACAATATTAGGCGCATAATTGATTCCATTCACTATTTATATGAAACTAAAAAGCCTTCTCTGCTCCTATCTTTGGACGCAGAGAAGGCGTTTGATAGGATTGACTGGAAATACCTACTACTGTTGCTTCGACATCTGGGATTTGAAGGTCCTTTCATCACGGCTATTGCAGCAATTTACTCCAACCCTACTGCACAAGTGACAGCAACAGGCTATAAATCTAAGATATTCCCTATATTAAACGGGACTAGGCAGGGCTGCCCTCTTTCGCCTCTCTTATTCGCCCTATGTATTGAGCCCTTAGCGGCCCGGATAAGAGGTTCCCCAGACATATCAGGATTCAGAGTCCGCTCAACTGAGTATAAATTGACTTTGTTTGCCGATGACATCTTATTGACTATAACCAAGCCACTTATCTCACTCCCTAATTTATACCAACTTTTAGACAACTTTTCTACTATCTCAGGTTATAAGATTAATTTAGATAAGAGTGAGGCCCTACCAATTATATTACCACACCAAACACAGAAGCACTTAGAACTCAACTTCTCTATGAAGTGGGCCAAACATACCTTAAAACACCTGGGAATATACGTCACGACCCAAATTGGACAATTATATAAATACAATTATGCACCCTTATTTAGAGATGTCCGTCGAGACCTTCAAAAATGGTCACAATATTCGTTTTCCTGGTATGGTCGCATAGCAGCGGTTAAAATGAACATTTTACCACGCATACTGTATCTATTTAGAGCACTCCCAATAAAAATTCCAACTCAGGAAATTGTCAGGATTCAATCAGACCTAATAAAATATATCAGGGGAAAAAAGTCACCCAGAATAACATCAAGCATACTTACCAGACACAAAACAATAGGGGGAGTGGGATTACCTGACCTAATTACCTATTACCATGCAGCTAGATTGGCTCAAACGACGCTCCTAGATAAGCCCGGCTTAGACACTATGTGGCCTGCTCTTGAAGCCGAAATAGGAGGTTGGGACTCACCAGCAGACATATTGTGGGATCCACATACACATAATCCTACCAGAAAGCGGATTGATCCACCCACCCTTGAATCCACGATAAATATCTGGACCAAACAAGCCACAACTACCAAATTAAGACCGCAATATTCTTGGGTGATGCCACTCAGATATTTGCTATCTCGAGAACACCGTACACTAGTTGATAAGTGGAGCAACAAGGGACCTTATAGGGTAGCAGACCTAATGACGAATAAGAAATTTGTCTCATACACTCAGTTACAAGATAGAATTGCCCCTTTGTCACTCAATTGGTTTTTATATCTACAGATAATGTCCTCTTTCAGAAAATTTCAAGACCGCACTTCACCCCAACTCACTACTAGCCTAGAAATCATCTGCAAGTCCCCCCATAGAACAAAACATACTATTTCAAGGCTCTATATAGCTATTCAGACGTCACATATCCACTCTAAAACTCAATTGATGTTGAAATGGGAGAAAGAATTGGGATTAGAGATGACAGAACAGAAATGGATTGACTTATTGAGCCTTACTGATAAGGGTTTATTAAGTGCGGACTTAAGGGAAAATGCGATAAAAACCACATTTCGATGGTATTTAACTCCACTCCAGACAGCACATATGACTCCTGCGGGGAATAGATTTTGCTATAGGGGGTGTAGTGAACTAGGAACGTATAGTCATTTATGGTGGGAATGTGACAAAGTCAAGATTATTTGGGATGCCCTATCTCTCTTACTTAGCAATATCTTGGATGAAAATATACAACTCACCAAGAGCCAAGCTTTGCTTAATGAAAATCTTTCTCATTTCAATAAACCAATCAATATATTTATTAAAATATTATGTACGGTCACAAGGATAGGCATTGCTAAACATTGGAAAACTGGCATTCTTTCCTGGCAGGAGATTCTTAACAAAATTAATACCACCTATTCCATGTATGACTCAGCAGCCTGGATTCTGGACAATAGGGAGACAGTCGACCAAATTTGGTTTTATTGGGTATTGAGAGGGTCACCTGCTAACACTTCTAGAACCAGGCCATTATTGCAATAGATTGTCAAATTCTAACAAACTGCCATTCTCATCTATACGGCCCAAGGTTGTCCACCCTTCCACCTCAAAAAAGGAATGATAGAATTAGAAACTTAAATCAAACACAGAAGTATTGAATTCAAGTGACTCAATTTTGTTTTTTCCCCCCTCCTTTTTTTTTTTTTTTCTCTTTTTTTTTTTTTCTTTTTCTTTCTCCTTTTTGGTTATTGTTACTTTTAGTATTAGGTATTGGTTTGTATAGACTTCTGCTACTGTTTGAAAATGTCTTTTAATATTGGAGTCCAATATAATCATTTGTAGAATGTGTAAAGACAAATAGTACAAGAAATGTGGTCTGTATTGAACAAGTTACTTTTATTATATTGGAGATTGTATATGGTAATGGAAACATGATTATTATGTGCGATATGTTGTAATCCGTATGAAAATATGTTAATAAAAAGATTTAAACATTAATTGGGTCTAGCGTCTTAGGGCTTAAAAGCACAAGGGGGGTTTTGTGATGGGGTCTGGAGGATGAGGGGTTAACAAAAGAGGAAGTTTAGTGATAGAAGTTATAGCAGTTATTGGGTTAATTACTGGTGATATGGGGGTTATGGCAGTAAAGGAGTTAAAAAGGGGGGGATTAAATGGTTAGGGACTTAATAGAAGAGGGGTTTAGCTTTGGTGGATGTTAGGTGTTAATAGTGGAGGGGACTATTAGCTACAGGAACATGTTCTGATAAAGGGATTTGATGGTTGAAATGTTAATTGTATTGGGGGTCTGGGGATTTAGGGGTTAAAACTGTGACTGGGCAGAAGATAGGAGATTTTATTATTATTCTTTTTTGTGTGTGTGTGTCTTTGTCAGACATTGTCCTAGCACAAAAATATATAAAAGGGAGTGCCCACTTCTGGGACAAGCAATAGGGAGTGCCCGCTTCTGGGCCAAGCAAAAAGGAGTGGCCACTTCTGGGCCAAACAAGGAATACCAGGCTGCAAGTAGCAGCAGACAAAAGCAGCACTGGAGACCGGAGAAACAAATAGGCACAGCAGTAAATAAGATACTGGAGCTGGTAAACTGCAACAGGAAAGTCTAAGCAAAAGTATGAACAGTGCCAAATGCAGAGACATGGGGGCGGATCATTTCCGACAGACAACGTTGAATGCGGACAGCATACGCTGTCTGCATTTATTATTGCACAAGCAATAATTGCTTGTGCAATTTTGCCCCTGCAGATTCACGGCCAATCGGCCGCTAGCAGGGGGTGTCAATCAGCCCGATCGTGTGAGATCGGTCGGATTGATGTCCGCAGCCGAAGAGCAGGCGGACCAGTTAAGGAGCAGTGGTCTTAAGACCGTTGCTTCATTACTGCTGTTTCTGTTGAGCCTGAAGGCTTGTGCAGAAACAGGGGCATCCGGGGCTATTCGGCCCTTGATAAATTGGCCCTTAATTAAATCGGCCCCTTGGCTGAATGCCATTTTAAGGGGAATGCCCATACAAATGCCCCTTTAGGGGCAATGGGTAGCTTAGTTTTTTTTTAGACTTAGGTTTTTATTTTTATTTTGGGGGGTTGGTTTGTGGGGGGGTTACTGTTAGGGGGCATTTGTAATTTTTAGGTAAAAGGGCTGTATAACTTAGAACAATGCCCTACAAAAGGCCCTTTTAAGGGCAATTGGTAGTTTATTGTTAGGTTAGGGGGTGTTTTTATTTTGGGGGGGGCTTTTTTGTTTGTATAGGGGTATTAGATTAGGTATAATTTTTATTATTTTGGATAATTTAGTTTATTATTTTTTTGTAATCAGAGTTTTTTATTTTTCGTAATTTTAGAGTTTTTAATTTTTGTAATTTTAATTTGTAATTTAGTTTTTTTTTTATTTTTTGTTAATTTTATTGCTTTAAAATAGAAATGTTAGCTTTCTTTATAGTTTAAACTTAGTTTTTTTTATTTCACAGGTAAGTTTTTATTTATTTAAAGATAGTTATATTGTAAATTTAATTTAATATTAGGGGGTATTAGGTTAAGGGATTAATAGTTTAATTTAGTGTGTAGCAATGTGGGGGGCCGGTGGTTTAGGGGTTAATAGGTGTAGTTTAGTAGTTGCGATGTGGGGGCTGGTGGTTTAGGGGTTAATGGGTTTATTTAGTGGTGGTTATATGGGTGGGCGGTGGCGGATTAGGGGGTCAATAAGTTTAACAAAGTATTTGTAATGCGTGAGATTGTCGGTTTAGGGGTTAATAGGTAGTTTTGTAACATTTTTGTTATGAGTTTTATGAAACATTTTTGTTTCACAAAATCCATAACTACTGGTCTCAGATCGTGGAATGGATTGTGTTGGTATTAACCATAATGCAAGCATTTTAGCCAGAACGCACAACCTGTGATACGATGCTATGGAAATCCTGCTCTCAAACGTCCTTTTTTGTGTGCAGAATAGATTGTTGCGTTACAGGCTAAAATGCTTGCGGTATAGCTATACCGCCGCAACTTGTAATGCAATGGCCAATTTTTCAGAGGTATAGCTGTACCGCAACATACCACAAAACTTGTAATCTAGGTGATTATCATTTAAAAGAATTGTAATGTAACTTTAAGAGTTTTGAATCAGCCATTGTATATGTCCGTTTCATCAGGATTCACAGGTTCGATCGCGATAACAAGTACTTTACAACTAAAAACATGTTTTAAGGAACCTTTTGAGTGAAAACGTATTCACAGATTTGAAGACTTAGTGGCCAAATTCATTTTGTATTGTAATGACCTGAAAAATATACTTTCAATATTGGGCTAGATTGCAAGTGAAGCGCTAATTTACCGCTCGCCCTCAAATGGGCAAATTTGATCGTTTGCGGGTGCTCGATAAATAATCAGCAATTACAAGTTGCTGGTTATTGCTAGTGCAAGCTCGCCGTAGCAATTAGCACTTATAAAATTAACCAGAGATCAGATCTCTGGTCATTTTTATGAATGTCCACAATATTCCCCAAAATCAATTGTGATATACTTTATTAAAAAATAAAGATAGTAGCAGTTTTTGGGGTCTAAAGGGAGCGGGTGTAGGGTGTTAGAAAAAAAACGGCACTTAAAAGTGCCTTTACATTACAGTTTATGGGAACTGTGTGTTCTCTGTCTCTCTCTCTCTCTCTCTCTCTCTCTCTCTCTATATATATATATATATATATATATATATATATATATATATATATATATATAGAAAACAGAAGAAAGTCCGGACCAACTTCTCAAAACAAGGTTCTTTATTAGCAAGTGAATAGCGTATAAAAACAGCAGCTCTGCAAAAACATGTATTAGAGAACTAATTGCAGGCAAAACAGTAACATGGACAGGTAGTAAGGGCTGTTAGGAGCACAAAAGATGGGCTTGTCTGACGCGTTTCAGCTCCTATGGAGCCTTACTCATAGACTGCATCATATATATATATATAAAAACTAAGAATTTGCATATCTAATTTGCATAAATTACCCAGAATTCTCTTGTGCATTAGTAACATTGTATATGAGTTATTTCTGGGGAAAAGCAAGCGGGGATACTTGCCTAGATGTGCTAATTTCCTATGCAAATATTTACATTGATTTATAAATATAAATATATATATATATATATATATATATATATATATATATACTGTATATATATATATGTTGTATATTAACACATAAATATGTATGTATATAATCATATACATATATATTTCAGCTTTGCTGCCATCACTTGTGTTCACATTGCTGTCAACTTGTAATACCAGCATATTTTAGCGTGCACTGGTATTACGCAGTTGAGCGCTAATATCGCTTTTGCGAAAGCGATCTTTAGTGCTTCACTTATAATCTGACCCATTATCTGTCGGGAGCAAATATTGTAAAGATTTGAATCATTCCCATAGTTATAGAGATTCTGCATAACATGGACTTACAGGGTACATTGTGGTCGTGAAGGGTTAGTCTGGGAGTAATAGTGCAGGTCTTGTCGCGAGGGGCAAGATCACGCTATTAGACCCTTCCTACCTCCTGCAGGCTTGGTAAAATAGCACGGTCACGCGCTATTGAAAAACAGCCCAAATAATTCAGGGGTTAAACTCAAGGAGAAATAGGCATGAACTTTGTGAACAGTTGTTAAATTTTCAATCAGAATTTAAAAAATATAAATGCTCGATAAACTACATCCCAGAAAACTGTTATTTAATAGCTTTTATGTCATTCTAATAACACGTATGGTAAAGTGCGATTACGATAATAAAAATATATCTAAGTAGGTTTACTCAGTACTGAAAACTTAAAGTGGCTATAAAAATGCAATGATAAAAAATCATTCTAAACATATTTTACATAGTGCACAGTTTAAAAGAATGCACTATTGTAGATCGAAAAAGAAACGGCTACAGCTTTCTATGAGATATTAATATCCTGCACTTATAATCCTGGTTCTAAAAGAGAAAACATTAAAAATATGTTTATTTTAGATTGAACTTTCTTTAATGACATTGGGCCAGATTACAAGTGGTGTGCAATTTTTTTTTCTTTTTTTTTTTTCTTTTTCTTTTGCAGGTATTAGTATTACAAGTTGAAAGTAAATTGTTTGAGTGCGAGTGAAACCCGATACTCGCTAACTTCAGGACTTTGGATATCGCAACAACATTAAAGGGACACTGAACCCAATTTTTTTCTTCCGTGATTCAGATAGAGCATGACATTTTAAGCAACTTTCTAATTTACTCCTATTATCAATTTTACTTCATTATCTTGCTATCTTTATTTGAAATGCAAGAATATAAGTTTAAATGCCGGCCCATTTTTGGTGAACAACCTGGGTTGTTCTTGCTGATTGGTGGATAAATTCATCCACCAATAAAAAAGTACTGTCCAAAGGCTGAACCAAAAAAAAAAAAAAGTTTATATGCCTTTTTCAAATAAAGATAGCAAGAGAACGAAGAAAAATTAATAATAGGAGTAAATTAGAAAGTTGCTTAAAATGTCATGCTCTATCTGAATCACAAAAGAAAAAATTTGGGTTCAGTGTCCCTTTAACTTCTTCTCCCTATTGATTTCAATGGAGTGCGCAGAACAGAAAAAAAAAGTAACACTCGTCACTCACATGCTAACCCAACACTACATTAGACCAACTGCGCTAAACCCTAAGGTAGTTATGAATGTTTTATATTCCAATGTTCTTCACATAGATGAAAATGTTCTTTATATATATATATAGGTATAGATAAATATACACAGATAGTTACAGAAATATGTATTTACAAAATATTAAATGCATTTTCTTTTAAGTGACAACATTGGAATGCAAAGTATTTACAGTAAGCAAATTATAACACATTATCAAAATGAGTTTTTAACTTTAAGGTATTTAATTGGAAAGGTCTTCAAAGTGTATATATGTGTTTATATGTGTTCATATGTACATTTAATACATACAGTATATAAGAAACATATATATACACACACACAATATAGCCCTTTCCAGTCAAACACCTTGTCAAATACCATATACATTTTAACCCTTATATAAATATTTATAGGAATATTTTTTATCAGAAAGTGTTTATATTAGTGTAACACATTATTTAAATGTATTCATGTTATGTATTTTCTTTTTACCCAATACAATTTATGCAAGGTCTTCGCTCACTCTAACCAACGAGCACAAATGTTGTTTGCACTTGTGCGCACCTGTTTACTTTCAACGTCTAACTTTAGCGCTTCACTTAATCTAGCCCATAATATAGAGCTTTGCAGTATAATACATACATATAACAAAATAAATACACATGTATAATATACACACAACCCCACACCTCTTGTAGGTTTAATATTGGGTTTTTGTTTTCCTTGTTAACAATTGTGATCTTATCCATAGAGCACATATCAGAATTCCATGGGAGTTGCATGGGTGTTCAATGGGAGTAACTTGTATTTTAATGGAAAAACATCCCACTATTTTTAACATTTCGCTAGAAGAAAGATTGCAAGACTGGTAATACTGAAACAAATATTTCTCACTGATCTGACGATTAGGGATGGACAAATGTGTAAATTTCCAAATTAGAATGTTAGAACAAATGTTATTACCGAAATTCGAATTACAAATCCGAAAGTTGATACGAACAAATATTCTTAAAAATTCTATAAGAATGCTATTTACAGTTTACGAATGTCACTTTCAAATTCAAATGTTTATAATTAGATCGAATGTCCACATTCGAAATTTCGAATTTAACATTCTATTTAACAAATACTATTCAGAAGTTCAATAGTTCATGTGGTAGGGAATCTAGTAAATTGATACTTAATAGATACAAATATATCAATTTGAATGTTTCTATTTCAATCGAATATTGCATAATTCAAATATTACATTTAAATAAAGCATTATAGAAATACTATAACAAACATATAAATTTGAATTTTTCAAAACTAATATTTTCGAATGTAATCATAAAATTTGAAACTGAACATTCGAAAATCGAATGTTAGAATGTTATGTAAACATTCTAAATTCGATTTGAGCGAACAAATGTGTTAAAATTAGTTTCATTTTTCGAATGTTGCAAAACATTTGCCCATCCCTACTGACAATCCTTTGAACATGGCCCAATTTGTGCAGCTAGAACCCAGTAATGAATTAATTATCTTTTAACAAAGGATACCATGAGAATGAAGCACATTTGATAATGGAAGTAACTTGTAAAGATGTTTAAAATTATATGCTCTATCTGAATCATGAAAGAAAAATGTTGGATATATTTGTCCTTTTAAGTATTAGCATTCAAAAGTTGACTCATTTGAATTTACTGGGAAAGTCATTTGAATGTAATATTCAAAGGTTGCATGGAAATATATGAATACTATGTAGAATCGATTGGTTGTGGAGTTAAAGTAGAATATTTCATGTGTTATTTAAATGTTAATATACAGATATTTAAGCATCCCTAATGACTAGATATGTGCATGATCGAAAAATTTGTTTCGGTTTGGATCGATTCAGAGTTTTTCGAATTTCGTTTCGGATCAATTCAAATTCGCAAAACTTCGAATGAATTTGTTTCAGATTCGTTTCGGATTCGAAAAAATTTGGCTGGATTCGGTTTGATTCGGTTCGGAAATTCGGAATTTCGGTATGTGTGCTGTGTATTAGACTAGTATTATGAACTGTATATTAGGTGTAACCCATAGCAGAGTGATAAAACCTAATATACTGTAAAATACTAGTGTAATCCATGGCCATCCGAATTTACCGAATAAATCCGAACTAATTTGGATTTATTTGGTAAATTCGGCAGTATTTTAATTCGGAAATTCGGATCAATCCGAATCTCCAAATTTTCCGAATTTCCGAATCGATCCGAACCGAATTGCACATGTCTACTAATGACAGTTTTAGGCACTTAAACACAGGATGATGAACAAAAGTTTATATCAGGGTCAAACAGATACAAGGTATAATAAAGATGAACAATTTGACTAGTACTGTGTTCCCCAATAAATAAATAAGAATATATCTATTCACTAAACCAATTAAAAGTATGAAGCTGATTTTAAACTGTAAACATTCTACTTATTGGGTAATGTGAAACTCAGTAAGAGATCAGGCTAGTCATTTGCTATGGAAATGCAAGAGTTAAAAGAACATGTATCAAGAGAGAATATTTTTAATCAAGAAAAGGCAATAAAAAAGTTGTCAAAAAAGCTGAAGCACAACAGATTTACTTTTACCATAGGACTACTTCCAAATCTGTACTGGTGGTCATCATGGAAAGAAGCAAAATGGTTTTCAAAACAAAATAAATACTGACTACAGAAGAATGGTTCTGCAATAGAAGTGGAGAATAAAATAATCCTAATCAATTACCTGTATTTGGGAAATAAACTACATGAAATCTTGTAAAATCAACCACTAATACATGCATAAAACAGAAAAATGTTGTCCACATAGTTGATCAGTAACAGAGCAGAAACAGACAGTTTTACATGTTGGGGACATTTTGATAAAGCAAAGTAAAACATTAATCTCTGACTGAAATTCTACACAGTTCCAATAATTGCTTTGCTAAGTAGACATTGGCCTTGATGCCTGACTGAAAGGATAACCAACTGAAAAACAAGTCAGAACTAAAGAAAATCTCAATCAAACTGAGCTCTTACAATGGGGACCTCATTCCAGTACTTGGCAAATGCAGTTTGACACTGGATTATGGGTATCTGACACATGATATGAGTGTTCCAGACATACTAGGGAAAAGACAAGCTCTAGTGGGTCCTGAATTGTGTGAAAATTAATCCAGACAGTAAATGCTACCGAAGGAACAGATATTGAAGGGTGTCTTGACATAATGTTGAAAGATTCTGCAGATACATTTGGAAAGAACTTGTACCTGGTTGTTTGCAAAGTCAAATAGTACAAGTCATTCAGCAATACAAACAACTGAAATGGTCATAAAGAGCTATGAAATAAACCATTAAACTGTGATAAAAAGTCCAAACTCAGTGACAATTTTAGTTTTGCATCTGGAAAAAGTTATTAGTTTTTTTCAACTATTATCATGTCATAGTTGTGGGTTAATCTTGCACTAATCAGAATCAGAGAATGAATTCAAATTATAAATAAAGAGAAAGTGATTCTGAGAACCTTCTGCAATTTCAATAGTAATAGCCTCACTTTATAACCCTTAGTTTAGCATACGTCTCAGCATTTCTGGGTGCTTTCTGGCACAGGGATGTGAGGGAGGGGTATACGAGGGGGACTACTGGTGGGTTTGTGAGTGGAGCCAAAGCAGGGAGTCAACAGATATTGGGCCAGATTTTGAGAAGAGCATTATTTAACGGGTTTTACAAGTGTAGAGTGCACTGTTGTTGCTCACGCGCTAACCCAACAAGCGTAAAAAGCCGAACTTAGGATATCCAGCACACATTCACGTATTCCCCCATAGAAGTCAATGGAGCAAAAAAAGTGGGGAAAAAACACCCTACTCGCTTGCAAACCCAATCACATATTCTTAAGTGCGCTAACCCGACATGAAAATATTAATAATTCCCTTTCCGATGTTCTTCACATAGAAGAATATGTTCTGTTTATTCATAAATACATATTTATATATATAATTCTATATAGGTATAAATATACAGTATACAGATATATAGTGTATATAGGAATATCTATTTAAAATACCTAGAACATATTCCCCTATGTGAAGAACACCGCAATGTGAAACATTTACAGTACATACACAGTCTTACACTTTATTATTAAATATGAATATTGCATACATATGTTTTAATATTTTATCTTCTTAACTGCAAAAGGCTACAATGCATTTAAATACATGTATACATATGTATTTGTGTAAATATACATATATATTATATATACACATACACACATATACTGTATATATATATATATATATATATATACACACACACATATATGTATATACACACACACACACACATATACTGTATATATATATATATATATATATATATATATATATATATACACACACACATATATGTATATACACACACACACACATATACTGTATATATATATATATATATATATATACACACACATATATATGTATATACACACACACACACACATATATATATATCTTAAAGTACATTGTTATAGTGGCATAACAAGTCATCTCTCTCAATAGTGATAGCAATTAAAACAGCTGTTTTAATTGCTATCACTATTGTGAGCGATGACTTGTTATGCCACTATAACAATGTATTGATTGAACATTACAAATATAAACACTAATGCAAGATAGGACTTGCTAATGTGACTATGATACTGAACTAGAATGAATGATATTGTGCAAGATTTTAATACACACTTATTTCACTATTGGGTTTCAATTCTTTGTCTATATAGAAATAATTGCTGGGATGGAAAATATGTCACTTATGTTGTGCTTTATTTATTATATTATACTAGTCCTAAAGCCCGTTCACACGGGCCATTTTTTGCAGTACAACGGTCCCACCCCTTGCGCTCTCTCTCCCTCCTCCTCTCTTTTGCTCTCTCTCTCTCCCCCCTCTCTTTTGCTCTCTCTCTCCCCCTCTCTTTTGCTCTCTATCTCCCCCTCTCTTTTGAGCTTTCTCTCTCCCCCCTCTCTTTTGAGCTCTCTCTCTCCCCCCTCTCTTTTGCACTCTCTCCCCCTCTCCTTTGCACTCTGTCTGTCCCCCCTCTTGTTTGCGCTCTCTCTCCCCCCTCTCTTTTGCTCTCTCTCCCCCCCCCTCTCTTTTGAGTGCTCTCTCTCCCCCCTCTCTCTTTTGCGCTCTCTCTCCACCCTCTCTTTTGCGCTCTCTCTCTCCCCTCTCTTTTACGCTCTCTCTCTCTCCACCTCTCTTTTGCGCTCTCTCCCCCTCTCTTTTGCACTCTCTCTCTCCCCCTCTCTCCCCTCTCTTTTACGCTCCCTCTCTCCCCCTCTCTTTTGTGCTCTCTCTCTCCCCCTCTCTTTTGTGCTCTTTCTCTCTCCCCTCTCTTTTGCGCTCTCTCTCCCCCCCTCTCTTTTGCGCTCTCCTTCCACCCCTCTCTTTTGTGCTCTCTCTCCCCCTCTCTTTTGCGCTCTTCCCCCCCTCTCTTTTGCGCTCTCTTTCCCCCCTCTCTTTTGTGCTCTCTCCCCCTCTCATTTGCTGTTTCTCTCCCCCTCTCTCTTTTGCTGATTCTCTCCCCCTCTCTCTTTTGCTGATTCTCTCCCCCTCTCTCTTTTGCTGTCTCTCTCCCCTCTCTCTTTTGCTGTCTCTCTCCCCCTCTCTTTTGCTGTCTCTCCCCCCTCTCTTTTGCTGTCTCTCTTCCCCTCTCTCTTTTGCTGTCTCTCTTCCCCTCTCTCTTTTGCTGTCTCTCTCCCCCCTCTCTTTTGCTGTCTCTCTTCCCCTCTATCT